>NC_142010.1:139392528-139728778 GCF_049901735.1 Notechis scutatus
CAGAAACCCAATGTGGTTTTTTAGAAGTGTTGAAGTTCCAAACCCCCAAGTCTGACATGGTTTTTCTCCTCTAGCACATTAGCTTTTTGCTTCAAGTGGGTCGCTTTGGTTGCACTATAATGCCGTAACCCACAGGGGGTGCAGAATTTTTTCAGAATGGCTTGGCTTAAAGAATAGAGAAATGAGTTCCATGACGGGAGGGAAGACTTGACTTTGTAGACTTTGAGTCTGTAGAAAGATCTGCAGCTCTGATGTTCAAAGATGAGAAGGCAGGATGGGGAAAGGTGGGGGAACATCCTTTTTCCACAGGAAGTATGGGGGAGTAGTAAGAACTTGGTAACTTTACAAAAGGGAGAGGGTTGCAATCACCCTTAGACACTTCAGTTTCTAAACCAACAAAAATTAATAGACACACCAGGAGCATAAATGACAAGATCAATAAGGAGAGTGGAGGAAGAAACTAAATAAAATGGAGAAAAAAATAGAGAAGGAAGAAGGAGAGAGATTCCAGCAATTCCTATGCCTGTTTTAGTAGTTGCCGGAGAGGGGAGGAATTACAGTTACGAATTATAGTCTTTGGTAAATATTGAGATACTCATTGAAACCTGAGAGAAACAGAAAAAGATCTTGAAATGAAAAAGAAAGATGCTGTGAAATGAGGACTTGAACTGTAAAGGCCTTGAAATATGAAAATATTTCAGGAAATACAACTTCAGCAACAGAGTGGTCAACGCCTGGAATGCTCTACCTGACTCTGTTGTTACAGCCTCAAACCCTCACAGCTTCAAATTCATAACCATTGGATGAATGCATAAGATTAAATCATAATGAAAATTAGAATATCTCATATAAAATGATGGAAAAATAGTTAAATGAATGTTTAATAATTGATATTATATAAGCTAAACCGGTAAGGTGAGAATTTATATAACATGTGAGGAATGGTAAAAAAAAGGATAGCACAAAAGATTGTAACCAACTGACACACTGAATGTATATAATTGAAAGAGGGTTTTATGTTTTTATGTTTTGTTCGTATGTTTGTTGTAAAAAATAAAAACTTTGTTGTTGTTTTTTAAAAAAACCTCATAGCTTCAAATTCAAACTGTCTACCGTGGACCTCCCCCTATTCCTAAGAGGTCCTTAAAGGGGGCGTGCATAAGTGCACCAGTGCACCTACTGTCCTGTCCCCATTTATCTGTATTTACTCCTTTTGTTCTTGTTTATGTTCATACCTATACTTGTTATCTTATAGACTGCTCAAAAAAATAAAGGGAACACAAAAATAAGACATCCTAGATCTGAATGAATGAAATATTCTTATTAAATACTTTGTTCATTACATAGTTGTATGTGCTGACAACAAAATCACACAAAAATTATCAATGGAAATCAAATTTAGCAACCCATGGAGGTCTGGATTTGGAGTTACACTCAAAATTAAAGTGGAAAAAAACACTACAGGCTGATCCAACTTTGATGTAATGTCCTTAAAACAAGTCAAAATGAGGCTCAGTAGTGTGTGTGGCCTCCACGTGCCTGTATGACCTCCCTACAACACCTGGGCATGCTCCTGATGAGGTGGCGGATGGTCTCCTGAGGGATCTCCTCCCACACCTGGACTAAAGCATCCTCCAACTCCTGGACAGTCTGTGGTGCAACATGGCATTGGTGGATGGAGCAAGACATGATGTCCCAATGTGCTCAATTGGATTCAGGTCTGGGGAATGGGCGGGCCAGTCCATATCAATGCCTTCGTCTTGCAGGAACTGCTGACACACTCCAGCCACATGAGCTCTAGCATTGTCTTGCATTAGGAGGAATCCAGGGCCAACCGCACCAGCATATGGTCTCACAAGGGGTCTGAGGATCTCATCTCGATATCTAATGGCAGTCAGGCTACCTCTGGCGAGCACATGGAGGGATGTGTGGCCCCCTAAAGAAATGCCACCCCACACCATTACTGACCCACTGCCAAACCAGTCATGCTGGAGGATGTTGCAGGCAGCAGAACGTTCTCCACGGTGTCTCCAGACCCTGTCACGTCTGTCACATGTGCTCAGTGTGAACCTGCTTTCATCTGTGAAGAGCACAGGGCACCAGTGGCGAATTTGCCAATCTTGGTGTTCTCTGGCAAATGCCAAATGTCCTGCACAGTGTTGGGCTGTAAGCACAACCGCCACCCGTGGACGTCGGGCCCTCATACCACCCTCATGGAGTCTGTTTCTGACCGCTTGAGCAGCCACATGCACATTTGTGGCCCGCTGGAGCTCATTTTGCAGGGCTCTGGCAGTGCTCCTCCTGTCCCTCCTTGCACAAAGGCGGAGGTAGCAGTCCTGATGCTGGGTTGTTGCCCTCCTACGGCCTCCTCCACGTCTCCTGATGTACTGGCCTGTCTCCTGGTAGTGCCTCCATGCTCTGGATACTACGCTGACAGACACAACAAACCTTCTTGCCACAGCTCGCATTGATGTGCCATCCTGGATGAGCTGCACTACCTGAGCCACTTGTGTGGGTTGTAGACTCCGTCTCATGCTACCACTAGAGTGACAGCACTGCCAGCATTCAAAAGTGACCAAACCATCAGCCAGAAAGCATAGGAACTGAGAAGTGGTCTGTGGTCACCACCTGCAGAATCACTCCTTTATTGGGGATGTCTTGCTAACTGCCTATGCTTTCCACCTGTTGTCTATTCCATTTGCACAACAGCACTTGAAATTGATTGTCAATCAGTGTAGCTACCTAAGTGGATAGTTTGATTTCACAGAAGTGTGATTGACTTGGAGTTACATTGTGTTGTTTAAGTGTTCCCTTTATTTTTTTGAGCAGTGTACATGTTTGACAAACAAATAAAATAAATAAATGTAAAATAAATAAATGTAAAATAACACAACCACCTGGTAACCTGTCTGTTTCCAGGATCATTTCATAGTGTACAATTTTGCTTCTGGTCTGTCTGGATGAAATTAAGAACTTTATTCTTCACTAACCTCAGTTCTTCTCAAGATCGAAGACCAGCCATAAAGAGACTACCGAAAATATAACGGTATTCTACAAAACCTACAGTCTGCTTGGTAGCAGTTTCTGAGGTCTGGGGCATCTTCCAAGGGCAGCTGCTCTGTCTACTTCTTTGGGGCCCTTTGGAAGCAGGAGAATGTTGTTTTGGGATTTTTTATAAAGTTTTTCCTGCTCTGCAGTTAAGGTTATTTAGATTTTTTTTTTAATATGACATGGCTAGGGGGTTACACCGTTGGCCAATAAAAATTCTATTCTATTCTATTCTATTCTATTCTATTCTATTCTATTCTATTCTATTCTATTCTATTCTATTCTATTCTATTCTATTCTATTCTATTCTATTTCTATTTCTAATTCTATTTCTAATTCTATTCTATTTCTAATTCTATTCTAATTCTATTCTAATTCCATTCCACTCCACTCCACTCCATTCCATTCTATTCTACTTTCTTCCATTGAGAAAGGAAGGAAGAAAAAGTGGAAAGAAACACCGTGCTACCTGGCTGCGGGTGACAGCCGCCCGGTACAACATAGCTGCCGGTGTGAGGTGCTGAGACTGCTGTGAGGCCCCTGAGCGGCTGCCCTTGCCCTGTTCCCGTTCCGCCTCTTCTCCGGGCTGCAGTCTTGCCTTCCCTGGCAGCCCCACCGCCCCCTGTCGAGAAGAGGGCGAGTCGGGGCTGCTGGAGCAAGGCACCGAGGCCGTGTCTTCACTGGGCGTCTCGCTGCGGGGCTGCTCCGCCGGTGGTGACTCGGGCCCCGCCGCCCCCTTGCGGCCCTCGGCTCCCAACGTCGTGGAAATGAGGTCGGGGCTGGAAGACGACATCTTGCGCAGCAGCAAGTCATGCTGGAGCCCTCGGAGGGCTGTGCAGGGCTCCAGGCGCTTGGCTCCACTGGGGTCGGCCAGCTCCCCACAGCTGCCCCGCGTGCTGACCTTGCGGTAGCGTGACTTAGCACGGCGGTTACGCCCGGGCGACGGGGGACCTTTCTGGCACACGGGGATGGCAAGCTGAGGCAGGCTGGGGTCCAGGATGACCTCCGTCTTTAGAATGTCTGGCCTGCAGAAGCGAAACATAGTTAGCTGAGTAACCTCGATGCCAAGAAGGGAGAGGGCACCGTAATTTCAATCAAACCCTGAGTTTAAGAAATGGGCTCCTATGTTGCTGCTCCTAAGGCTGCTCCCCCCCACACACACACTTTTTTTTTTACAGTTTTGCTGTTGCTGCTTTATGGTCTTACATTAGATTATTATTTTTCTTGAAAGAAAGCAATGAAGAGACTTCTAGAATAGCTGAAATATAGAAACGTATTCAGGTAGCCCTCACTTAATAACTGGCTGCTTAACAACCTTTTGAAGTTATGACAGACTCTGAAAAGTTATTTATGACCTGTCCTTCAAGTTACAACTGCTGCACACATCCCAGGTGTTCCTATAGGTTGCATTTGGGGCAACTGGTTATGGTTTATGGTTGTGACTTCCTGCGGTCCCTATGATTGCAATTTGCAACTTTCTTTGCTGGTTTCCAGCCAAAAAAAAAAAAAAGCCCAGTCAGGAGAATGGATTCACTTAATGACTGTATGGTTTGTAATTTGCTTAAAGATCGATTTACAATCATCATAAAAACTGTTATAATAACTGAGTCGAGTCACATGGCGATCTGCTTCATGATTGCAGTAACTTTCAACCAAAATCCCAGTTTCAATTGCGGTCATTAAGTAAGGACTGGCTGTACTCCTAGTGAATTAGTCTTCGCATGATTACACCTATTAACAAGATTAATTTATAGTGCTGCCCATCTCACTGAAGTGATTGTGGGCGGTTCACATGAATAAAACAACAACAACAATTAGAAATAAAATAAAAGCCATTGAAGTAATTTGCAGGAGATTCAGAGGTGGTATTCAGCGGGTTCTGAATAGTTCGGAGAACCGGCAAATACCACCTCTGACTGGCCCCACCCCCATCTATTCTCTGCCTCCCGAGTCCCAGCTGATTGGCTGGATCTTTCCTTTGTTGCCCTGCACAGGAGAACGGAGCTGGAAAGCAGGTTAGTGGGGTGGGGAGGGAATGGGGATTTTACAGTAACTTCCCCCTGCCATGCTCCCCAAGCCATGCCCACAGAACCGGCAGTAATTTTTTTTTTGAATCCCACCACTGAGGAGATTGCAATAAATTACTAATCATGCCCTCAGCTAGCAGGCTCGGTACCACCACAAGATGCTGAACATTTGGAGCAAACTAAATACAACAAAGAGGATGGATAGGAAAAAGCATCTAACAGGACAGGTATGCCCTCATATCATTATTCCTCTATTTGGGAGCTGACATTGGACTAAACTGAAACGTCGGTTCTGTGCCCCATATTTCCGTTTTCTTCTCACATGGTGGTTCTCATTATGCTACCACACAGGACGGTCATTGTTAAACCCTTCCTGCGAAGGCCTTTCTCTGCGGTGATTCACCTTTTGCTGTGAGGCGAGAGCTTTTGTGGCACATTCCTCTTTTTGATCAGTTTCTCCACTGTGTTGCCATGCAGGAGACTGCGGGATGAATGATGCTTAAAAAGTCCGGGGTATTTCTTCTCTAACGCTTGCTCTCGCCTAGAAAAAAGGATGCAAAGACTGAACATTCAGAAGGATGCAAAGTTAATGCCAGCTGCGCAGATGCTGGGGTGTAAGGATCTTTGGGCGCAGAAAAACAGGATGGGTCTTCAAAACCTGGCAAGTTTAAGACTTGTGGACTTCAACTCCCAGAATTCCTGAGCTAACATGACTGGAGGAGGAATTCTGGGAGTTAAAGCGGTCAAGTTTGAAGACCCGTGTAACACAATAAGGATAATCAGATAAAATACCAGAAAGCAACTTTAACTGGATGACTGGTTGAGTAGTTGCTTGATTCAACACCATTCGAAGAAACCCATACATTTCTGTTTGCAGAGGATGAAGGATAACCTGACTTCAAGGTGTGTTTGGATTTTAATTCCCCTTGTTCTGAGTGAGAACAATTATTGCTGGCTCTTGAATTCCACCTGATATGGAGGATGCCAGGTTAAGAAAGGCTGGGTAGAACTTTCTGAACTTTCTGTTTTTAATCCAGGGCAAATAGTTCCTACCTTCCCAATGCAAATAGTTGCAGGAGGTTTGGTTGGTGCCTTCCCTTTTTCTGTGTTTCTTGCCTAATGGATAAAATGGTGCCCCAAGTAGATGGTGTGGTATTAATATTTGAGATCCAGCAAACAGGTCATAGAGGCGAGGGGAGGACTGAGAGAGAGAGAGAGAGAGCTGGTAGGCCGAGGCTCTCTTTACTGAACCTTTCCGCTCTTGCTTAGATAAGAATACGTCTCTTTAGCTCCAAAGCTTAGCAGCCTTCCAGGACTTCTGTCACCTTACCGAAGCAGCTCTTTCTCCTTCAGCTCCAACTGCAACATGAGGGAATTGAGCTCCATATAAAGGTTGTTGGCCCGTTCTAGTTTACGTTCATAGTGCTCCCGGATGTCCAAGGCATGCCTGCAAGCAGGAGAGGGGAGCAAGAAAACTTTTCAAAACATATAAACAGATGTGATTTTGTTATTTATTTATATGAGCTTGTAGTGCTTATCTGGGGATTGTTTTATTCCCCCAGCTTTGATCCACCTCGGTCACTACATTAGATTAAACAGCATCCACAGGTTCTTGCTGCTATGGCGAATGGAGAATGAAAACAGTGTTGTGTGGCAGCAGGCTGCACGTTCTGCCCCTTTTAGAAGGGGTGGAGCTTGCATCCCAGGGTTTTGACACTTCTTTCAAAGACTGCTGGTTATTTGATAATCCCTTGCAAGGACATCAATATATAAGAAACCAGGGACAGTTTTTGAGATGCTTAGTAGCAAGGACTCAGGTGAGCTCAGAAAATTACAGGTCCTAGCATCTTTGGTATTTGCTGGAACATCACTGCAGGTTTAAGAGGAAGATGCGTTTAGAAGGAGTAGCTACATTTATGAAGTCAGATCTATTTTATGTTCCGCTTTTCCAACTCTCAAGTTTATTCTGTTCTATTTCTTCATTGTTCTGTCCTTAAAACAACAATACAATAATATGTACAAACTTTTTTTTAAAAAAAAATGCTTCCTTTTTGCAAGCAAGTTTGACAAATGCACTTTTGTACATTTTTCACTATATGTACTTTTGTGTGCATTTTCTTCATTATATACATTTTTTTCTTAGCATTTATTCTTCTCAAGGCTCTATAATACGTTCCATAAAATGTAAATGTCAACAGTTGCATTCCAGTTGGCATACAAGTTTGGGAAATGAAAAATAAAGTTTCAGCTGAAATGCAAATTCAATTAATTTACTCTCCCGTTTATGCTCAGTTCAATTTACAGAAAACGATCGTTAGTTTCAATAAAAGGAATGGTAGTGAAATACAAGACAGGGGAGGAATTGTCAAGATTTTTGCTTCAGTTCTGTGGAATACAAAATTGCTTCACTGATTGGGGAACTCCCCCCCCCCCCAAATGTTGGTATTTTCAGCATGCCAGCAGATGCAAGGAATATACGTCATCATGTATAAACTTATGACAGGTGGCAGCAGTAAGCCACTCCTGGCTCTACATGGAAGTGCCCTAGAGTGTGAGGTTGAAAAACACATCTTACAGAGTGACAAACCTCATTTTTAGTATCACAAGGAAAAGATCAGGGAGATGTCCACATAGCCTCCAGCATCCAGCTCAGATGAGACCTTTTATTTATAAATACATATATTCAGTCTTCTATGTTTTAGTGGTTTCAGCACCCCTGCCTGACCTGAGCTCTTCTCGCCGCCGGTGGATCAACTCCTCTTCCAAACGGTGTAGACATGTCCCCTCCGATTTGATCTTTTCAAAATGGAGCTTCACTTCTTCTCGCCATTCAGCCTGGGGAAGAAAATGAGAGCTCTATAAACTCATTTCCTGAATTCTTCTGGCTCCAGGCCTACAGAACAGAAAACTGTTTACAATGGTGCTACTCTTGTAGGTTATGATATCCCACCCACCCACCCACCCACACTGCATGGTATCTGTTCCATAATGAGAATGATGAAAAGTGGAGCTATTCGGTCCTTAGCAAAAAGATGCATTTGTTTATCGTGGCATTTTCCTTAGTAACACTGCGAAAAGTTGTTTTGCAATTTCAGAGATTAGATTAATTTAGTTTGTTTTTACGTTATTGTTTATAACTCAGAGGTGGTATTCAACAAGTTCTGACCAGTTCTGGAGAACCGGTAGCAGAAATTTTGAGTAGTTTGGAGAACTAGCAAATACCACCTCTGACTCGCCCCACCCCCATCTATTCTCAGCCTCCTGAGTCCCAGCTGATTGGCTGGGTCTTCTTTTGTTGCCCTGCACAGGAGAACGGAGCTGGAAAGCAGGTTAGTGGGGTGGGGAGGGAATGGGGATTTTGCAGTAACTTTTCCCTGCCACGCCTACCAAGCTACACCCATAGAACCAGTAGTAAAAATTTTTGAATCCCACCACTGTTATAACTGCATTGTAAACTACTTTACAGTATAACATGAAAAAGGATCTATCCATTTTTAACACAATATAGTACTAATTTTGCCAAGGAAGCCCACCTGGGATTTGAAGTAGGTCTCTTGTGGTGTGGATAGCACATCAGCAGAGGCGATGTCAAGGTGCAGTAGGATCTGACGGAAGGATGGGCGATTCCGAGGTTTGCTATTCCTGTTGAAGGAAGACAGAATACACTGAGGGGAAGGCCCACACCGTTTGGATTCTTAGCTTGTTTGGTGGTGTGGTTAAGCGATTGGGCCAAGAGCAAGAAGACCCATATTCGGGTTCCCCTTTAGCCAGGGGTCCTCACATTTGGCAACTTTAAGACTTGTGGACTTCAACTCCCAGAATCCCCCAGTCATGTTGGCTCAGGAATTCTGGGAGTTGAAGTCCACAAGTCTTAAAGTTGCCAAGTTTGGAGACCTGTGCCTTTAGCAATGAAAACTCATTTGATGTATTGAGTAACAAAAATGACACTGAAGAGATACAGGGGAACTGTTTCCTAGGCCAAAGGGGATGAAGTGTTTTTTAAATCTAGAAGAACATCTGGAAATGGTTCAGGCAAACACCTCCCTGATGTCCTGGAATAGAAGGGGGGAAAGACACAACACAATCAGACTTGCAAGATTCTGTTATTATAGTCAGTCTCAATTAAGGTAATTTTAGGCTTGCTATGGAGTTGATTCCCAGGTCTTTTTCTTCCTAGTGAGGCGGGCACTTGATAGCTTTGTCAGAGGAGGATATTTAAAATGCAACTCATCAATTGTTATGTATTACATCACTTATTCTTGAGGGCCAGTCTTCCTTCAAAGGAACACTGATAGTGGATGTGCATGGTGTGTTGCAAAGAAATGCTTGTGGATTCCTCTGACAAAGTGTAGGTTCCTAGTTTCAACACAAAGCTTTTTTTTCTTTTTTCCTAATAAGGCAGATGTTTAACAAAGAGGATCCTCAGCTTCTAAAATTGATTTGGGCAAACACTCAAAAGGAAGGGTTTTTACTATTATGGTTGGCACCAACTCTAGTCACTTTCCACAAGCAGCTGAAAATGGAGTACTTCCAGAGGATACTTATAATGAGGTCAGACACTGTCTGGAATGCAAGTTTTTACATTTTTGACTACATGGCTTTTGTATATTGTCTACAGGTCGTCCTCGACCTACCACCACAACTGAGCCCCAAATTTCTTTTGCTAAGTGAGAGTGTTTTTGCCCGATTCTACAACATTTCTTGTCACGGTTGTTAAATGGATCACTGTACTTGTTAAATTACTAACAGTTGTGAAGTGAATCGTGTAACCCTGGGACATGGCAATTGTCCCAAACCTGAGTCAGTTGCCAAGTATCTGACTTTTGATCATTGTGACTATGGAATGCTGCAACGGTCATAAGTGTGAAAAATGGCCAGAATTCACTTTTCTCAGTGCCATTGTAACTTTGGTCACTAAATGAACTGTTGTAAGCTGGAGACTACCTGTAGTTTATTTATTGTTTTGTTAAATGTTGTGAGCCATCAAGAGTCTGGTTATGATTGTGGTAGGATATACATATAATAGATAGATAGATAGATAGATAGATAGATAGATAGATAGATATAGATAGATAGATAGATAGATAGATAGATAGATAAAACAAGCAAGCAAAGAAACAAACAAACAATCATGCACACAAAGAATTTCCAAGAATGTGATAGCTCTCCTGTCTATAGCTATGCTCCATTTTGGGCATGACAATGCACATACTGGTGGCATGTGGTATGAAAGCTTGCTGTATTGTGCATCAGTATATTTTATTTCTTGGAGTATTGTTTATTCTGTTTGTCAAGCTTTTCATTATAAAAATAAATGTTCTTTCTGCTCTCAATCAAACTTTGTGTCACGAGTTTTCCTTTGTATGGACATTAACTGCTCTATGTATGGATAGTCCTTACTTACCAACCTCAATAGAGACTGACAACTCCATCACTAAGTGGCACAGTCATTAAGCCAGACATCATAGGACAGTGCTGCTTTATGACATCAGTTGTCACTTCCTGTTGCGGTCATTAAATGAATAAAATCACCCACAATCATTAAGTGCAACATCACATGACTGTGATTTGTGACTTCATGCTGGCTTCCCCATTGACTTTGCTTGTTGGAAGGTGATTGTGAAAGATCAAAAATGGTGATTGAGTAACTAGAGAAACTGCAATGGTTGCAACTCTGAGGAATGGTTGTCAAGTCTCCATGTTCAGCACCTTCATGACGTCAAGTAAATAGTCAAAGTGAGGACTAGCTGTAATGTAGTAAATAGAAATAGAAGTTCATTGGGTTCCATAATAGAAGCTTCTATTATGAAGTATTTTTTTCTGCTGTGTAATCTATTTGAAATAAATCAAGGTGAGGTCTGGAAAGAGGGGTGTTGCTCAAACTTGACATTTTGAGACTTTCTTAACACAACCTACTCCAGACCAGAGGTGGTATCCAGCAGGTTCTGATCAGGTCTGGAGAACTGGTAGTGGAAATTTTGAGCAGTTCAGAGAACTGGCAAATAACATCTCTGACTGGAGATTTTACAGTATCCTTCCCCTGCCACGCCCACCAAACCACGCCCACAGAACCGGTAGTAAAAAAAAAAGAATCCCACCACTGCTCCAGAGGGTTGTTATGGTATGATAAATTGGAGGAGGTTACTGAAGAAAAGATGGCTCTAAATTAAATACTGTATATACATATCTACATTATACCAGGGGTGGGGTTCTACAGGTTCTCACCTATTCGCTAGAACCGGTTGTTAACTTTCTAAGCAGTTTGGAGAACCGGTTGTTGGAAGAAATCTCCTTTTGTTTTTTTCCGCTCTTCTTGCATTCTTGGTAGTATGCCTAGACTTACTGTCTCCAAAGGAGCTTTTTTCTTTTTCTTTGCTGGCACTTTCTTAAAGGGGAAGGGTTGTTTTAAGCTTTTTACACTGCTGTTGGGAGGAAATACTCCCCTGTTGGAGTTAGCACTTTGAAGAAATAATTGAATAATGAAGCAGAGCTGCCAGAAAGAAGCTTTTTAATGACAAGGAACCAAGATGAGTGACATTCAGCAAGGCTTCTTGGCTAGCTAGAAAGATTGACATTCAAACGTGAGTTTACATACCCTTTCTGAGTTTTGGTCTAAAACTGGTGACCATTCAAAGTTACAATGGCAATGAAAAAAGTGACTTATGACCATTTTTCACATTTACGAATGTTGCAACATCCCCACTGTCATGAGAGGCCAGGCGAGGAGAAGTGCCCCTTGAGTGATGTCGAATTGGCCACGCCCACCCAGTCACATAATCAGCAAGCCATGTCCACCAATTAAGCCACGCCCACAGAACCGGTTAAAAAAATTGAATCCCACCCCTGCATTACACCATCTGCCAAAATGCTGTCCATCTCTGTGCATTATTTTAAACTCATTCAACTATCTGCTAGTAAACATCTTTTAAAAAAATAATATTTCTTGATGTCCCCAAGGAATTTGTGAAGAGCTATAAGCTGGATGACCACAGTTTAGCCCAGATGTAAAAGAAAGGAAACCTTGATCCTAATAGATCAAAACTGAACAACATATGGAAGGAGAGGGATTCCTGCAAATATATAATTCATAATAAAAAGACATATGACATTTTGGGTTTCATACGACATAATTGGGTTGATATATCTCTGTCCCCCATGAATAGAAGCCAGAGAAGTATATCTGAAAAATGCATTGTATTTTTTTCCAATTATATATAATGAGGAATATAAGATGTGGCAAAAGTGAGGCAATCTGTTAGATTTAATTGGGCCTTCAAATTCTATTAAAACATGAATACTAATCTTCCCAATCTAACAGTCTCTGTAAATTTTAGACTACAATCCCCATCAGTCACAGGCAGGACTCTGGAAGGCTATCTGATCTGGAGCATATTCCTAAGGACCCCCAAAATGTGGAAAGCAGCATTAATATGTAAAGTCTGATAGAAATGTCCCTGTATGGTAAATACTCCAAGTAGTTGTAATGGTGATTAAGACAGACTTCAATCCATGTTTATTGTCTCTAGGCCTATAAGGAGGCCATTCCATACATACACAGAAAGTATCATCTGGATCTCTGCAGGACCAAGGCATAATAAATAAGATTGGAGGATATTGCATCTCAATTCTCTGGAGCTTGTATACTCTTAATATATAAGAAGTGCTTTCCTCCTTTAAAAGTTTATTTTCTGAGTTTTGAATTTTTAAGTTGGGTTTTTAACTGTTATTCCCCCCCCCAAATGAAACAAGATTGCTTTTTTCCCTTTCCCCCCTGTTTTTTCTCTCCCCTATAGCATAATGTAGTTTTTTAAAAACTTTCCTTTCCTTTCTCTTTTTTTCCTTCCTTCCCTTTCCCTTCCCTTCCCCTTCCCTCTCCCCTTCCTTCCCCTTCCTCCCTTCCCTTCCTTCCCTCCCCCTCCCCTCTCCTCTCCTCTTTCCTTTCCCTTCCTTCCCTTCCTCTCTTTCCCTTCCTTCCTTCCTTCCCCCTCCCCTCCCCTTCCTTTCCTTTCCTTTCCTTTCAAAAAAGACAGGGTGGGTTCAAATTTTTCTTTTCTTTCAAGCTGTAGCTAAGCAGGGGCTGGCCCTGGACTAATTCTGGAGACTAATTCTTCCTCCCACAATTTATCCCAAGTTGCTGAGAAGTGATGTAACTTGGGAACTCACCAGCACTGTCTTAGCAGGATTTTGAAGCCATCTGGGCAACTGGTAGGCACAGGTAGGTGGAGGCTATTACTGCCCACTCCCCAGATGATGGCTGAGGAGTCCACATCCTTGTAGGGAATCTCTCCGGTCAGCAACTCCCAGAGAACGACCCCAAAGGACCTGTGTGGGAATGAAAAGTCAATGGAGTAGAGGAAGCCTCTAGCACAGTGTTTCTCCACCTTGACAACTTTAAGATGTGTGGACTTCAACTCCCAGAATTCCCCAATCAGCCATGCTAGTTGAGGAATTCTGGGAATTGAAGTCCACAGATCTTAAAGTTGGTAAGAATGAGAAACACTGCTCTAGCATGAACTACCATTCTCAACGGGCTTCCCCCTTTACATTCTTTTCCAGCCATGTCTTCTTCCCAAACAGAATCTCTACCTGGGAGTATGTACAGGTGAGACTAGGAGTAATAGACAAATACATCTAGAGGGCATAAATAGGCATCTATTACTAGACCTTGATGGGAGTTGTAGTCCAACACACCTTTGTTTGGGCAGGTGTTGTGTGGATGACAGAAGCCAGAGCCCAGCACATTTTGGGGACACTGGGTTGTCCCATACTTTGGCCACCCACTCAGACCTTCCCCACTCTCTCCACTGCCTCTCTTATGGGTTAGCTCCCCTCACCAGATGTCAACCTTCTCAGAAACAGGCTCATTCCGAATCACTTCAGGGGCCATCCAGGCCACGGTGCCAGCAAAAGACATCTTGGTGCTCTTGTCACTGAGCTCTTTGGAGGTGCCAAAGTCGGAGATCTTTACCACATCATCGTACGTGATCAGCATGCTAGGAGAGAAGAAAAGAAATGGGAGTTCATGGCTCCTTCTGAGAGACAAAGCGCTCTCTGCCATCAGTTAGGGAAGATAAGATGTGAATAAACCCCTTTGTGAAGAAGGGTTTTTTTCCCCTTCCATGGAATAATAATAATTTAATAAATTTATATGGTACCCGTGAGCCGTATCTTCCTAGAAGGTAGCAGACAACTCTGCCACAAAAAGTTCTTTATTTGTGTGGTGGCACTTTAAAGGAATGTAGTGTATCATCTACTTCTTTAATCTATATCTTATTGAATGGCTCATAAAACATATTTTTCCTCAGTTATTTACAATTTTGTTGGAGCATCTGGACAACCCTATGCAATTCTGATGTGCCTTATTCCTAAACCAAGATTTACTCAAATTCTTCCCACTGCCCCTAGACTACGAAACACCTGGAAATCACAAAACAAGAATGATTAAAAAGGACAAGACATGGTTACAGCCCCTGCTCTTATTTCCTTAGCAAAAGTGCTTCTAAGCTCTGACTGAGAAAACAATGTCCTCCTTCACCCGAACAGACAGCACTGCAGCTACTAAACCCCCCTCCCCCATCCTGTCTTTTGACTGATGGTGAGGGAGGGCAATGCTCTTCTTGGCAACCACATTTAATTATGGAAGGGTTTTGCTCACATCTATTCTTTGCCATATTTTTGTCACCTTCACTATTGTCTTCCCTGAAGTCTACTTTACGTACATGGTAAACTCCTTGGAGATAAGCATTGTTTTGTTTGCTTATTTGTGAAACTCTGAAAAATCCCCCTCCACTCTCAACATACCAGAGGGGCAAATCCAAAGAGTTAATGCTCTGAATTGTACACAGGCATGAAAAGGAATTGTGGATGAAACCGCTGACAGGGAGGTAGAGCAGACTACCTCTTCCCCTTAACTGTAACATTTTGAGAGAGATTTTGATCTTTCAAAAATGGCAGGCTTTTTTTTTTTCAGTAGGAAAATACCACCTCGCCCACTGCCTGCCTGGCACCATGTTAGTCTCCTGGAACTATTTAGCTCCCCTTCTTACTTGGGTGACTTGAGGTCTCGGTGGATGATCTTATGGAGGTGCAAGTAGTTCATGCCGCCAGCAATGCCCATGGACCAGTCCACCAAGAGCGAGGGAGTGACTTTGCGACCAGCACGTAGCACCTCATAGAGTTGGCCTTGGGCACAGAATTCCATGATGATGCAATAACAGGGAGCCTGGGTGCACACACCCCTGCAAGGTGTGAGAAAGGACAGAATGAGGATGGGCTAAAAAGGACCAGCAGGACACTTTACAATGACAGAGGAATAACATCAAACCTTGCCAGCTTAGCATGCTTTTTGAAGAGTTATTGTGGAATAATGATTTCTGGGGAGACAAAGAGCCAGGATTCTGCCTTGTGTCCCAACAAGAAAGCCTTATGTTTAATATGTAAGAAGGGCTGCTGTTGTTCAGAGACAAGCCAAAAGTTATCCCAAATGCTATGAAGTACTTGTGGGAAATTAGGATGTTGCACATCTTCCACTTGTTGTAAAGGAAAAGACTATAGTTTCTGTATCCACACAATGCTTCCATTTTTTTCCACCCAAATTAGTCAGCATACTGTGCTCCAGAACCTTTTTGTTTTACAGCTGCAACAGTGAGTTGCGGGTCCTCCTGCAAACCTTCATTACGGATTGAACCATTGAAAATATAAATATTCTTTCACCTACTGTAGAGGGCATATGGAATGATCCTAAAGGACAGGATGAAGAGACTCTACTAAGGTCATGGTCAGATGAGCGGTTTGAGTCTGTCCCATGAAACTTCAGAAAATGCCTTAAACAAGCCCCATCCTTAGTTCACATGAAGATAAAGGGAGGAAGCACATTCAGACTTGCAATAGTCTGATATTACAGTTGTAACAATATAAGTAGTCCTGATTTAAAATCAATTGGCTTCTTTGTCTACCTTATAGGGTTGACATCTATATATGGACAGACTACTGTAATATGAAATAGCATTACTAGACAGATACTCTTATCTATTCCATATCAGAGGTGGTATTCAGCAGGTTCTGACCAGTTCTGGAGAACTGGTACCGGAAATTTTGAGTAGTTTGGAGAACTGGCAAATACCACGTCTGACTGGAGATTTTATAGTATCCTTCCCCTGCCATGCCCACAAAGCTATGCCCACAGAACCAGTAGTAAAAAAAAAATTGAATCCCACCACTGTTCCATACTTGGTGACCACAAAGATATTTGGGACTACAATTCTTAGAAGGAGAGTCAGTTTGATATAGTGGTTGAGGAATGAGTGTAGAAATTGAGAGAATGTGAGTTCTAGTTCTGCCTTAGGTACAAAGCCAGGTGGGTGACCCTGGGCCAGTCACTCTCTCAGCCCCAGGAAGCAGGCAATGGCAATTCTAAATCTAAAACAACTGCATGGACTTGCTTAGGAAGTTACCAAGAATCAGCACTCATTCAAAGGTGAACAGACAATCTTAGAAACACCTAGCAGTTACGAAATATAAGAATTAAAGCCCAATATATCTGGAGGTAATTTGGTTGGTTCTAACAAGATTGGAATTATGGGGATTGTAATTCCAACATCAGAAATAGCATTACTTATTTTATACAGTATTACTTTATGTTTCTTTCCAGTGAGAATCAGCTAAGGTCACATTGGATTCCAAGAAATATGGCAGAGCCAAGACGAAACCTAATTGTGATGCAATGAGCATTACAATTCAATTTACATTTGTTCATTATAGTTAATATGATTACTTTTTCAGTATCCAATAATCTTCTCCTGCCATGCGAAAAACTACAAACTAAGGAGAGGCTGAGTGTAGCATCCAAGATTTTGTCTCACAAATTGTCCTGATTTAAAGAAAAAAATAGGGCCAATACTGGGAAGTTGTGGTTCCAGAAAAGACAATATAACAATGATGGCGAACTTACAACATGTGTGACAAAGATAACATGCCACAACATTTTGGATGATACATCAGCGTTCACCAACACCTGAAAGCATTCTTAAAAACATGCCCCATCCTTGTGCAATTTTTGTAGGCTGTAAAGGCTGCACAAGAATGAAGTGTGCTGTCACGTGGCTTCCAGACCCTCTGGAATTTGTGTAAGAGGGCCATGTTCATGCATGGCCTCCTGACCCTCTGAATAGGGCATGTTTTTGTACAGTTTTTGGAGGCTGAAGAGGCCGCAGAAGAGCATTCTCCGAAGCTATTTCAAGAACAAAGACTTGGTGCAACCAGAGCAGCCTCTGGTAGGCTGCAGAGAGGCCTGTCATCAGAAAGGGAACACAGTCTAAAGGTAGATGGTGCACGGCAGATCCTGGAGAGAGCTGGGCTATGGGGGCAATCACACCACTCCCCAACATTTGTGTATCTTGGGAAAATGGTGCAAGGCAGCCTCTTTGAGTGGCAGTGATGGTGCTAGGGTGAAACCGAGGCCCGGTTCTCTGCTTCAGGCCTAGCCTCAGTGCTGTTGCCAGGTGCCACCGTTCAGGATGGCCTAGAAGGGGAGACAGAGAATTTGTTTCTCTTTGGTTTGGGAGGCGGTGGTATTGACATGCCAGCAGAGCCAAAAGGTAAGTATTTTCTGAATTTTTGACATGCCGAGCCAAAAGGTTCACCACAACTGCACTAAAAATAAGTGGGACATGCACAAATTGGGGTTTTCCCCCCATACATTCTGTGACTAGAAACACAGCTGATTGCAGTACGTGTTGTATGATTGCTGTGTGCCGTATGTGTTTACGGGTGAGGGAGAGGGAGTAAGTTATGGTGCTTGACAAGGGTATTTGTCCTGTCCAACTATCCCTCAGGAAGACTTCATTCTTAAGAAAGGCAGAGCCAGCTCCCTCTTGTCAGTGCTGCCCCACTCACTTGAAAGTGATGATGTTGGGATGCTTGAGCTTCCTCAAATGTTTGATATCCGTCTCCTTGAGGTCTCGCACCTTCTTGACTGCAACTTCCTCCCCATGGAAGCGTCCCAGGAAGACAGCACCTTGTGCCCCGCTGCCTACCCACTGCAAGTCCATGATCTCTTCAAAGGGTACCTCCCACGGGTCTGCATGGAGAAGAAAAGAAAGTGGTAGCTGTGGGTTGTCCAGAGGAGGTGGGCTTTTCACCCACAGGGCAAAAAAATCCTGCATAATGTCATTCAGGAACAACCAAAGTAGCGCATATTATTGCAGGAACAAATGTAAACACTGCAAAGACATGGCATTCAATAAGCCATGTCTTAAAAAAAAAATGCCAATCATGTTTCTAGCCCTCTTGCTAGTGTAAAGAGGACTTGTACAACAACAACACTGCTTGGATTTGCCTATATACTATGCAGGTGCATTACAAAATCCCAGGAGCTAGTTTTTTGGGGAAGAATTTTATATGTATGAAAGGCCAGAACCATCTAAAGAACTGGTAGCTGTGATTTCACACTGTCATGTATATAATAGCAGTAATATAATTTTATATGCCATCCAACTCCTAATGCCTCTAATAGATGAGGAGCCTTGGTGGCGCAGTAGTTAGAGTGCAGTACTGCAAGCTACTCCTACTGCAATTTGGCAGATCGAATCCCACCAGGCTCAAGGTTGACTCAGCCTTCCATCCTTCCGAGGTGAGTAAAATGAGGACCCAGATTGTTGGGGGGCTATATGCTGACTGTAAACTGCTTTGAGAGGGCTGTAAAGCACTATAAAGCGGTATATAAGTCTAAATGCTATTGCTATAGCACTCTGCTAACACAAGTTCTTGTTTGGAAAAAGGGAAGAAATTATTTCCAAGGATGATAGGGTGAAAAATCAGTCTAGCATCTCACAGCTCACCCCCACATTGGCCCCAGCTTTTCTTATAGCATCACAGTCACATTTTATATGGCTGGTTCCATTTATCTTGGGTGCCATAAAAAGGGACCGGGAGAAAATAAATAAGCAGGAAATTGAAGATTTAACACAAAGTTTGAAGAATATTCTGCATTCCTTCATATATATTTTTCCAAGAGGGAAAATCTATATGGAGGGCCTCCAGTCATGATAGGTACCTCTGAAGTATTCGTTACCAGTAGAAGCCACTGAATAAAAATGAAGGTATCTTCTGGGAAGATACTCAAAGAGTATCTTCCCAGAATTGGGAAGTCTACAAGCCTATCTTAAAGTACGTTTGAGAGAAGAAGAAAAATAGCTGGAAAATTCATGTTCAAACTGAAAAATCCACATCCAATATTTTGGTTGATTGGATCCATCTGGAGATTTGCCCCTCTTAGTGACTTTTCTTGATGTGTGGTGATTAAACAAATGTTTGTTAGGGCCTAGTCCAAAGGCGGGGAACCTGAACCAGTGTGTGAGTTGGATTTTCTTTGCCTACAACACCAAACCGTGCTGGATGTTATCACAGCATAGAGCATATCAAAGAGGGGAAATCTCCCCTCTCCCAACCCCTTTTTAAAGAAAAACCAGGACCAGGATTGGGAAATTACAATTCTGGAAAAGACACAAGAACCTTCTAAGTATCTGGTTTTCTACTTAATCAGAAAATAGATGTCATTGCTCCCAGCTTTCTTGGTCCTGTCCATTTTGTGCAAGGTAGGTGGGGATGATTCTTTCCAGTTGTCTCTTGGAAGGGAGGCTCTGCTTTTCTTGATGTGCAGGAGAAAGTAGAGAGCATGTCTATCTAATCCAGTTTATGGGAGCTGGGCTTCTTCAAAAGAGACTTTCCTGGGGCCTCCTGAGGCTCTGGTTTTAAAAACCTTTCTGTCACAAAGATTACCATCTCTAGTTTTTGATAGAGTTGCACTTCCCAAAGCAGACCTTTTAAAATAATTTGAGGGCTCTCCTAGACTCTCCTCTCCTGCTCAGTGAGCAGATAGCAGCCATGGCATACGAAGGCCTTTTGCACAAATCCATCTTTTGGGCTAATCCTTTCCTAGTTTCTGAGGTTATGATCACAGATACTCATGTGCTAGTGCAATAGTCAGATTATTGCAATACATTCTCCTTAGGGTAACCTTTGAACGCCTGTTATTGTTGTTCCTCACTTTGCCAATATAATAATACTAGTAAGATTCTGGGTGCAATTCAAGGTGTTGACTGTCATATACAAAACATTGCAAGGTTTAAGACCTGATTACCTTTAGAACTTTTTCCCTTGTTGCTTCTGCCTGGCTAGTAAGAACTGTTAAAAGTTGATGTGCTCCAGATCAGAGCTATAAAAAATGACTTTATGGGACACGGTGGGACCTAGGAGCTGTGTCTTCTTTGTAGTTGCACCTACCATATGAAACAGCAACTCCCTCCCTCAAGATTTGAATGGCACAACTATGTTAGGCTTTCCTAAAGCTGTGAAAACTTGGCCTCTTCCAGCAGGTTCTGGAGCAGAGTGTAAATGGTTTGTTCCCTATAGTCTACCCTGATGGTATAATCCTATGGCGTTAGTTATCCCCCTGATACAAGGTTCTGTAGTATTACTGTATGGTTTATTATTTCTGTTGCTTTTAATCCTGGCATGTGAGCTGCTTAGAATACCTTCAGTGACTGAGGTGGCATGCAAAAGAACTACTGTAAATGATAATATTCTTTTTGGCTCAAAAGAGAAAATAATGGTTTTTTAAGGTATCTGCAGCTTTTTACTTTAGAGTCATGACCTCTTCATCTGTTCTTCTCCTGAGAAGCTGCAACATCAGGCTTTCTCTGATTTTGACAAAGTTCATAGTAAGCAAGTAATAATGGTTAACCATCAACATATCTGACTGGACAAATAGAGGCAAAATGGCCATGCAACTCTGGTCTGGAAATAAAAACTGGGGATTCAAATTACCCAGTGACTGAAAAATTGAAAAAAAAATTCTCTATAGGATTTTTTTTTTTGTAAGACAAAACACTTTGGTAAGTGTTAGGCATTTTTGATCTTCACAATTGCACCTGGTTAATTTTCTAACCCTTCTCTTTGAGTCTCTAACAGTTTGTTAGTTAACTGGAATATTTGGTATTGACAAAGTTGATTTTACCAATGTTTTTTAGGATTCAGGGTTCACAGGCAATACTCTAGATTGCTCACAGAAACAAACTGGCAACTAGCATCGCAACAAGCATAGCTCTCTTAAAATTTATAATAAAGTTAATAAAAGTTATAGTTATGTCCATTTGGCTAGCACATTCAAATTCTAATTATGGCATTTTGGATCAAATTCATTTCTATTCAATATATAAAGGCAGCTTCTTATATAGCATTTGGCCTAATCCCCTAATAATTATATGAATAGTCACTAGAGCTTCATTCCTCATAAGTATGGTTAGCCTGTAAACTAAATTTATAACTAACTAGCCGGATACCCGTGCTTTGCTACAAAACTATGTGACCGGGCTGAGTTTTGGGGGAGAAAAACAAGGGGGGGAAATTCTGCCTCTGCCTACCAACATCCATCAGTATTCATCTGGCTAGCAACCTGTCAGTGTGTGAGAGGGTTGAGGGCTTTTTGGAAATTGAAACAGTATTTGCTGTGTGCACAAGTGAGACAGCAAGGAGCCTGGGCATGGCTTAGCTCAACTGTTCTGTACTAAAGCTGTTTGGTGCTGTGAAACTAAAACTGAAACTTAAACTCCTCTCTGCTTGTGTTTTGTATTTGGAACAGATTTCTTTTCAGGTGGGGAGGGGGAGTAGAACTCCTTAGCATCAGAGCATGTTAATAATAATATACAAAATACTAATGCTCTAATGGTCATTTCGAAAAATCCTTTCTTAGTCAGCACCTAGAAGCTAAGAGGAACATACGTGCCAAATTTCAAGTTTGTAGGCTTTACGGTTCTGGAGATTTTGTGATGATGCGTGAGTGGCATTTCACTTTTATATATAAGGATTCCTGACAGAGATACAAAATCAAGAGTCAAAATATTCTTGAGGGCAGCAATGGATGAAAAGAATCATGCAACCAATCACTGACTCTGAGAGAAAGCCTTGATCCAAACTGAGTCCTAAGTTCCCCATTGAATTGCCAATTTCATTTGGAAACGTATCTTGAAAATAGGGATATAGAAAATTCCTTACACTGAATCAAATACCTAAACCCATATTGTTCACATCAGACTGCTATATCCCCCAGATGTTTTGAATTAAACTCATGAAAATCCTTGCTGTTTGCTAATGTATGCTGGTCTGGTGAGAACTGAAATCTGAAGGCTATGAGGGCTCCAAATTCCCTACTCCTGATATGCATGTCTGGAAAGAGTTCTCCATTATTTAAAGAAAGGTCTTTCTCATCTCTACTTGAAGATTCTGTGTGAACTTAGACTTTTCTGTATGGAAATCATGGAGCCCAACACTCAGCAATAGGATTCACTTCATAATTATAATCAGAAGCCATTATTATAGGACAGGGGTCCCCAAACTTGGCAACTTCAAGACTTATGGACTTCAACTCCCAGAATTCTTGAGCTAATTCTTGAGAATTCTGGGAGTTGAAGTCCACAAGTCTTAAAAGCTGCCAAGTTTGGAGACCTCTGTTATAGGTCTCTTTCAACTGATAGTGCCCACTCTTGCACCTTGTGATCACCACATTCCTCACCTTCCTGCTGTTGTTTGTGTTCGGTGGAATATGCTTTGCCAATCATGGTCCAGACAGGTTTGAGGCAACCAAAAAGCCCTTCCAGAAAGCCACTCCCTGTCTGGCAGTGGATCCGTACTTGGTCAGCATGGTAGCGGGTGGGTCGGACTTCAGGATTCCCAACTCCAGCTCCTGCGCCAGCTCCTCCTCCCCCCCCACTACCAGCCTCATTCTCATGGAGCTGCAGGACGCTGTTGGCAAACTGTTCGTGGGTCTCCTCACTAGGGGTGGGACTGTGTCCACCGCCCCCACCTCCACTCCCATCTATGGGCAAGACGTCTCGCAACACACATTGTGTGGGGGTCAAGTCCTTCTCAGGGGTGCAGTCCGAGGCATCTGGATCCAACTTCCGGAGGGAATTCTCCGTCAAGATAGTGTTGAAACTGCCGAAGGAGGGGGAAGGCGTGCGGGTCTCGTGTAGGCAAGCCATGATGATGCGTATCTTGGGGTGATGTGCAGCTAGTCCCTAAGAGGCAGAAAAAGAGAGAAAATGAAAGAGTCATGGATTAGACAACTAGCAGGAATCAAGAGCCAAGTTTTCACATTAATAAGTAACTCATGGAATATCAAAAAGAATTCGGAACATGGAGCTACAGGTAACCTTCAACTTAAAACCATTTGTTTAGTGAATGTTTGAAGTTGCAACAGAACTGAAAAAAGTCACATATGACCTGCCTTCACACTTAACCACTTTTGCACCATCCCCACATGATCTAAAATTAGGGCACATTGACAACAGTATTGATGATGGTTGCTGCATTCTGGGGTCATTGCTCCTGACACTTTAGGCATGAATGGACATGTGGGACCTCTTTGTTGAAAATGGCTGTGCACACACATGTAGAGGCGACCAAGAGAATCTGGAAAAAAGTGTTTGTACATCTGGAATACAACGTGTGGTTAGAGTGGCTGAATGATGAAAAACCAGTGAACACGTTTCTTTCATAATGTTTATCTGCTGTAAAATGTCCACTCTTAAAAGCTGCTTTTCAGCTTTGAATAAAAGCTCACATGCAATTTGGAATTTAATATGGAATTTGGCCCTTGGGATGTTTTGATGGAAGACTCTACGCTAGTTGGGCTCCATATCTAAGCCTGTAAACCATGTTTTCTCTACAACTTGTTTCCAAGCTATTAGAGACCTAATCAAGTAGTGTGCAATCTGTAAGTCAGAAGGGTGATTAGGATGTTTGGTACATTCCTCTCCAGTTTACCCCCAAAAAACTAAAATGGAAATTTAGTTATCAGGATCTTTGTGTTACCCAGGTTCGCAATTATGCAGAGCTATGTCATGGCATTTAGCCAAACTTGGTTATATTTCCATTACAGATCTTTCAGAAAAGCAGAGGCTATTTGGGGATAGTGTATATGAAACAGAGTGAGAATATGCATCCCTCTGGTTTCATTTGTTGCTGGTTTATATTGTTTATGTGTTTATTCATTCAAGATTGTTTTAAGCTGCTCCTTTTCCTCAAGGACTGCAAAGAGATAATAATCATGAAATCTTAATGCTTGAAAGAGACTTCAGTATTTGGAAGGCAGTATATAGACTTGCATATTTAGAAGAACATATTTAGAAGATCTTTAAAAAAAGAAGAAGCACAAAGTCACACATTTTGGATCTTCGTGTAGTGCTATTTCCTGTAACAGAAATCTTCATGATTTGTGAGAAACTTTGCAGGAATACAACATCTAATGTTATACAACAGCCAAATTTTGGGCCCTGGAAGAAATCCTTAAGCAGACGTGAAGAAGAAAATGTAGATAACAT
Source organism: Notechis scutatus (assembly GCF_049901735.1). NCBI lineage: Eukaryota > Metazoa > Chordata > Lepidosauria > Squamata > Elapidae > Notechis > Notechis scutatus. Next base: position 139,416,983 of record NC_142010.1, read on the forward strand.
CTTACATGTATTAAAAAAAAGAAAGTTATTATTGTAATATTCATTAAAAGAAGCACAACTCTGGTGATAGAAATATGCTTCAGTGTCTACAATAACTTTTTACTTAACAAATAAATCTGACAAAGAATTTAACTTTGGGAATGATTTTTAGATTACAATTTTCTATGTAGATTTGTACCACAGCCAATATTTTGGTGTTCTTTTACAAAAAAATCTTCATATTTCACTTTTATAGGATTTTCTAATCTTTTACGATTTCTACTGTGATGGCTACTGTTTCTGGCATTTATATTCTTAGAGTGCAATACTTATTTTTATTTTTTTAAAGTGATATAATACATTCATGAAATAATTTCTATTATGCTTGTAAAGTTTATATATATATGTAGCCTACTTTCAATTCCCCTTCTGTACCTTTTTGTCTATTTATTCAGGTTCCATAATGTTCAATAAAATATATTTAAAAAGAAGTGCCAAGTCTGTGAATTTTATATAAAAACATACAATTATTTATAAATTCTGTATATATGCTGCCTATTGAAAATCTAAGGACAGCTTTAGCAAAAAGGAAGGTTCGAGAACAGGACTGTAAATCCTGCACAGTGGTGGGATTCAATTTTTTTTACTACCGGTTCTGTGGGCGTGACGTGGTGGGCAGGGGAAGGATACTGCAAAATCCCCATTCCCTCCCCACCCCACTAACCTGCTTTCCAACTCCGTTCTCCTGTGCAGGGCAACAAAAGAAGACACAGCCGATCACTGAGACTCGGGAGGCAGAGAAGAGATGGGGGCGGGGCCAGTAAGAGGTGGTATTTGCCGATTCTCTGAACTACTCAAAATTTCTGCTACTGGTTCTCCATAACTGATCAGAACCTGCTGAATAGCACCTCTGATCCTACACCTCTCTTTTTACCAGTTTCAAGCAGCTCATGTTACCTCTGGCTATAAATATGTAGCCTTGGGACTTTGCCATAAAAGGCAAAAGGGACTTTGAATAGTAATATTCATAAACACACATTTTAAGAATTCATTTCTGAACCACACATCCTTTTGTCGCACATTTCAGATGCAGCCTAGGGAAGAGGATGCCCAGGTGGATGGTTGTACCATCAGTTGACAGGCACCAGAATCAGAATAGAGCTGGAAGGGACCTTGGAGGTCTTCTAGTCCAGCCCACTGCTCAAGCAGAAAACAGGCATGAAGCCACTAGAAAGCAATGCTTTGACATGTGAAGCAGTTTTGCATTAGCAACTTTGCATTTTCTCCTCCTCCTCTGGGGTGCCCAAGTGTCTTTTCTCATTTTTTACTGTCTTAATTCATTAGCAGTCAACTCTTTGTTTCTATCTCCCATGTTTTGTTTTCTCTTGTAAGACATGCTCCATACCCAAGTAAACAATTCTTTAAGGAGGTGAGAATACTTCAAATTTTGAGAACACAAGTGGAAGACTCTCATAAATGAGTGCTGTGGGAAAAGGAGATACTACTGTGAGTATAACCAGTCAGAAAATATCCATTGAATAGACTGCAAAGGAGCGAAGATATCCACCACTCCCTAATTCTATCATCTTATTTTTATCCATATTTCTTTTTCTGGAGAGGTATTTTCAAGCCTTAACCCAAAGGTGACACAGTGAGATCCAATCAAGCCCAGCTCTTTCTTTGATTGCACCTAATAGCCCAAAATCAATTGGATACCACCAGATGGTCAGAGAAAAAGAGGAAGGAATCTCATCAACTCCATTTAACCATAATTTTTCTCCATCCTTTTGCCACATTCATTTTTCCTTCATATACTTGTTTTGCAATTCAGTCCTCATCCACCTCGCTATATTATCTAACTAGTTATTATTTTTATTATTTTATTTATTTGTATACTACATTTATTGTTTTTACAAATAACTCAAGGTGGCAAACACACCTTTCCCCTCCTATTTTTCCCACAACAACACTGTGCGGTAGGTTGGGCTGAGGGTGACTGATTCAAGGCTCTCAGCTGATTGTCATAGCTAAGGTAGGACTTGAACTCATGGCCTCCTGCTTTCTCGCCTGATGCCTTAACCACTAAACTAAACTGGCACTCAAACTACCTCAACTTTTATTTCATTGTAGTTAATCCACATTTGTTCGCACACGCACACACACACACACACACACCTTCATTCTTGATCCTACCTTTCCTTATTTTACACACACACTGTTTACACCCCAGTGACCACAGTATTCAATTTACCTTTATGTTTTAAACATTCTTTACACATTTTTTTCATCTTTAGTAAATATTCCATCAAGGTACATAAGCTCATTTACCTAATCTAGTAGTTGCCATTTATTTATGACTTGCAATCTCTGTAACAATCTCAGCCAATAACTCAGCATCCCCAGGATACAAAATTGCACATATATTTATCTCCCAACCAACATACCTCTAACAATACCACAAATATTTCCCTTTTTTTTGTTTTGTTTTGTTTTGTCCATAAATACATGAACCACCTTGTGGATATCAGACATTCTTGCCTCTCCCTGATCAGTGTTGAATCATTCAGTAAACATTCCATTTATTCTTATGGCACTGTTATTACATTTGGCAACTAAGCTTCAGTTCCCAACATTTTACGATTCAAGCCCATTTGCTTTATCATATACTTTTTCTAAATCAGCAATGCAGTAAATATTCTCGCATTCATACATATTCAGCGACTTGCTGAAGAGCAGAAAACTGATCTGAACACCTTCTGCAAGACATAAAGCTGCATTGAAATTCCCAAACGTTGCTCATTGTCATCCCTTGTAACTTTTATACTTGAATTGTGCCAAATACCTTCACAGGCACACTTGGAAAACTAATTTAGTAGTTTTTGCGTTTACTCTTTCTACTTTTCCTCTGGTAGGGGAACAATAAATTCACTCTTCCAATGATCAGGAATGGATGCTGTGTTCATTCAAATATTTAACAAGTCACGTAGTCACCCTATAATCACATCTGTATTTTCGTATTTCACTAGTTTCACCATCTAAAACTGCAACCTTTAATTCTTACAACATTTATGATTTCCTTTTCTTAATTTCCTTAACTCTTTCCTTGTTTAGTCTTTTCACCCATGTTCAACAGGTGCTTTTTTTTTTTTTAATCATCAAAATTGTTCGGCATTCTCTCTGTCTCTTTTAACCAGAACTATTCCTCACTAAATTTGAGAGCCAGTTTGATATAGTGCAGTGATGGCGAACCTTTTCAGCACCAAGTGCTGAAAAGGTGGCGCGGAAATGTCACGCATGCATGCACTCGTCTGAGCCACAGTCCGGAAAAGTCAAACTTCCGGGTTCTAGCGTGCATGCATGCCCGATGATCAGCTGGCCGGTGTGCATGCGCAGGCTGGTTTTTGACACTGCCGCACGTGTGAAGGGACCACGCTCCAGAAAAGCTGAACTTCCGGGTTCTGGCACATGTGCGTGCCCGACAATTAGCTGGCCGGCGCACATGTACACACTGGTTTTGGCACTGCCACGCATGCATAGGACAGCTGATCATCCCACACGTATGCATGCCAGAACCTGGAAGACAAACAGGTAAGTCTCCACATGCCGGCCGATATGGCTTTGCATGCCACTTTGGGCACAAGTGCCATAGGTTCGCCATCACGAGTATAGCGGTTAAGGCACCAGGCTAGAAATCAGGAGATTGTGAATTCCAGTCCTACCTTAGGCACAAAGCCAGCTGGGTGACCTTGGGCCAGTCCCTTTTTCTCAGCCCAAGGAAGGAGGCAAGGGCAAACCACTTCTGAAAAACCTTGCCAAGAAAATTGCAGGGATTTATCCAGTCAGTCCCCAAGAACTACACATGGGGAAAACATTTGATTATGTTTTTGCAATTCTCTATTTTTCTCCATACACATTATGTTCATCTCCCATGCCCATTTTTTTTGCAACAGCCTCTTTTTTTTAATGCTTTTTTCTTATCCACGGTCTCCTCCATTTCATCATTCCATCAGGCATCCTTCTTTCCCAATTCCCACAAGTGTAGGCGCACATCTTTCTGTGGCACTCAGTCCCTTAATTCTTTTCTCTTTGTTCCAAGCAGCTCCACATCGTCTTTCTCATAGCCACTTGCAATTCCTTCTTTGGGAAAATAACCTGTCTTCTAATGTGTTATCATTCTGGGCTGGAGTTACTCTTCTTGTTCTTTTTCTTCTATGTCTATTTTACCTAAGATCCTCCTTTGACCCTAAAAATAATGGCCAGCCACACTTCCAGAACTGCTCACCGCCCGTCTATCATTAATATTCTCGCTCTACATCATAGTCATCTCACCATTTTCATTAATCCTGTGATTTGCAAAGGGGCCAATAACTTTTTTTTTTTGTATTCTGTCATCTCATTCCCACCCATTCATTTATAAGACCAAGCCAAAAAAAATGTCCTCTTGAACTCCATTCATTCTGAAAGATCTTCATTCTGTACATATTTTTTTCAGAACTTGTCTCTGCTTTTTTCACTCTCATGGAACAATCATCTATGTATCAATTCTTAGTTTCATAAAATATGTTAGCCCTTCCATTCATAATTAACCCCATGCTTAAATTTATCTGAATATTCATCCATTCCACTGCATAAAATCAATAAGTTTTCATCCAAATCTATTACATCCTTATTTTTGTTTGTACAACATATATTGCATTATTTCATTTCAGTTGTTGATTCATGCTTTTTGCTACATAGCAATTTTACATTGCAGATTACAAGTCTTCCATATCTGATAGTCACCATCAGGTAGATCCACAAATACTGATTATTGGTGGATCTAGCTGGCTTTAACAAGCCAAGATTTATACATAATGCTTTTTTAGTAAGTTAAAGAAGTTGTGAACTATACCCATGTTTCCCCCCAAATGACTGGTTCTTACATTAATTTTTGCTCCAAATGAAGTATTTGGGCTTATTTTCTAGTTAGGTCTTATTTTGGGGGAAATATGGTAAATATGGTATGAAATACGTCCGCCTGGCTGACGATCTTAACTGGGGCTTATTTTCTGGTTAGGTCTCATTTTTGCGGAAACATGTTATTATCTGCTTTAGGTATACCTGTGCTATGTGTTCTGACCCAAGCCTTGTTCAAATTAAACGAACACAAACTGTGTATAAAAGTAAACCTTTTTTAATGCGGTGCTGGGAATTCTTTGCATTCCCAGCCAAGAGTCATTTAAACCTAATTGTCCGAGATAAAAGCAAGCCCTTTCAAGGTTTTAACAAGCTGCAAAGAACAGAAGTCTAATTACAGATAAATATCAACCGACAGAAGTTTCAAAAACAAACTGGAGTTCACAGAGCTTCAATGAGGACTCAGAGTCTAAAGAACTTCTTTGCTTCCTGCAAAGAGCACCTCCCCAATGGCTGATTTTTATCCTTTATGGGAGGGGCAATCACCTTCCAGTCTTACTCCCAAGTCACCTGTCAGGCTACAGAACTTTTTTCCCATTCAATTAGCAAGAATGAACTTCTGAGAACCAAACATATCAAAAGGAATCCTTTATTGAGATGAGACAATTCATGTAGGAGTTCAAAGCAATGTCTGAGGTCCCTCAGGCATACAGGGATACATAAGGGAATTTAGAACCCCTCCCCTTATCTCGATGTGTATCTAGAGAAACAAAAGCCAGTATGTTAATTCCCCTTCCACCCCTTCTGTAGGAACGATCTTTCTCACAGTTTCCTAGGACATACCTAATTTCCCCCCACCCCCTTTTTAGAACAAACTTTTTCCAGAGATTCCCCGGATACATCTCACTGTGGAATTTTTATGATCTTCTCATCTCCTGGCTGTGGCTCTCGGAGGTGATAGGTTCTGGCCATCTGGCTTTTCTCCCTCCATTGTATCATGTGTGGGTTATACAAATTCAATATAAGGTTAAATATGTTCAGGTTACATCAAGAAAGAATTTCTTTATCAGCCTCCCCCCCCGCCTTTTCTTCTTCCACTGAAGAAATGACAGATACACGGATCTGACATCGCCCTTGCTGCTTCAGCTGCTTCCTCCTTCGAGCAGCCCTGCGCACACACGCACTGGGCACAGGCTTCCCGGGGTCCTCTGCTTCACTACTGCCAGAGTCCACAAGCTCCGAAGGCAGCATCCCACTCTCCGATAGTCCTGGCCACATCCCTGAATCAAACGCAGGACCCTCATCCAAGTCCTCACCAGCCTCCCTGACTGGTTCCCTTTCGTCCTCACTGTCAGAGACCTTCGCCATCCGCACCTGCTGCTGGCGAACTACAACACTATGTATGCCTTTCCCAGTTAACATTAAGGATGTATTATTCAGCCTGAATACAATTCGACCAGTATGTCTTAAACACATCTAGTTTTAGCCTAAGCATTATCAGACCACATAGGGAGCTCTGGTGGCACAGTGGTCAAGTGCAGTATTGCAGGCAACCTCTGCTCACAGTCTGGAGTTTGATCCTGATGGGGCTCAAGGTTGACTCAGCCTTCCATCCTTCTGAGGTCGGTAAAACGAGAGCCAGATTGTTGGGGCAATATGCAAATAATGCTTAGTAATGCTTAGTAAACTGCCCAGAGAGTGCTGCACAATTGGGACCAGAATTCCAGTTATAAATCATTTCAGTCATAAGTCAAGACCACAAGACCAGACCCAATTTTTTCTGCCTTTTCTTATGTTAAACGAATCTCAGTCACAAGCCCAATTCCACTCTCCCAAATGGGTATTTCTTTGCCATTAAACAACTGGTCGTAAGTCGAGGATTACCTGTAAGGTGCTATGGGCTGGTATATAAGCCTAAATACTATTTGTTATTGCTATTTTACGCAATCTGCAATCTGTAACTGAGGGTAACTTGCAAGCCAATAGATTGTTGCCTGCATCTCACCAACTTGAGATGCAGCAATATGCAGCAAATCAAGACACACAATGTAAAAGAAATCTTACAAAAGGGACCATCAAGAGCTATGGGAAGCTTAAGGTAAGGGATAGATGAGAGGGACAGCCAGGGAAAAAACACAAAAGATATCTATGGGAGTCCTAAATAAATGGCTGGATCAACAAGATGGATTCCCCAGAGGGAAAAAAAATAGGAACCTTAATTGGCAGACACCACCACCCCTTTCCAAAATAAAGTGAGGAAGAGAAGAATGAGAGACCTTTAAAAAGGGCACTCAGAAGCTTTAACTGTATGATTCTGTATGCCACAAGCAGTAAAGATGGTTCAAAAGTGCCAAGGGGATTGTATGCTGTGTAGTGAGAAAGAAAATGGGGGGGGGGGGAAGGAAACTAGCGGCAAAGGACGAAAAGAGGCATAATGATAAAAGGAGAAGCCCAGTGTTTCTCTTTGCTTTGGGCAGTGGCTTCCCCTGCCAATTGTAATGAGGTCAGCAACATATCTTTTGTCTTCTTGCCCATATTATGTGTACTTTTGCTTAGTGACATTTTGCAAGTCTGGTGTATTTTGCATCATAATATTAGATACCGGTAGAGTTTTTTTTAAAAATGGGGTACTCATACAATCAAGCAAAATGTTTCTAGGCAGACTGCCTTTGCACATATGTTTACCCATTTATCTGGCACTTGCATTAATTAAAACAAGAATGTTAATGTTTCATATTAATTAAACATGAGAATGAGGGATCTGTGATGTGGTAATAGATTTTAAGAAAAGCCTTTTGGAACAGCAGTTTATCAAACATCAAGAACCATAACATATTGACGCAGGTGCTACAAAAATAGGCAAATGCAATTTTAGGGTGCATTAGCAAAGTTGTTTCTAAATCATGAACTAGACAGATTGAGGAAGTTCAGAGAAAAAGTACAACAATCATAGAACTAAAATCTAAGGCCAATGGAAGGATCTGGGATTATTTAGGATTTTTTAAATGAGTATGTGATAATAACTGAAAGGATAGCATGCCAAAAACAAAAAAACCACGAGACCTTCATCCCAGGACTGAGGGAATGGAAGAATACATTTAAAGAACAGGAAGGTAGATCCTGGTGGAATATTGGAAAAGCCCCCATAGCAAAATATTTCCCAATCGTGACATCTTTAGTGAGAACCAGAATTCCCAGACAGCATGGGTGGCTGGGGAATTCTGGGAGTTGAAGTCCACACAACTTCAAATGGCCAAGATTGATTAACACTGCCCTAGCAGCAAAAGTATTTTGTAGTGGCTGCTATTATCTGCGGACGTAGTGGGTTCCATTTGACTGTCTCAAACAGAGTTGGCAGACATCTCTCATGGATTCTTGTACTGAGCAGGGAGTCAGATTTTATAATCAAAATTGCCTTTTCTTTAGCCCATGATTTTGTTTAAAAAGATGTACTGCTAAATGAATCAGTCGAAGGACTGTAGTGTAAATATAGGCTGCTCAGAAGCCTGATCAAAATGGGAGCTGCAATGCAGGCTGCTATTAGCCCCCCAAGAGAAAAGTCCAACTAGTATGTAATTAAAGATGGCCATAGTAAGGCGAAGAAAATAAGACAAGAATGAAACACGCAGCAGACCCAGATGGAAGTCGGAGTGTTTTCAATGGCTGTCAAGATCAGGCTTTGGGGCAGCGGCCTGGAGCGCCATTCAGCTGAATGAACAGGAAGGCAGACTTCCCAGATTAAAAGGAGACACATAATCACATACAGAAGTTGTTTTATTTCAAACGGGAAAGAAAAGATGACAGGCATTTGGTTGGGAAGAAGATAATTCAAAGTGCTCTTGGCAAACAGAAGGCACAACAGTGGGAGACAACAGAGGGAGATATTTTCGAAATAACAGTGGGGAACCGGCTTTTGACTAAAACATCTGTGTGTCAAGAATGCCGAAGGAGACCCCATCGAGAGATTTTTGTTGGCTCCCCTTTGTGTAAGATCAAGGCTAATCTTTCTTTAGTTTATAAAAGAAAAACTGCATCTGTGGCTGACCTGAGATGGACCTCAAAGCGCTGGATTTTTATTATGCCCACAAACTGTGCGCTGTCATTATTATACTATTATTATTTTTAAAAAGCAACACTTAAAAGAGGAGAGAAACCCAATCTGGAAAGCTAAATGTAAAATACCTTGGCCTTTTGAGAGAGACAGAGAAAATATCAAGCTGTTGGAGAACTAAGGGCCAAACGAATACTGACCGTTCAAAGTTACAATGGAAAAAGTGACTTATGGCTTTTTCACACTTACGACTGTTGCAGGATCTCCATGGTCACATGATTAAAATTCAGATGCTTGGCAACTGACTTGTATTTATGATCGTTGCATGTCCTGATGCCATGTGACCACCTTTTGCACCAAGACAAATTCCTTGTGTGTCCAATCACACTTGGCCAATAAAATAATTCTTTTCTATTCTATTCTATTTTGCTATCTTCTGATAAAACTTCTGTCAATGGGGAAGCCAGGTTCACTTAACAACGGTGTTACTAACTTAACAACTACAGTGATTTACTTAACAACAGTGGAAAGAAAAGGTGTAAAATGGGGCAAAATTCACTTAACAACCGTCTTGCTTAGCATTGAAATTTTGGGCTCAATTGTTGTCGTAAGTTGAGGGTTACCAGTATGCAATGCTATATACATCATAGTACATATTTTTTCATGTTTCACTTTTCTTTGGCACAAAAGCACTTGCAAATCTAGGTGACCAATTCTGCAAATCACCCCTGAAATATCAAGTTTGATTGTTTCTCCTGAATGTGTTCAGTCGTCTTTTAGCATGCATGTAACCCCTACCCATTTTAGCTTCAGTTAGCTACATATATGAAGTATGTATAAATGCATCTAGTGTGTGTACACGTTCTGGAATGTAGACTACCATTCAAGGTATTTTTACGTTATTCTTCCAAAGGATAAATCGTCCTGTGAGAAAGAACAGGAGAGTGGTGGCAGCATGTTAGAGTTTCCTAATGAAGTTCCAGCAAGATTAGTTTTGTTCCCATGCGTGGACTTTTAACGTACACATTTTATTAATGTAGTGAACCATTTTGGGGATGACAGTCAAAAAGAGGAACATCAATCGAAACTCCCTCTGTAGCATTCCAGTCTAAAGCAACAATTAATTATCTTTCTGCAAATGCATTAAAAGTGGCTTTAGTAAAGTTTATAGGTATGCAAAAACAAAAATACTCTATTTCCAGGGAGAGTATTTTATTCCTACTAACTTGCATCCCATGTTCTATGCAGAAAAGCAGATTTCTAGTTTTGCAATGTAGGTCACATTATTGTAAAACATCATATATGCATCAACACACTCCTCTAAACCCAAAATAAGGCAGATACAAATCAGTGCTTATTGTCTACACATTAACTATCATTCATTTGGCTCTACATTAGCTTGTCATGCAGTCCCACATCTCCTTCCCCGTGTCAGCAAATACCTTAAATCCATTGGCTGCTCAAAAATATGGAAGTCAACAGCTTTTGCAATATTACAGAAATGTAACATATTCACCTGTGGTGCCTTCCTTAGTTGTTATTAGTGTAGGAGGGTGGAAATACAAAACATCTGGACATTCCTACTGAACATATTCAGAAATAAATTATCAAGACATTAGTGGGATTTTTAATCACACCCAAATCATGAAAATGTTGTGTTACCTAATCAGTTGTCCTCAAATTTTAAAGCAAAAGGGTACCTTTGTACCTTTGTCAGGCAAGATCAATAGACGTACACATTTTAAGCTATTTACTTTATTTGCAAATGGTCACTCAATATGCAGGATCAATGGATTTGCCAAACGTGCAGGTAATTCAAGGAAATATTCATTTACAATCCAAAACCTGGATGGAAAGAGAAGCAAAGCCTGCCAGCCTTGTTAAATTCTGCTGATATTCACATATCCCAAAGGGCCAGCAGTCATTTGAAGTGTAGTGAGGTCCTTAATTCTCTGCAGGGTGACAGCCTGGGCTCTCTCCAAGGTGCTGGATCCATCAGCCATCTGCCTCCTTTGTTGCCTGCACACTCCCTGTGGGTTTGCCAATTGGAGTTGTTTCTGAGATTTGTCGCTTCCTGTTCTCAACATACACAGGCAGGCAGAGAAAGGCCAAAAGAAATGCACAGGTCTAACATACTTTTTCAGGCTAACAATCAGAAATGTGCATTGACATTGAAATGTGCATTGTCTAAATCTTGATAGATACTTAAGAAACTATGAAGACAAATGCATCCCCATTCTTTAATATTTCCTTCTTTAAGATAAAAAGAACAAGTACCAGAATCTGTCCCCTCCTTCCCATTTTTGCCATCTTTGCAACCAAAGTGGGTCAGGAGGGCAACCGTCCATTTATTGCATAAAAGCAACCTTTTCCTTATGTGGAATTTAAAAACTCTGTTGGAAGCACATGTGTTTTTTCACAACTAATTTTTAGCCCAGAAAAATGTATCACATTTCTCAAGCTTGCCTTTAAGAGAATTAAAAAGCCTCCATGATATTTCTAGCAGGAATCAGGTGCCTTGCTTCTCTTCTGTGTGAAAAGCCAACTAGCAGGAGATTCAAAGCTATTATTAAAAGGAATTCTTGCTATTGGTTAATACCATGTTACTAGGCATCAATGTAACCCAGCCACTCTAATTACTCTACTTGTTATTTATTTAATCCTGAACCTGATTGAAAGATTTGAGACAAATCAATCTAGAGCTCGCAGGGGCATAGAGATTGTTTAGACAGACACCCAAGGTTGAAGCTTAAATATAGGCAGTTTAGACAAGAAATGAAGACCAGAGGACGGGTCACAAATAATCATTATTTATTTTCTTTTTTAATTATCTGTCTGGTCTTTTTTTCACATACTACCTCCCACAGAATTTGTCTTTTGTTTATATGCAGATGGAGGAGGGAACTAAACAAGTTGATACCATGTATTCTTACAGGGAATCCACTCTTGATGGTGTAATATTTGACAAATGATGAAAAACTCAACCACCACCCTGGTCAACATATGCAGTCACTCAATTCACTCGGCATACGTGTCAGAGATGATTTTTTAAAAAGTGTCTGCATTTCAAAAAGAATTGTAGAATGTAAGGCTTGGAAGGGACCTTGAGGTAATCTTATCTAATCCCCAATGGATTCCTGCCCAGTGAAGGAATCCAGCACTACTGCATCCTTGAAAAATGGTTTATGCAACCTGTTTAATACTTTCAGCCAAGGTTTAGTCCATCACCTCCACTGACAGTCTGAAGAGTTCTTAGCATCGGGAATTTAAGTCTACTCCCTTGTAGGTTAAACCTTTTGTTTCTTTTCCTACCTTCGAGAACAACTCTGAAAAACCCAGCCCTATTTTCCACATAGCAGTCTTTCCAGTGTTTGATGATACAGTAGCTGTCATGTCTCCCCACATTCTTCTCTTCATTGAATAGCCTTCTATCATTCCTCATAGATATTTCTTTCCAGGCCCATTTTCATCTTGCTTGCTCTCTGGACATATTCAAGCACATAAATGTCCTTTTGAAAAGGTAGTGGATGCAATAATCTAGGTACGATTTGACAAATGCAAAATGGAGAAGAATAATGATTTCTCTGGATTTTGACACTAGATTTCTCTTATGCAACCCAGAATTGCATTTCCTTTTTCTGCTGCTCAGTGACCTCAGTGGCTTAGATCCACTTTGGATCAACCCAGATTCTCTTTTGTTTGTGTTGCTGCCCAGTAGAGTTTCCCACCTCCTATTTTTTTGTTTTTTGTTTATTTTTCTTACCCAAAATAAACGATGCACCTTGCTGGCCTCTCCCTGTTGATTCATTGTCAGGATAAGGAACCCCTTGATACTGTCTTCTAAGGTTTTTGCTCTCACCTATTTTTGCATTATCCTAAATCTGGTCATCATATTTTCTAAACCCCTACCCAAGTAATGTATAAATATGTTGAATAACACAGGACCTAGAATGGAATCCTATGGAGTGCCACTTGATGCTTTGTTCTACTTAGATGTGGAACTATTGCTGGTCCTTCATTTCAGTACAATGTTCAATGAGCTTTGTATGAGTCAAACTTCTGTCAGTCAAAAAGAAGTGAGCCTTCTTATTCATGAATAGGTTTCATTCTAAAATTAGATGACATATGCTTTTTTAACCAAAATTAAAGTAACGTAAGATTATGCAGCTCTTGAATTCTAACATAAAGGAAGGATATTTTCATCAATAAAAGGGGCAGTCCAGCAAGTTACACAAAATTCTTCAACAGGCATAGGAGATAAGTAAGTTGCAGTGCATTTTCTGTAAAACGTTAATATAGGAAAGCTTCTACAATGGCTACCTTGGGGAGAAGTTACACAGACAGAGATAATTCCCTAAATAATTGTTCACGCAATAAACTTGCTATGTAAACAAATATACAAATTACATGTGGATATTTGAAATACATAGATAAGTTTATTTTTAATATAAAGTGGAACCACCTAAAAACACTGACCTTTCAACTTAACTGGGGGGATATTTGTCTATAATATGCATAGATTGATCTCAATTAAACCCACTTAAATTCAGCTGAGTTAAGTAAGGAGGAGATAAAAAGATAAAAGTATTAAGATTAACAGCAATTAAAGTATCTACTTAGGGTCTTAGAGTTCAGTGCTTTTTTTCTTAGATTGCTTTATTAGCATTAGGCTGTAAATCTTTGGTTCCTGGAAGAAAATCCCAAGGCCACAGATTAGTAAAAATCTCTTGTGTAGATGGAGGGATGAGATGAAAGAGATGAACTTACAAACTCTATCAAATAAATATTTACAGATTATTTTTTTTCTGAGTAGAAACTCCAGGAGAAAAGGAGGCACGTTAGAAGATGGGTCAGGAAAGTCCATGGATTTAAAGCCTCCCTAAATATGACTCTAGGCTCTCCGTTGATCTATGGTGGCCTTAGAGTTATTTCAACCCTTTGGATGAATGGAATGAAAATTATTCGGGTCTTCCAAGAGCCACAGGTAAAAATTGTTCTGCTCAAATGGATTACAATCTCATCCAGAGGATTCTCTGAGCAGGTTTTGTGAAGGAGGAAAGTGTCCTTCTGCCAGCAGAAAAAGAAAAGGAGATCCATGAGTATAAACCATTGGCATTGTTCCAGCTTGCAGAAGGCCCAGATGCAACTTGCTTGGAAGCTGGTGCAAGGCAGTCTTGGCAATATCAAAGCCACTTCTGTTTTTTCAGGAGGCCCTTGGAAGGAGGTGACTTGTCAGATTCAGATGGGGGCAGACGTTTCCCCTAGTTTTGTGTGTGTGTGTGTGTGTGTGTGTGTGTGTGTGTGTGTGTGTGTGTGAAAAGATTTATAAGCACTGCTGCAAAACAAAAATGCAAGTCCCTCAGAACCTTTGTCTTGGTATGGGCCGGCAGAGGTTTCATGATCTGATGCTAATCTCATTTAGGATCGCACTGCCCAGGTGCAACCCTACATACAATTGCTTGACAATAAGTGCCACAGAGCTCAATGGTGTTAACTTCCAAATAGGCATGCATGGGATTGTACTATAGGCATTTTTCCAGTGACCTGGAAGGTTGGTTTAGAGTTACTATCTCCATTTTACAAAATGGGATGCTTGATTTTGTTACTTCTATTCTGGGGTTGAAAAATAGCTGGATTTACAGTAATCTTTCAAATACTATGTACAAGATCCCATGGATTCCTGAACCAGGTAAAAGTACGTGTTTAAAAGGGGGAAAGGAAAAGAGTTAGTTTTTCTACTTTGTGATAATATTTAGGATTTCTTACTTTGGCCTTTCCTATAGGGTTCACTTGCCCTCGCATTAATCTGCTTATACAAACTTTCATCTTCTTAGAGCCAACCTGACTCATTGTTTTTAATGGATTTATCCTCATGCTCTGCTACTATAATCAGAAGCAATGCTCAGGGACATTATCTCGTGGCGGGGAATTGAAGATCATCTTGACATGATTTATCCAAGGTCAGATAGGAACATTGTGGTGGACAGGCTGAATTGAGCCTAGTCACTGGCAATTCCTTTCTCTCTTTCTTTTTCACTGAACTTTCATAGTCTCATACAAGGGGTGGCAGTTTCCTCTACAAGAAATTTTGCACGCTGTTGCCCCTATACTTCTGTAGGGCACCCTATTGGGGCCAGCTGACTATTGTGGTGGTGCAGTGGTTAGAATGCAGTACTGTAGGCTACTTCTGCTCAACTGCTGGCTGGCAGCAGTTCGGCAGTTCGATCCTGACGGGCTTAAGGTTGACTCAGCCTTCCCTCCTTCCAAAGTGAGTAAAATGAGGACCCAGATTGTTGGGGGCAACATGCCGACTCTGTAAACCGCTTAGAGGGGGCTGTAAAGCGCTCTGAAGAGCTATGTAAGTCTAAGTGCTGTTGCTAATATGTGCGTGCGGAATAGATCGTTTTATTGACAACACACAATCGAGGAATGCATCTTGGTTCATTTTTGCCTCAAGGTAGCTGGTGACATATTTTTATCAACTGAAAGCTAGGATCTACCCGGAGAACCTACAGCTACAAATAAGAGATCAAAAGAGCAGACCTTTAGGACTTCCTCTCTCTTTGTGCATTGTAGCTGAATCGGCCGTAGACTTTTGTTTCATTCCAATGTGTTTGTTCCATATCGTGCTGGTGAGGCTGGTGATTGGCTAAGGAGCAGACTGTATGCAAATGAAGCCCACTGCCCATGTGAACAACTGTGTGCAAATGTGCAACTGGAATTTGTAAAAGCACATGGCTTTGAGGGTGGCACACAGCAACCTCATTGCTCTTTTAGTAAAACATGCCTCTCTCCTCAGGCAAGAACCTGGCAGAACTACAGCTTTGATTTTTATTCTTAACAAGGTATGAAATCATTTCGGGGGAAAAAATGGTACAGACAGTTCTTGACTTATAACCACTCATTCAACGGGCATTTGAAATTACAATGGCACTAAAAAAACATGAATTATGGTGTTCCTCACACTTATGACTGTTGCAGCATGCTCACGATCATATGATCAAAATTCGAGTGTTTGGCAACCAGCATGTATTTACAATGGTTGTGGCATCCCAGTGATTGCCATTTGTGACTTTCCCAACAGCTTCCAACAAGCAAAGATTAGCTTAACAACTGTGGCAAAAAGGCATGACTCATCTGAAAAGTGCCTTGCTTAGCCCACAGAACTTCTTATCCCAACAGTGGTGATAAGTTGAGGACAACCTATACAGTTTTCTCATCCAAAATATGGTTCTAAATCCCTCTTCTTAAGCAAGCCCTTCCGCCCAGCTAATTCCATCCTCCTTACCCCAAAAGAAGGAGGGGGAAAAAAATCTGACCAGAGAAGAAGTTGCAATCGCCTGGCTATTAGAAACTGAGAGGCAGCGAGAAAGAGAAAAGAACAGAGGGAAGTGAGAGTGGTCAGCCAGGAAAATGAACAGGCAAATATAACTAATGGAAATATTCTCTTAGCAGAGGAAGAACAGTATGGCATAGGAGCATTTGGGCATTCATAACTGTCACAGAAGAGACAGTTAGACAGATCCAAAAGGAGACATGCGAGAAGCTTACAAAATAAAACGGTGCAGTAGGAAACTAATGCCAAAGGATTTTTGGCCCTTGAGCAGCATTTGGTTAGGAGGAGAAAAATCTGGAGGTCCAGGAACTGTGGAAACGTCTCTTAGCTGAACTGCCTCCCCACAAAGTTGGTGTACTTCTGCTCTTCCCTCTCCATCCCTCCACTATACCCAGAGGTGGTATTTGGCAGGTTCTGACCAATTCTGGAGAACCGGTAGTGGAAATTTTGAGTAGTTTGGAGAACCGGCAAATCCCACCTCTGACTGGAGAGTTTACAGTCTCCTTCCCCTGCCACGCCCACCAAGCCACGCCCACAGAACCGGTAGTAAAATAATTGGAATCCCACCACTGACTATAGCCCTGCTGCCCTTGGTTTGCAATGAGAAGAACTCATGACCTGACACAGAGACAGAGATAGTCAAGCATTGGGTTGCCTTCTTTGTATAGCCCAGCACTTTTCAAATTCAGGTAATCCTCAACTTGTGACCACCATTGGACCCAAAATTTATGTTGCAAAGTGAGATATAGGTCAAATGAGTTTTGCCCCATTTTATGAATTTTCTCGCCACATTTGTTAAGTGAATCACTGCAGTTCTTAAATTAGTAACACGGTTGTTAAGTGAAATCTGGTTTCCCCATGGACTTTGCTTGTCACAAGGTCGCAAAAGGGGATCACACGATCCCAGGATACTGCAAATGTCATAAATGTGAGGCACTTGTCCAGCACTTCAATGTAAACTGTGCGGCCACGGGGATGCTGCAATGGTCATAAGTGTGAAAAATGGTAAAAAAAAGTCACTTTTTCAATGCTGTTGTAACTTTGAACAGTCACTGAATGTTGTAAGTCAAGGTCTAACTGTATGTTTGACTACAAAGCTCAGAATTCTGGTGGAGAATCCTGAATTTATGGGTGAGCACTAACCCACAACTCAAGGAAAAGGCAACAAAGAGGAAAAATGAAGAGTTGAATTTAGACTTTTGTCATCCTAAATACTAGAGAGTTTGAAAGAAGAGGGATTTATGCTTGTAAAAACCTATTTCCCAAGGTCCGCTCTAAATAGGAATGCACTTGGACTCGGTTCGGACTCTTGGGTCTAGGGCAACGTTTCTCAACCTTAGCAATTTTAAGATATGTGTCCTTCAACTCTCAGAATTCCTCAGCCAGCATTGAAGTTGGAATGCTGTATTGCCTGGGTCATTAAGTTGCAGTCAACCCTCAGAAAGATACAGTTCAAATTAATTTCTTAAGGAAAATTTGCTTAGAAGGCTTCTCTACTTATGATTTGGTCAATGCAGCTTATTATATGTCCAGGTTTGAACCTCAACTTCCCCTTGGATCTGAGGGAGCCAAGGCTGTAGGGTAGAGGAATATATGTGGGTCCTACAGCAGGGTTTTGAAGTTATAGACATGGAAGAGTTCCTGTGTTCAATTCCACCAAGGATATCTTCCAAACTTTTATTTTGACCTGTTTGTCATCCCTAATGCATTAAAGATTCATAGATTATATCAAAACGTTAATGTCAGTAACAAAAATATTAAAAGCAAGGACATGTAAAAGATATTAGAAATAATATATAAAAAAACACAATTTATGAACTTCCATATTGGGTGGCTCCTAAACTAAATGGCTATGTCAAACCTTTCTAAAAGATTTGGGGCTTCCAATAAGGTTTTTTTAATTTATTTATTTAGGATATGGCATCTATCAGAGGCCATGCAATCACCGATATACAACATTAATAAAATACATTATACATACAAAAACAAATGTAAGTTTAAATATAGCATCAGCATATGAAAAGTGCATGGACAATACAATTAATGAGATAAAGTATTAACTTAGGGTAAAACCACGATAAGGTTATGGGTATTAGGGTATGAAATGTAAACTACCTCCATGATGGTATTTCCTAGGCAATATTCTGCTTTAACACAGTGGCTAAAATTTACATATGTGGCAATCAATATTGTATCTCTTATGGTCAAAAACTAGAGGCAGCAATTAGATTACAATAATTCCAATAAAATGGAGGAATTTTACTGTTACAACTCAATCACTCTGTGTGTGTGTGTGTGTGTGTGTGTGTTCAAACGTGGTGATATTGGGAGATGAACCATCACCCAGCAGTAAAGTCTTGTCCTTCTATGACTAAAGTCCCAGGTTCAATCTTTACTATCTTCTGTTTAAAAAAATCTTTATCAAGATCC
Source organism: Notechis scutatus (assembly GCF_049901735.1). Taxonomy (NCBI): domain Eukaryota; kingdom Metazoa; phylum Chordata; class Lepidosauria; order Squamata; family Elapidae; genus Notechis; species Notechis scutatus. Next base: position 139,435,675 of record NC_142010.1, read on the forward strand.
TGGAGCATCACTGCCAGTCAGAGAAGTAAACACTGGATCGAAGAGACCAATGTCCTAGCAGATCTGCTCTGAAAAATTGGTATGTTTTCTACTTTGGATAAATGAGCAGTCCAAATTCACGTGCCAAGCCAAGCAACATGGACAGCCTGCTGACATGGCTGCCACCTTCCTTGCTCTCTCTTCTTTCTAGTTTTCACCATGGGAGAACAGACAGAAGATGGCATTACACACAAGAAGCGATGTGACCCATGAGTGTCCAGATGCTTAAAGCTTCTTTTAGGTGAATCAAACAATGCAAAGAAGCAGGTGGCTTCTTGGATACTGTAACCCCTGCATCAATATGGCCAGCTTTGGATGAGATATCATGCAAAATCCTCCTTCGTCTTACTAAAATGCCAATACTCTCCCATTGCCATCTTTCTCAAACTGGAGAGCACTAATCCCTATTCTTTTCTTGAGTACCACTCCTCTACTCCCTCTTTGCCCCCAAAATCTCCTGGAATTGCACATTCTACCCAAGCAAGGTTCTGCCAAAATAAAAAATAAAAAAAAGGCTGCCTAGGATTCGTTTCATTGGGAAACTCCAAAGAAGAGAGGAGAGGATCTAGGGATAAAGCAAAAGCTACAACTTGTCCTGAGCTTCATGTTTCTCTTCTGCCAAGCAGGACCATTTGGTTCACTGTGGTTTCGCTCAATTGATCCAACAATCGAGCACTCTCTCAAGGCAAGCAGCAATCTTCGCCCTTACTCCGATTCTTCCAGCTCCTACCTACCTCTCCTCCTTGCTTCAACCTCCAACTATCCCTCTAGCTGTACCCCAACTGCCCACAAATGATGTGTCAGCCAACACACCATGTGGCTTTGTTTATCTCTTTTCAAGCTTGGTGGAGATTTCTCTGTGGGAGAACTTTAGTGATCTCCTATCAGGCTTGTCCTCTTCCTCCTTTTCCTTATCCCTCTCGAGGAAGCCCTAAGTTGGACCCAGTTATCCCCGGAGCTCTCCACGGCACCTTGCAATGATGGCGTGTAATTTCTGGGAGGCAACCTGCCTCCCCAACCCGCCCACGCTGTTCTAATTATTTTTCGGCTCCAACCCGAGCCCCAGTGTAGGAACGAACGCTTTTGCACCCGAGAGGCGTCTTTCGGAGCCACAGAGGGGCAAGGCGAGGACCCGTCGGCATCCCTCGCAAGGATAAGCATGCCCACCTGCCCAACCTCGGCGCATCCCCAACACCAGCAAACGGCGCCGCCGTTTTACTTTTGCAAACTCCCTGCCCGCCCCGCTTCAGCCCTCCCGCTTGCCAGCCCCTCTCGGTCCTACCCATGTGCCGCCGCCGCCGCCGCCGCCGCCACCGCTGCAGGCTGGGCTCCTCGCGCTGGCTGCGTCTTCCAGTTCCCATCGCCTTCCTTCCCCCCTCCCTTCCCGCTCTTCTCCCGAATCTCTCCCCTCCTTCCTCTCCTCACCCAGCCGGGCTCTGGCCAATGGGCTGCCTTCGCGGCCGCCTCTTGTGCCAGGTAGCTCAGTGGCTCGGCTACTGATGTCATCGCCGCGGAATGCGCGAGCCAAGGTGAAGCCCGCCCTGGGCGCAGAAGGGGCTACGCGCTCCCCCCGCCCGCCTCGTCCCCAGGACTCCTGGCGCGAGAAGGCTGGCCCCCGCGGCTCACCTCCTGTGCTGAATTGGGGCTCTTCTGCAAAGAAGGGACGAGGGAGGAGAGGTCCCCCGCCTCCCTCCCTCCCGCCCGCCCTCCCTTCCCTGCCTTCCTGCCATCCTTCCTTCCCTTCCCTTCCCTCCAGCCTGCCATCCTTCCTTCCTTCCTTCCTTCCTTTCCCTTCCCTTCCCTTCCCTTCCCTGCCTGCCATCCTTCCTTCCTTCCTTCCCTTCCCTTCCTTCCTTCCTTCCCCTTCCTTCCTTCCTTCCTTCCTTCCTTCCTTCCTTCCTTCCTTCCTTCCTTCCTTCCCTTCCCTTCCCTTCCCTTCCTTCCTTCCTTCCCTTCCCTCCAGCCTGCCATCCTTCCCCTTCCCTTCCCTTCCTGCCTGCCATCCTTCCATCCTTCCCTTCCCTCCTTCCTTCCCCTTCCCCTTCCCCTTCCCTTCCCTTCCCTGCCTGCCTGCCATCCTTCCTTCCTTCCTTTCCTGCATCCCTCCCTCCCTCTTTCCTTCCTTCCTCCCTCCCTCCCTCCCGTCCTTCCTTCCCTTCCTTCCCTTCCCTTCCCTCCAGCCTGCCTGCCATCCATCCATCCATCCATCCTTCCTTCCTTCCTTCCTTCCTTCCTTCCTTCCTTCCTTCCTTCCTTCCTTCCTTCCTTCCTTCCTTCCTTCCTTCCTTCCTTCCTTCCTTCCTTCTTTCCTCCTTCCTTCCTTCCTGCCTGCCATCTTTCCTTCCTTCCTTCCTTCCTTCCTTCCTTCCTTCCTTCCTTCCTTCCTTCCTTCCTTCCCTTCCCTTCCCTTCCTCCAGCCCCTTCCTTCCCTTCCCTTCCCTTCCCCAGCCTGCCATCCTTCCGCTTCCCTTCCCTTCCCTGCCTCCTCCTGCCATCCTTCCTTCCTTCCTTCCTTCCTTCCTTCCTTCCTTCCCTCCTCCCTCCCTTCCTTTTCTTCCCCACCTGCCTGCCTTCCTTCCTTCCTTCCTTCCTTCCTTCCTTCTTCCTTCCTTCCTTCCTTCCTTCCTTCCCTTCCTTCCTTCCCTGCCTGCCTGCCATCCTTCCCTTCCTTCCTTCCTTCCTTCCTTCCTTCCTTCCTTCCTTCCTTCCTTCCTTCCTTCCTTCCTTCCTTCCTTCCTTCCTTCCTTCCTTCCTTCCTTCCTTCCTTCTCCTTCCCTTCCCTTCCCTGCCTGCCATCTTTCCTTCCTGCCTTGCCTTGCCTTGCCTTGCCTTGCCTTGCCTTTGCCTTTGCCTTTGCTTTGCCTTTGCCTTGCCTTGCCTTGCCACCCTTCATTCCTTGTGCCCAAGCAAGAGCATATTTTGTCCAGGGTGGGGCTGGGAGAGAGCTGTTACAGGAACAACAGCAACAGCAGCAGCAGCAACAACAACAACAACAATAACAAACAGCAACAGCAACAGCAACAGCAACAGCAACAGGAGGAAGAGGAAGAGGAAGAGGAAGAGGAAGAGGAAGAGGAAGGAGAAGGAGGAGGAGGAGGAGGAGGAGGAGGAGGAGGAGGAGGAGGAGGAGGAGGAGGAGGAGGAGGAGAAGGAGAAGGAGAAGGAGAAGGAGAAGAAGAAGAAGAAGAAGAAGAAGAAGAAGAAGAAGAAGAAGAAGAAGAAGAAGAAGAAGAAGAAGAAGAAGAAGAAGAAGAAGAAGAAGAAGAAGAAGAAGAAGAAGAAGAAGAAGAAGAAGAAGAAGAAGCATGGAAGATAGGCACAGCCCAAAAGACAGGATTATGGAGAGATTTCTGGACTTTAAAAAAAAACTTTTTAAACAGCTAAATGTCAACTAGCCCAGTCTCTCCAAACACAGGACTTTCCTTGATGAATGGACTTTGATTCCCAGTTGTTGTTGTTTTTTAAATGTCTACTAAGTGACTCTTGGCAGTATTCGACAAGATTGTATTTTTTTTTCACATCAACTAATCTGGTTGAGGAATTCTGCAAAAAAGAAAGGTGATAAAACATATGGCTCTCGAAACCTAAAGACTAAATTTATTTGTTAATATGTAGCCAAGGAACGACCAGTGGGGTCTTGTCACATTTCTGCACCAAGTTCTACAACTTCATATGAAAATAAGCAATACTGACCTTCTATCCCAGATCAACAACATTTAATACCTGCTATTAAAAAGCTTCTTAGGAAAATGACCTGCTGAAAAAAGATCAGTTTGCCATACAGTAGAGAATAGACCAGTTCAAGTTAGCTCAACATTTAATTTTATCAAAATGGCCAACCATAAAACAGAGCATGAAAGCAACCTTCCATATTGTTCTCAATACAATAGCTGGTATTTAAATAACTTCTTCATTAAAAGCTGATTCAACAAACTAATCCTATAAGACTGAACATTAGGAAATACCTAATAATGCCAGAAAAGTACAGCTCTGAAAAGTACTCAGCTTTAGATCTCTTAATTCTGCCTTCCACCTACTTTAAAGTTCAAAATGCAGGCTTTAGACTCAGAGAATTTACAACTTTTCACACAAGAGGATATTCTACCAGTAAGATGGATAAGGCTGCATTTAGTTTCAACGGATACAGTGTAGTGGTATAAATCCAATATGCATGTGCTAACAGGCACCACTAATGTAAACATGGACAGAAATAATATTATTAAAGTACTGAGACTATAAACTTGCTTCTTGTCTTTTTTTAAATAGCTGAGCTGCTTCAGAATCAATAGTTTCCTACTGCCACTGCTGCCACATACAACCGATTTAATGTCAAAGAAATGTTTTCTTCAGTAGTACTAGCAGCTGTCAGAAAATAGGGTCAAGACATCCAACAAGTACCATATATTGGTCATATCCATTTCACTCAGACGCCTTTGATATATGTATAGAATTCAACTGCACAAGCTTCAGAAAATCCCAAAGAAGAGACCTTTTTCAAGAACTGTAGATATCTATCTTATATTCACCCTCAGACAAAAATTATTTGGATGGATTACAAACGAAAAGAATAAAAGGACAATAAAGAACAACAATAACAATAAATACTACCAGGAGAATTAGCAAGATGTTTACATATAAAAGTCATCCCCTCCCAATTCAGACACTTTGAAACACCCAAACTAAACTTTTAACCATTCAAAATCTCAGTGTGGATTCACATTTAGTAGAGGTCACTAAAATTGACATGCCTTCTGAACCATCCCTTATTACCATTTTGAGCTTTGATTTCATTGATGGGTCTTGAGGGTCTAATAAAATATAATAAATCCTTCCAATCTGAAGTCTGTCCATGCCTGTTCAGTAAAGACTAGCGATTTGTTCTTTCCTTTCTCTTCCCTAAAGGACACACTAAGAATAGAATAGTCTTTCCCAGACAATGCTTTGAGCTCTGACTCATTCCCTACCTCAGATCTGCTCAGCATCTCAGCCTTGCATATTTGCCCTTGCTCACCTCCTCATCTTCTCCTAACTGCCTCAGTTTCCTTTCACTTTTGTTATTTCAGTTTAAGTTGTTTGCTCTCCCACAACACAAGCCCACCTACCCTTAGGCAGGGAGACATATACAAAAATCTCCTACTTCAACTTAGGCCACAGATTTTGGTGTATACTTGATTCAATGTTTAACTTATTTATTTTATTACTATTTTGCTTGACTCATTGGCTCTGCTTGCCCATGATTGCTTAATAAAGCCTTATTCTATCTAAATTTGCGTTTGTACAACTTCTTGAACTACAAATCATCCATATTTTAGCCAGTTGTATTGTAGGAACCCACCAAAAATTCTACCTTGTTGTAGTTTGCAACTTCTCATTTTTATTCATCTCAAATGTTGGCTGCTGTGGGTTTGAATATTATGGCAAGACGTGAAGGAATAATTTCACCAATTAGGAAGTTGGTTAAGATGGTGATGTATGATTCAGATTCAGTTATATGTATTTAACTGAACCTAGCAAGCAATGATCTGGTAGAGGGGAATGGATAAATGCTGTGTTATGGGACTAGATCTTTCACTCTACAAATGATGAAAATGCAGTATGAACTCTTCCACTGAAATACTGTAATAATTCCAATCATTTTCTGGACTCTGGATGAGAATCAGAGTGGAAGACTGACCCTCTAAGGCTTCTCAAGGTTTATGGGCTGGAATTTGGTCCACAAGGTCCTTAAATCTGGTCCATGGGGCCAGCCTGGAAATAGCAAAGGACCGGTCCACGGCCCCTCCCTGTGCCCATTTTTGGTTGGCAAAGTGCTGCAGGAGGCCATCCATGCCAAAAAATGGGGCACAGGGGTGTGTGCACGTCCCCCCCCCAATGCCCCATTTTGGCCAGCCCACCAAACAGCCCCATTTACTGCAGGAGGCGTCCATCCCGTCTCCCCACCCTGGCCAGCCCGTGGAGAAGTACAATGCTGATGCGGCCCTTGAAGAAATCCAGTATGATACCCCTGCTCTAGGGTGAGAGCACATCAGGGTGATTGTCCTCAAAACCAAGAGGCTCATTCTCAAAGCTAAGAGGAAAACCACAAACACAAACACCCCATTTTTCCTGAGAGTGAGAGACTGGGAAGTAGGCAAACCTGCTGAGAGGACGTCTGAGAGCAAGGGGAGTAATTCTTCCAGCAGAAGTAGACAAATGCTAGATCGAAGGATGATAATGAAAGGGGTCCGGGAGAAGAAGAGCAAATGGTTTATGGTGGGTGAATCTTTTAGGAGCTTGGTTCAGGAAAGGGTTAGGGGACCAGTGGGGATTATAGAATGAGCCGAGGATTGAAGCTGTAACAATTAAAGGGAATGTGATGGGAAGAAGGAATGGACCATCACAGAGGAAATTTTGAGTTTATCCCCTCTTCTCACTTGCCTCACCTTAGTCCTAGATAATAGATTTTTGGAAACTTTGGTCTAGACTGGTGTCACATAATGCCAGATCAACCTATAACACGACTGTGGAATTGGCTTGTGTGATCAAGTTTGGATCGGATAAGAATAGAGGTATTTTTCTGTTTGAGACAGCTCAAACAGGTTTTTGATGCAGCAGGACAACATGGACTTTAAGGCAGTGGTGGGATTCAAATTTTTTTTACTACCGGTTCTGTGGCTGTGGCTTGGTAGGCATGGTAGGGGAAGGATACTGTAAAATCTCCAGTCAGAGGTGGTATTTGCCAGTTCTCCAAACTACTCAAAATGTCTGCTACGGGTTCTCCAGAACTGGGCAGAACCTGCTGAATACCACCTCTGCTTCAAGGGCAAAAATTGGGGTGGCCATGAGCCTCTGGAAGAACTCAAACTTCTCCACACATGCTGGATATGAGACATATGTGAGCAGAGGTGCAGAATAATTTAGTGGAGCTGCTGGTGTTTCGCCAATCCCATTGCCTGGCAGCCTCCTTACCTAATTAGCTTGATCTCATCGTTGGGCTGGTGGTTGATTCCATACAACATTTGGTAGTGGAAGATTTCAACCTTCAAGCATGAGGGATAGGAGTAAGTTTTGCTCAGGGATTCATATCTACTTTGGCCCCCTTAAGCTTATCTCAATTATCCAAAATCAAAGGAGGATACTCTCTCGATCTGGCTTTTACTTTGGAGCAGCTGTAACATGATGTCTGTCACTACCCCTCTTTCATAATGTTCAGGTCGCTTTTTGGTCACCATGAGGCAAAAACAATGCCAACATGGCCATGGGGAGATAATTCCATAAATGGGGTACAACCATAAAAGAATTTCTCCCCCTTATAGTCACCAGAGCACAAATGATGTATTTTTCTGTGAAAGTAAGGTTGTGGTTGATAAATTAGCCAAACCTGATAATAAGACAGCCCACCTCACGGAGGCCACTTTGATCTCTAGTGGCAGTGGTGGATAGAGGAGCACCCCAACTTGCAAACCTGATTTTTTTAAGGTGAATGTAGGGGCCTCCAGGACAGGCAAGGCACCGGTCAGTTCAACAGATAAACCACCCACAAACAATATTGTCATCTCATCTGGACTGAGTCTCAAATTTACTGACTCTCAATTCAGTCCATTGCCCTGCCCAAGCATTATTCAGAATACCAACCACCTCTCTAGTGTTACACGAAAAGGAATGGTAGAGCTGAGTGTCATCTGCATATTGATAGCATCTCAGCCCACCTTTCTGGATTACTTCCCAGTGATTTTATGCAGCTGTTAAAGAACATGGGAGAGAAAATGAATCCCTGACAGGCGTCATATCCCAATCGTCATGAGACTTAAGAGTAATCTCCTAGCAACACCTTCCAGAAAGGGTACTCCAAGTAGGAGTGGAACTACCCTATTACATTATCCCTTCATTCCAATTCTGACCGTCTATCCAGGAGGACACCATGGCCAATGGTATTGAAAGAGAAGTCCAGTAGGACCTGCATCGTCTGTCCTTTTCCCCCAGAACAGGTCAATCCTCAGGACGACCGAGATAGCTTTTGTTCCATAACCAGGCTTGACACTGAATTGAAATAGATTAGGAAAATCAGTCTGCAAGTCTTCTGCACCAGGCCCGAGTCCAAGCCTGATGGGCGGTGTGGGGTCGGTAGGCCAGTAGGCAGATCTCGTTACAGGGAGAGTCCCAGGAGACAGGAGAAGCTCATCACCTTGGGCTCATTAGAGAAAGGCTAAGGTTATTGGCAGTTCGGTGGTTCGAATCCCTAGTGCCAGGTAACGGAGTGAGCTCCCATTACTTGTCGCAGCTTCTGCCAACCCAGCAGTTCGAAAGCATGTAAAAATGAAAGCAGAAAAATAGGGACCACTTTGGTGGGAAGGTAACAGGGTTCCCGGAGACGTCTTCAGACAGCGCTGGCTCTTCGGCTTTGTAACGGAGATGAGCACTACCCCCTAGAGCCGGAAACAACTAGCATGTATGGATGAGGGGAACCTTTACCTTTACCAAGCATACATTTCTGCATTTTAGGCCCTACTCAGTTCACCTGTCTAGAATCATGCAAAATGACTACCTGGGATCCCCTTAAAAAGTTGTTTCATTTCAGGATGTGGTATTTCTTCAAGCTAAAAGAAAATGCAGCCCGTTAAACTGTGACTCAGAATGCCCTCAGCGAGCCATGAGCCAGAAAAATGCTCAGTTAAAATCTCTTTGCATGACCTGTTTGCAAGACCTCAATAGGTATGTTATGCAAGCTCCTCACCGCTGCCTTCAGAAGCTGGCTTTTTCTTTCCTTCTCTTCTCTGCCTGGGGGTAATATTTGCCTACTTTACAAGGCAATTGGAAGAATCAGTAACATAATGTATGGAAACTATTTCTAATATCTTAGATTACATGGAAAAGTGTATCTAAATGCAAGTAGTTCACCACAATGTACAGCCACAATGGAGCCCAAAATTTCTATTGCTAAGTGAGACATTTGTTAACTGAGTTTTGCCCCCATTTTATGACCTTTCTTGCCACCGTTATTAAGTGAATCACTGCAATCGTTATGTTTGTAACACAGTTGCTAAGTGAATCTGGCTTCTCCATTGACTTTGCTTGTCAGTAGGTCGCAAAAGGTGATCACAGGGTCATTGCAACTGTCATAAATATGAGTCAGTTGCCAAGTGTCTAGATTTTGATCATGTGATCATGAGGAACCTTACAATGATCCTAAGTGTGAGAAACGATGGTAAGTCACTTTTTTCAGTGTCTTTATAACTTTGAACAGTTACTCAATGAACTTATCTGTAGTTCGTTTTAAATGGAGGCAGGCGATGCATTGGTACAGGGCACTGAATTCATATCTCCAAAAACAAATTAGCGATAAGGAAAAGAACTTGAATTTCACAAGTCTGAAGAATTTCATGTTTCTGAAATAGCGTGAGGACAATGTAGACCTATGAATGTTAACGGAGTAACGATTTTCAAAGACAAAATAGGATTTTAGGAGTCATTTTTTAAAAAGTTCTGAAAGGTTCAGAAGCTGTGTGCTGGATTGAAAGCCAGTTTTGCTAACACCAATCCTAGCATTAGATGGAGGCATTTTGCATTTTGTCACCGACTGGTTCCCATCCAAAAGAAATAATTCAAAGGGAAGAGAATCTTCACGAAATGTTCATGGTTTGAGTTTGGTATTCTTAACATTTCTTTATTAGCTGTTGGCCAAGAAAGTGGGAACACGGACACCATATTTTCACTATACTATCTCCTGTAAACCTCCTGCCCACCTAACAGTTCAAAAGCGTGCAAATGCGAGTAGATAAATAGGTACCACTTCAGTAGGAAGGTAACAGCGTTCTGTATGCCACGGCGTATGAAAGTCATGCTGGCCAATGATCATGGAAGTGTCTTTGGATAACACTAGCTCCCTTGGCTAAGAAACGAAGATGAGCACCACTGCTTTTTGACTTTTGACTGTTTTTGACACTTACGACTGTTGCAGAATTTCCACGATCATGTGATCAAAATTCAGCTGTTTGGCAAATGACTCACATTTATGACGGTTGCAGTGTCCTGGGGTCCTGTGATCGCCCTTTGCAATCTTCTGACAAGCAAAGTCAACGGGGAAGCCCCTTAACAACCGTGCTATTAGCTTAACAATTGCAGTGATTCACTTAACAACTCTGGCAAGCAAGTTGTAAAATGGGGCAAAAACGCACTTAACAACTGTCTTGCTCAGCAATGGAAACCTTGGGCTCAGTTATGGCCATAAGTCAAGGACTACCTGCATTATGCATAGTGCAATGTATGAAAATGTACTGCTTCTTCCTGAGTTTATCTGCCCATCCCTCCAGGTTAATGGGCATACACAAGGTCTCTTCCTTCAAATGCCCAGTTCTTAAATTAGTGACATGGTGATTAAGTGAATCTGGTTCACCCATGGACTTTGCTTGTCAGAAGGTTGCAAAAGGGGATCACATGACCCCAGGACATTGCCAACCGTCATAAATGTGAGTTCATCGTCAAGCATTCGAATGCAAATCACATGACCATGGGGATGCTGCAATGGTTGGAAGTGTGGAAAAATGGTTCTAAGTCACTTTTTTTCAGTGCCTTTGTAATATCGAACGGTCACTAAATGAACTGCCGTAAGTTGAGGATTACCTGCAGTTGTCCTGGATCTTTGGAATAGCTTCCTATTGGGGTATCTTGCAAGGGTGGGTATCCCTTTAGCACTTTGGAAGGCTGTGAAGATCTGGCTCTTCCTCCAAGCATTGGACTAGAGTGGCACTGAGGATGATTTTTATGGCACCTAGGTGAGACTGTCAGGATTCCGGCGCTTAAATCATGAGCTCAAGCCAAAACTTCCAAAACTTCAAAAGGATTTATTGGGAGTTAACATGTCCGGCACTGCCTGGGTGCAGCCGACTCTGCGACACATAATTCATTGTCACCGTTGACCCTGGTTTTCCCCCACTGCTGGGTGTTTCGTAATTCATATTCTCCAATGGGACACATCCATAGCCAAGAGTCATCAATCATGCTCTCCAGTTAGAATTTTGCGTGTCAGAAACTTCAGTCACCTAGTTACTATTTTTGAAAACATTTATGGAACGCACTTTTGGTTTTGCAAGCTGCCGCACTTCTCCCCCCTCCCTTTCCGTTGGCAACTCTAAAAAGACCATAGAAATATTTTATGAGTAGACAGGGATGATACGATGTGTTTTATGTTGTCTTTAATAGCTTTGCTATGAGCTGCTATGATCACTATGTAGGACAGGCACCCATATAAGTTCCGTATATAAATGCTCTGCCTCTCTTTCACATGCACTGCATATACCCACAAAACAAACACCTAACCCCCCTTACAGATATGTCACTTTAGCTGATTTTTTTTTCCTCTTGAGCTTTAGCAACAACCATCTGCCTCATCTGGCCAATAGAATCCTACCAAATGGAAATGAGATTAAATTGGCTAAAACTGACCAGGACAATTAATCAGAATGCTTCTATATTCTTGGCAGGCTCTTGGTCTAGCTATTCATCATTAAGAGTGCCTTGAGATTTAAAGGAAAACACAATAGCCTGGGTGAGTGATGTAAAAGGAATAAACCTCCAAGGAACATCTTCATAAGGTAAGGCTACAAACTTGTGAGTTCTCTATGAAATAGGTCTCTATGTACAACTTATGGTATGCTGGATTGATATGATAACCAAGGATTTGTAGTGATTGTTTCTTCTATGGACTGGAGAAGGCCACAAATGGGAGGTTAGGCTAAGATTAGGCTGGATGTCAGCTTCAGAAAAGGTGAGATTTCCCTTTTTAATGTGATTGTTGTCTCCAGACTTTGCTATTCAAAGTCACTTCTCATGGAGTGTTGTCATGTTTAACCTTTGGGCAGTGGATAACACACTATCATATATCACGGTCATATTTGCTTGTTAGCTCCCTTTTAAAAACGATTTGAGTCTGGGAGCCAGTAATACTATAGCCATGTTGCTTGATAATGTCACAGTATTAGTATTACTATAGCCATCTAGTATTACTATATCCCTACAGTAATACTAATACTGTGACATTATCAAGCAAGTTTTTAGAACAACTTGGTCACTAGTATTCAGTAAGGGAAGTAGAGTAGAAAAGCATTTCTTTTGTCATGGAATTGGATTTTGATGGCAAAGAGAAGAGCAAAGAGAGTATCCTATCCCTCATTAAACTTCAATCATGTCAGATCATAACCTTCTGAGTCACCTACCTAACAACCTGGCACTTGCATTTGGTACTTTGTATTGCAGCTTTTGGAGCATTTTCAAAGGTTATTTAGTTTGCTTGTTTTTCATATTCCTAAATCGCCCATCTAATTTCATGAATTGACTTATGCAATGGAATTAAACTTTACATTTAATTCTGTCCCATAAGTCAATTCGTGAAATTATTAGGGTATGGCTTCTAAATCTAGGGCACCAAGTCCAAGAAAGGTTAAAACTAACATAGCAACTAAAACCAGCCATAGGCACTGAAACACCTGCTGTTTCCATATGCAGTCAAGATGATGATTATCACTTTTAAAGCCCCTTACAGCAAAGGACATGTTTACCTGAGGATCTCCTGTGTATGTTTTAGCCTATCTGGTGAGGTCAGCTTATGGGACCCAGAAAATATGCCTTCAGTGCTGGCTTTTCCCCTCTGTAATGATATCCCCCTGAAGATCCTTGCTGCCTCTATCTTACTGATATCTTACAAATTGCTAAAAGCCTGATTGTTCTCCCAGGACTTTGGGTAGAAAGGCTAGTTGAGCCCTTTCAATTTTTTTGCTTTCAGGGTTCCCCCACTTTTCCTGTTATGAGTTGGTCTTCCAGTTAGCAATCTCTTTTTCCCTGATATGTTGTTTTTAAATGTTATTTCATTGGAAAACTAAATTAAATAAACTTCAATTGATGGATGATGGTCAGGGCACTTGGACTTCCAAAGACAGCACTTTATCTATCACACTTATGGCTTCTCAGTCTGTTCCCTCATAATATGACCTAAGTTTATGAGTCTAGACTAGAGACACACCAAAAAGTCATCAGTGGAACATAAATAAAAATGTTCTAACTGCTGCAGCTGACACAATTGGCACATGTTGCTCTCCAAGGTACTAACTTTTTTGGGAAAGGCCCTGGAATTGAAAGAAATGTCTCTTTATGGTATTTGGATCATATAGGGACTGGCATCAATTTGTAACCAATCTTCTCTCTTTGGCAATGTTTGCAAAGCAACTTTGCGCAGGATTTTTAGAACTACATTATACAAAATGCATACAAATGGGTTGTATTTCACATTCAGCGATTCTTAAAAAGTAGATCAAAGTGTGTAGTCAAAAGTAGATAAAATGGTTCATTTTTTGGGAAAAGCAATTCTGGGGGAAAAAAACACAATATAGTGTTCATTTTACTACCCTGCTCCACAAAAGTACCAGCCAAAGACAAATATTTATGTTTTATGTGATAAAATTGCGGAGAGTTGTGGGCAGGCATTCAACAGTCCCATGGGAAGCCACTTCATTTGGTTGAGGTGATGTTGCAGGTCACAAACTAGCAGCATGCGGTGGAGGCTCTGGGAGGCTGTCCAGGGTCAAGAAAAGCTGCACAACTGGGAATAATCTTTCTCTCCTTATAGCTATCCCTCTATCAAGCACACACAAAATGGAAGTCCTCTCAGACCGAGCATTAGGATTTTCTTTCTACTTTGCCTGGATGATATGGCTGTTGGGTTGTCCAAGCTGAGAAGCAAAGAAAGACCACAGCATGGTCTGACAGGGTTCCAAAAGTTAGACCTTCTGACTTTCTGTATGACCTGTGAGCTACTAGGTGAGTAATTGTCGGTGACTTTTATACTTGATCTGGCCTGGCTGTGCTTTAAATAAAATATTGCACAGAAATGAAAACTGAGATGTCATCAATGTGATGTTTAGCAATCTGTGTCCTAAGAACTTCTTGAAGGAGGTTTTTGAAAAAGCCCCCCCCCCCCCAAAAAAACCCATTCCAAACCAAAACTGGTCTTTTCTATGGGACAATAATAATAGTCACTATACAAGGCAATTTTGGATCCAAGTTTGAATAACTATACTGTTGAGTTAATTCCCTGTTAGGAGAATGAGTGCATACAGGGAGACGTATAGAGAGTAGTGTTGGAATAATACACACAGAGCACACAGATACACTGTACAGTAAATGTAGGTTTTTACTTCCAGAAACATTTAAGCAAAGTTCAGAATAGGCAGTCCAAAGTCATTCACAGGTAAGATCAGTCATTTTTTAGTCCAGGGATAATCCAATAACAAATTCTAGTGTCAAAAAAGAGTTCAGTAACAGACTTACATTAAATCCAGAAATATCAGTCAATTAGGAAAAATGGAGGAAGGGCAATACTTTCCAACAGAAGGAAACAGAGATTCACTCTCTTCTGAGACTAAGGCTAAGACAAACCAGGTCTCTGGCTCCATCTTATGGCTGTTTGAGAAACCACACCTAATTACAGTTTTGCATTTTCTTAAAGATATAGTTTTAAAATGTTTATCCTGGTTTATATATTTCTAACCCAAATACCTGGTAGGTGACTTATATCCCTAACATTTTGAAAAAGTCCCCCCCCCCAAAAAAAACCCATTCCAAACCAAAACTGGTCTTTTCTATGGGACAATAATAATTGTCGCTATACAAGAAGAATTAAACTAGGCAATTTTGGATCCAAGTTTGAATAACTATACTTTCAGTCTTACAGCTTGATTCAATTTCAAAAGGACCAGTTTGAAATAAGGGCAGAATCCCTTCATACATAGAATGTTCCAATGGAATCCTTATGAGGCCGGTGGGATTTCAACAATTTATACACAGAAAGCTAAGGAAACCAAGATAATATCAACATTTGGTTCAGCAGCTTCCAAGATTGGTAGCTGAGTCAAGAAGGCAATGAGACTGAATAGATACAATTATTAATTGTAGTAGAAATAGCTAGTTTTTTTTTAATGCAATGGTCCCCGTCCATCCATCCTTTGAGCAATGTATCTTCAGCTAGGTTAGTTTGTGTAACCGTGCTTTAACTGTGGAGTCCCTGGTTCTTTCTGAGCTTGGTTGTTTGCTCACAGACATTTTATTACCCAAGTAGGTAACATCATCAGTGTTTTAATGCTTTAATTTCAATTTTCATGTAGTCACATTTACTTGGACCATCTTCCAGATTAACTTACCACAGAGAGGATTACTGTGAAGAATAAAGCAGGGCCATAAGAATCTCTGGTGGAGTGGATGGTGAAAACCTCTTTGTAATTAACAAAAACCCCTCAGCTATAGTAGCACAAAACACTTCCCTATATGCTTAACTAACCTAATTTGCAGGGTGTATATGATGTCCCAAACCATAAACAATATGTTGTTGGTTAATTTGTTGTTCAATGTGTTATGCAACTGAGATTTGGGACGCACTGAAAAAAGAATACTCAAAGTAAAGGAAGGCACTAACAATTCTTTGTGTGAGCTTCCTGGAGAGTAAAGATGACATAGATAAAATTGCCAAAGTTGGGATAAAAATATCAACAATGGAATGTAAAGAGTTACAAGTTGACAAGGTTTACCTCTGGGCTCTGTATGCCCATGTTAGGAGACCTGGTGCCAGAGAGTCGGCATCCAAGTTACTTCTTTCATGAGAACCTCCAAACTATGATGCTTCTCTTTTAAGAGGACTGAAGGTCAGTTGTATGATCACATCTCAACAGTGACTTCATCCTTAGCCCAAAAAGCCTGCATTTCCTCTAGGGAACTGGGAGGCAGGGATGATGGTGCTACTCAAGCTTCCTGGACTGATTCATCACTCGGGAGGGGGCAGGGCTAGGAAGTCTTTGTCCATATGCCCAAGTCTAGATCTCTCCCCCCACCACACACCTCCTGGTAGTTCTTGTCATAGACCCCTGGGATGTGCAATCCGAGCCTCCATAACAATGAGCTCTCAGACTACTTTGGTCTTTCCTGGTGAAATCATTTCCTGGTTCCTTCTGCATGACCTGACCCCGGACTCTAATGCTGGCCACAGTGAGGGTAGGGATAGCTCATCAATCAATCCATCTTGTAGACGGAGGAACTTCCCCTATCCCCACTGAGACGCATGAGAGCTCCCAATGTGGTTTACAAAACAGTACAGACAGATAAAATTGCTGCAGTAGTCTGATTCTATACCTTCACTTTTAGGAGTATCATCTTAAAACACAACACATCTTCATTCATCCTATAAAGGCCAGGGGGGAAAAACTTGATTTGCTATCTCTTCTGCACATTAGGCTTTTCTTAAGCATTCCAGAACAGGACTTGGGTTATGCTTACCAATATCTCTGGGTCTCAATCTCTCTGTGTTATAGTTTGTTCAGTTTTGTGTGACCCTAGCCGACTGGGACTTACAATTCAGCCAGCTGTAGTCAGTAAACCATGGTTTTACTTTGTGCAATGCATGAACCATATAGAGGACCCCACTATAACAGGTATTTGGGATCAGATGCAACCAAGGTAACTTCAATAGTTTGTGGAAGACATTTTAGAAATATAGTTACATTTTCCTGTACAAGAAGCCACATCTGCTTGTTTTAACACCTTGTCAGCCAGAATTATCAAGGAATATGTTGCTTCCTTGATCCTCCAGCGTGTGTAGCACTTGAGGCTCTTGACTGCCTTTAGGAATTGTGAGAAAACATATATTCAGCTGGTGGAGCTTTATATAAATTGCAGGTGCTAAAATGGTATACGTATTTGCTGTAACCATGCAGTACTTAAAAGTGCTGCCTGAAGAAAACAGTCTCTTACTTTTATCTAAAGAATGGAAGTAATTCAGCTCTGGAACTAAGGTGTTTTCTATCTAGAGAGCCCTGGGAAAAGAACCTGGTTCAGGGAATTGTTTTGGAGATCATTTTGGAGATTCTTAACGAATGTACCTTTTCTTTATGTATACTGAGAGTATTCACACCAAGACAAATTCCTTGTGTGTCCAATCACACTTGGCCAATGAAGAATTATTCTATTCTAGTCTATTATTTTATGATCAATTCTTCCATTTTAATTGTCAGAGATTATGCTGTTGCTTCTGCAGCCAAAACCACACAACTGACACATGAGCCTCGGAGATAATAAGGGCTGCATTCTGAGATGCTTAAACGCCATGGGGTCAAGGAAGGCTGTATATTAGCAAAGGTGGAGGGTATTCACCAGTGTAAGGTTCAAAGTGCTCCTCCCCTGAGATTAAACTATCTTTTATTTTTTTTTAATTCTACAAACTGCTCTAGAAGACATTTAGGCCTAAAATAAATAAAAGGGTGTGTAATTTGTGTCTTGTCCATATTTGTGCATCTATGCAAGAGAGAAACCTGAGGCCCAAAGTACATCAGTCTCTTCCTTTCTTTTAATTATGTTTACGCAACTTTTTTCTTCCCAATAGGTGCAGCATGTGGAGCCATGAACGGGAGGCAGGCATTCGCTTTAGTTTATCGGGTTCGGTGAGGGAGAAGGTGATACAAATGTTTAGGAAAGGGCCTGATACTGTGTGAGAGAGAATCCTTTAAGAAAAAAAAAAAACACACACATGAAAATACAGTCAGAGGGGCAAAATCTGTGGTCTTGTTAGCACAGCCTGTGTGCCATGTGGCATTTGAAGAACTGATTCGTGGAATCAATGGCACGGTTGTTAAAATCTGCCAGGAGGAGAAGCGGGGCAAGGAGAGAGCAAAGGGAAGTGCAACCATTGCTGTTCCTTCCATCTGTGCGAAAGCCATGGGCAACAACTGGGAACCTTAGCAGAAGCCTCCATTCCAAGTGGGAGTGAGGAGAAAGTGGTGGGGGAGAAAGTGAAAGCAGCAGGCAAAGGTGAGCCAGTCCCAAGAGGGAGGTCGCTTTCCAGCTCAGCTCTTCCCGAAAACCACATCAAAGGCAAGGAGCTGCAAGGAGTGGGGAGGCATGGAAAGCTGCAATGCTGCCATAGCAACAGTTGAAAGGAAGGAGGGGGCCGGGGCAGCCTCTGAGCATGAAGTCAGCACTAATATTAATCGCTGACTCCACAGAGTGAGTGCCGTGCAGGAAAAAGGAGGGCAGTCGGACTTGGGGGAATGGAGAAGTCACCGCATGCTTTAAGTCCAGCAGCATGAAAGGAACGAGGTTATTACTCTCACCCCACATCAAAAAAAAAAAAAAAAAAAGGAAGGCAAAGCTTCTTCTTTCTGCATAATAGTTAAATTGGGCAGGTGCTTTAGGTTCCTGCTCTTCTTCCTTTCGTTCTGCCTCCCATCCCCATCCATGCCCAGGCCTTTAATCGATCGGCGCGTAAGGTTGGAAGTGGCATCTCCAGGCTGGTGCTTGATGTTAAATTTCTGCTTGTCTCGCGCAGGAGCCAAAAGGAAAAGGAAGAGGTGGGTTTATTTGCCACTGAAGGCCTTGATGTCTCAATGGGGGGGTATGTTTAGTCGTAAGCCAAATGGTGAAAGTGGAGTCCTCCTTCTTTCCATGTTGAAGCGCTAGAGGGGACATTGTGATGGGCTGGGCTCTGATGGATGCCCTAATTAATTAATTAATTAATCATGATTAACTATGTTCTCAGCTCGCTTGATACTCTGAACTATCAACAAACCAAAGCTGCTGGATTTTCACCAGGTACCAAGAGTTAGTCATGCCAAGGCATCCTCTAATTGAATTTAGTTCATCTGTGATGTAGAGTAGCTACCTTTTCGTTCCTAATTTGGATCCTGTTCTTGGAAGAGTAGGCTTTCAACAGTTCCAAGAAGGCCCCACACCCATTTGCGCTACTCAGGTGACCCTGACGACACAGGTAAACCTCCAAGTGGCCTCAATGACCCTCTAAAAGAATGCAAATGACCAGCTGTCTGCAAGGAATAGAAATCTTTCCATTCCCCACCATGCAGTCAGAACTGAAGAAGCTTCTTGGATGAGAAGCCTTCAAAGAAAAACCAGAAAGTCCAGTTGCCTCTTGAAGAAAAAAAAAATTCACCTTTTAGACTGACATTTTAACTGGGTTCAGTAATTCCATTAAGCATGGTTGGTGAATGAATGTGATTGATGGGGGGTCACCAGGGGTGGGATTCTACCAGTTCACACCTATTCGCTAGAACCGGTTGTTAACATTCTAGGCAGTTCGGAGAACCGGTTGTTAGAAGAAATTACTGGCCTAATCCTGTAAGGAAGGCAGGAAGGAAACATTCTGGTGTTGCTTACAGAAACTGCCTCTCCATTTACCCTTATTACATTCTTGGCAGGACTAGACTTCCTTTCTCAGGAACGTCTCTGGAGTTTTTTTCCCCCTCCTTTGCTGGTACTTTGCTTGTGTGGAGTGACCATTGAAAAAAGTGACTTAGGACAATTTTTCACACTTACAACTGTTGCAGCATCCCCACAATCATGAGAGGCCAGGCGAGGAAATGCATGCCTTGATGTGAGTGATGTTGAGTTGGCCACGCCCAGCCAGTAACATGACCACCAAGCCACGCCTACCACCTAAGCCACGCCCACAGAATTGGTTGTTAAAAAATTTGAATCCCACCCCTAGGGGGTCACCTATCCTGCTACTGTAAGTCATAAAGCATAATTACAGTGTCCAGTTTGTATGTTCACACAACACATTAAGCCAAAAGAAACAAACCAAAATGTATGAAGTCAACCATAGATAGACCGAATTAACTTATAGTTTCACCATATGGGCTAGTTCGGTGTTCTGGCCTAGAACAGGCAGAGAGGGAGAACGAGCCCAGTTTGTACCAGATGGACAGACCCTTTTACATGGGGTCTATCCATAATCTGAATCTCGATCCCATTAAAGGGGCAAAATCTAAATAATGACATCATCCACAGTGATGTACCAGATACCCAGTTTGGGAAATCATAGTACAGGTAGCACTTGACTTATGGCTGGTCACTTAGCGATCATCCAAAGATATGACAGACCTACCTGGAGGCTACTTACAATCTGGCTACAAAGTTCAAAATCACAGGACCATGTTTTATGATAGTTTTGCTGAAAACTGGTACTTGTTTCTGAGTTTTGGCAAAACCTCACCCACACTGAATCTTTGGTTTGTTTAACAAGAGTGAACTTACTTAACGACCTCAATGATTTGCTAACTTTAGCAGAAAAGGTTGTAAATATTTTTACGACCAACGCAACCTATGATCAGGATCCACTATGGGCATAAGTCGAGGACTGTGTGTAACACAAATTTGTTGTTCTATGTTTGCTTCTTTGGAAAAGGATATCATATAAAGGATGGAGATTATTTTACCCATGAATAACTGTGGGGAAAAATAACTAAACTTAAATAACCTTCTGCACAGCAAAGGACAAGATACACACACAGTATTTATAGCAATAGCAATAGCACTTTATATACTGCTTTATAGTGCTTTACAGCTCCTCTCTAAGCGGTTTACAGAGTCAGCCTATTGCCCCCAACAATCTGGGTTCTCATTTTACCCACCTCGGAAGGATGGAAGGCTGAGTCAACCTGGAGACTGGTGGGATTCGATCTGCAAAATTGCAGTAGAAGTAGCTTGCAGTACTACACTCTAACCACTGCGCCACTGATGCTCTTATTTATAATCTAAAATTCTTGCTATAAGATGTGCCTTTTGTAAAAACTTAAATATAGTAGTACCCAGCTAGCTGAGTTCACACAACTTATTCAAAGGCACAGATGGTCCTCGACTTACGGCCATAACTGACCCCCAAATTTCCATTGCCGAGCAAGACAATTGTTAAGTGCATTTTTGCCCCATCGTACAACCTTTCTTGCCACCGTTGTTAAGTGAATCACTAAAGCTGATAAGTTATTAACCTGGTTGTTAAGTGAATCTGGCTTCCCCATTGACTTTGCTGGTCAGAAGGTCACAAAAGGGGATCCCATGACCCCGGGACATTACAACAGTCATAAGTATGTGTCAGTTGCCAAGCCTCTGAATTTTGATCACATGATCGTGGAGATGCTGCAAAGGTCATAACTCTGAAAAACGGTCGTAAGTCACTTTTTCCAATGCCGTTGTAACTTTGAATGGTCACTAAATGAATTGTTGTAAGTCAAGGACTACCTGCATCTACAAGGCAGGGCAGGGGGCAAGTGATGGAAAGTGACAGAGGTGTCACTTCTTATACAGATGATGTCACAACTTGCTTTGTTATTTTGACATAATTGTGGTCTAGACTTGGTTAAAGGTCTGTGGACCCAACCAGTGGTTTAACCAAATACAGACTTAATAACTGTACTCCCACATGTTAAATGTGGTTAGTTGTAATATTCATAAGGGTTTTTTGTGTGTGATTTTTTTGGGGTTTTCCTAACCCATCTTGTTTGATGAGTCAATATATAGTGCAAAGCTAGAAACCAAATTAATAAATTGCTTGAAAGAAAGCAACAAAATGAGAAGGAATTATATGTAGAAAAGCTGTAATTATTACGCACGGGTAGGTCTAAACCTAAAGAAGTGTTCACATACTGCAAAGTAGCAAAATGCCAAAGAAGGACATCCATTTTTTAAAATAAAATATGGATCAACAACAAGAAGGAATTTTTACCCTTTTACAGTACATGCCTGTTACGCAGGGCTTGCATGCCATGCTAGTTTGTGGGTGAATAATTATTGGATCAGTGTGTCACACAAAGCCTGAAAGTGTAAGAACCCAATTAATTGTGTTAATTCAGTAAACAGTAATTCAGTTAACCATGGGGCTAGGAGTTTATTGCAAACACAGCCTTAAAAATACAGGATGTGTACCATTTTTGCATCCGATCCCTCAATAAACTGTATAAGTCAGAGGAAAACAGAAAGTAAACCAAGATATATCAATAGATTTGGGGTGATATGAAGCTGATCAGCACAGATTTTCTTTCATTTAGTTTAAGGATAGAAGCAATAAAATGATCTTAATGATAAAACATGTGGAAGTTTATTTTGATAATGAGAGACAAGAGCTTAGTTTCAACATTGTTTAATCCCAAGTCCGCATCTTAAGGTTCTGGTTCTAGCAAAGGGGACCTATAAACATGAGGTCCATCCTTCCATGTAGGCAGGGCCTATTTTGCCCATCTGAATTTGGCTGAATCAAAATAACTTTTTACTATCAGTAACTTTTGGCTTGAATTTCATAAATATCCCAAATTCCTTGTATATTCAATCACGCTTGGCCAATAAAGAATTTATTCTATTCTATTCTATTCTATTCTATTCTATTCTATTCTATTTCCCCTATTTCCCCAAAAATACGACCTACCCTGAAAGTAAGTCCTAGCTTGATTTTTACACATGCGCGCAATATAAGCCCTGCCCCCAAAATAAGCCCTAATTAAGTTCCCACCCACTCCAGAATACATAGGTAAAAATTAAGCTAGGGTGGAGATGGGGTGTGTGTGGAGTTGCCCTACCTTTGGACAGTTGTAGTCAGGGCTCACACACCCCGACACCTGCTTTGCTGGCCTATTTCTTCTGCAGCTGGCAAGGCTGGCAAGGCTTTCCTGAAGGCCTCTGTAGCTGATCACAAAGCTCCAGATCGATCCAGAGCTCTGTTATCAGCTGCGGAGGCCTTCAGGAAAGCCTTGCCAGCCACAGAAAAGGAAGTTCCTGAAGGCCTATGACAGTGAACAGGAGTCTGGGGGCGATGCGCACAAGTGAGGTTAGTCAGTGGATGACATCCCCTGAAAATAAGACCTGGTGCCTTTTCTGGTGGCAAAAAAATATAAGACAGGGTCTTATTTTCAGGGAAACACGGTATATTCTATTCTATTTTATTCTATTTGATAGTTAAAGGTAATATTTACTATTTTTATTATTTTCATTGTGTTCTGTTTGTATAATTTTCTAAACATCTAATGAAAGATACTAATATAGGTTTTTTAATTTTAATTTTAATTCAAACATGTTAGATTCTTGGAGACTGCGTGAACAAGCCCTTGCTGTTTTCTGGGCAAGGTTTTTCAGAAGTGGTTTCCATTGCACCCTACCTATGACTGAGAAATAATGACTAGCCAAGGTCACCCAGCTGGTTTTATATTCAAGACAGGTCTAGAACTCTCGGTCTCCTACACCAAACTAGCTCTCATATAAGGTTTTATAGAAAGAACCAAAACATTTATTACCACAGTGGTGCCTTCAACTGCTTTGAAACTCTTCAAATTTGGTACTCAACTCATTTTGATGCAAAAATTTTGCCTTGGTATTCATGGTTTGTTTGTTTACCCACGCACAAAGGTGAATTTGTCACTGTTGGCTGCCTTGTGACTTACCACATTATATTCCTTATGGGAAAATTTTGTTTGGTATTCATCATTTTTGGTACTCACCAATTAACGATGAATACCCAGGTACTTTTGTACTAGCCATTTGGAATGAAATTTAGGACTAGCAGTCCATGGAAAAGCCTCCTAGACATAGGCCCTCCCTCTGCCTGCAGTCCTTGAGAATCAATGCATGTAAGAATAAACATCCTGGTTAGATAAGGCAACAAGGCATTTTTCTGTGTTGCAAAGAAGCTTGGAAAAATAACCGTGGGCAACGTTGCCGGCAAAATAGAATTAAACTATTAGTTTTCCCAAATTCCATAAGAAAAACGGTGACTTTTGTGAAGAGCTGAGCCCATAGGGTTGTGAAGGAGCAAAACAGTTACTTTCAAAATAAAAGCAATCCATGCAGGTTGGATAGGGACAGCCAAAAGACTCGATGTGGCCTAGGGAGGTAAAATGCCCAGGTCTGGGATAAGCTCTCAGGAAAACACTTCTTCCTGAGGTATCTGCTAAGCTAGGGACACCAGCCTAGGGAAACCATCAGCACACCTCATGAAAGCATTGGAGGTTAAAGAAAGAAGTTTAATCTCAATTTGGACAGGCATTGAAAGTGGCTAGAGTTGCCTTTTTAAGTTCTAATTCATTCAGCCTGGCCACTATGTGTCAGTTACTTCCAGGAATGTTGTTGTAGGTGAAAAACAACATGGCATACACCACCTTGAATTTCTTAGTGAAAGTTAGGATTGAATGAACAAATATAATGAATGTCTTAAAGCATAATATATAAAGGCTTCCTGCTTATACACTTAGTTCATACGATACACTAGGTCATGATGTAAGGAACCCCAATGGATCATTTTGAATTGTTAGAAATGAGAGTTGGATGGGTTCATTCAATATATAAAGCCCAAATCAAATCAATCGTGTACCTTAATACAAGATGCAAATCCAGCCCTGAATGCATTTATCTGCCTGCTGTTGTACAGCTAGTCCGTAACTTACAGTCACTTAGTGACTGTTCGGAATTACAACAGACCACTCCCAAAAGGTACTTATGACCTGTTTCCAATGATCAGTCTTCCTCTATGGTCATGTGAACACATTTTGGGCACTTGGCAACTGCCCACATGTATGGCATTTACAGTGTCCCAGTCACACTACTGCAATTTACGATGCCAAAAAACCTGGATTTACTTCTGCTTTCCAGCAAACCCATAGTATAAATGTAATATAAATTTAAATTTGTATGTAAAGCACATAAATATATAAGTTTAAATATATAAAGCATATAAATTTAATGAAGAAATAGTGAACAACAGGTTCACTTAATGACCACAAGGGTTGCTTAACAACTGCAGCACAAAAGGAGGTAAAACTGGTCGTTTTAGGGCCGTCACAGTTTACGACTGTAATGGGCAGGCTCCATTTCTGTTGTTAGTTGAGGACTACCTGCAAAGGTAGGATGACTCTCCTGTAGTTAGCATTACAGAATACGAGTTGGCCATTCACAGAGGTTAGAGCATTCAAAGTTTTTCCCCGGGGAAACCACAAAAGTTCTCATCTTTGGTGGGCTGTTGGTGAAGTCTGGTCTCTGTGATAGTAAGACGCTTTTCACAAAGAAAGTGTAATCAGATGAGTAAATATAAAAAGTCATGTGCCTAGAACACCAAAGAGAGTTATATTCCAGGTTGTTTGGAAGATTAATACCAGTATTGAACTACAATTTTATTTTGATTAAATCAGTTTCAGTAACTAACCCTCCCAATAAGAAAAATCTGCTTAATAATAGGAAAAGCCTTGCTCCTCCCTTCCATTGCCTTCTGCGCAAGGTCGTCTTTCCAAACCTGGGGCCTTCTAGAGGTGCTTGAGCTATTTTCCAGCTGGTATGGTCATTGGAGTAACTCTTTCCAGTTGGATCAACCTGGGATCCCTTGTGGCTGATTCTCAATGAACCGAGAAGCTTTGCTCACACTGCACATCCATATATCAATGATCCCAACCCAGTTACTCTAGGACACACACCGCCCCCAAGAAGCAGGTGGGGCTCCAAAATACATTTCTTTTTTTATATATATTTTTTATTTTTAAAGCAAACAAACACAAACAAAACATAAAAAACACAAAACCATCTTCCAGTTAAATACGTACAGTGTGTCAGTTGCTTACAAATCTTTTGTGCTAGCCTTTCATAGTCCTCACTTACAATTTGTATAGATTCTCACATTATCAGTCCAACATATATGTATACATTATCAGTTATTAATCATTCATTTGACTAAACTATTATTCCATCAGTTTATACAAAATATTCTAAATTTTATATGAATTTATATTATGCATTCATCCAATGGTTATGTATTTTTATATTATATCATTCTACTAGTCTTATATTATGAAATTTCCTAATATATTTCATTACCATGTCTTATTGTCTAACCATTGATAAAATAAATCCCATATCTCAAAATACATTTCTTATTAACCGCTCTTGAGTGTGTGACGGAGTTGACTTCAGAAGAGCTGCTCCTACCCATCCGTCCTCTTCCCCTCTTGTATTTTCCTTCAGCGTAAATCCTGTCGGGGGGCCATTGAAAAGTATCTCAAGGATCTCACCTCCCCACCCTCTGCACCCTCCCTTTTCTCCTCTGCGCAGATCTGTGAGCTAATAACAGCAAAAGCACTTTAGGAGATGAAAAAGCGAAGAGTGATGTTCTCCTTGCAATCTTGTCCAGCAAGGCATGGCCGGTTCAGGAGACCACTTCCCCTCCCCTAGCCACCATCTGGGTCCCCTGCCACTTTTGCCTCGCAACAGTCTTACATATCTTGCCTGACAACTCACCGTTCCCACCAATCCCCTCCGCCAAAGGGACTCGTGTTTGTGTGTGTGTGTGTGTGTGAGAGAGGCCCCGGCCAAGATGCCAAGAAGCCCCTCATCTTCCTGGGCCTGGGAGGGGAGCCAGACATGCCGTCACCTTGTTAAATGGAGCAAGACGATTCCCAGAGTCAATCTGAATTTTTCATAAGTTCCACTTTATAAAATATTAAGAGGGAGAAGGGGAAAAAGGAGAGGACCTGGAATAACACAGAGCAAGGAAAAGGATAGAAGGGAAACTGGTGGCTTCTATATCTAGGAAATGACTATTTTTTTAAAAAAAGAAAAGAAAAGAAAAGAAAAAAGAAACAAGCACTTGGACAGGATGGCGAAAAGGATTCAGGAGAATCTCGACTTGAAACCTGGATGTGGTCAAGTAATAAAAACAAGATAATTTCAGGGGTTGATCATGTTCAGCTCCTCAACGTACCGCATGCTTCATGCATGGAGTTCTGAATCTGATTCTACAGGGTAACAGAGGTGAGAACAACACTGCTTTATTTGGTGAAACCGCCTCCACTTTCATTGTGGAATGAAATGATGCTGCACTAAGGAAGAACAGCATGTTCCACTTTGACATCCAGATGGTCCTCCTCTTTCCTTGGCCCCCACTCTATTTTAATAGAAGTCTTTTCTCTGCTTCTGCTCAATGTGCTGTCAATGTCACCAAAGCAATCACAAGGGCGCACCCATTTAGTCTTGCAGAATCACATCAATGGAGAGGTTCTCCGAGGGCTCAGTGGAAGCAAAATGCTCCTTTGGGAACTCGGCCTGGAGAACTTTATAATATCTACATAGTTGCATGCAGGTCACCCAGGAAGTTAACCCAAATCACCTTAAAGGTGTCACCTTCCAGAGATAAACGTGCATAGGACCCAGCCTAAAGTATCCCTCTGCCTCCCTACTAAGTTCCTGAAAAGGAAGGCAAATTTGCATAGCTAGTGATATCGTGATTAAGGTATTGGGCTAGAACAGTGGAATCCACCTGCAGACATATTTATTTATTTTATTTATTTTTGTCAATTGCTTACAAGATAATAGGTATAAGTAAAAACATTATGAATACATGGAACGTTATGAATACATGGATACATATAAGAAAAATAAAAAAATAAAAGAAACAATATAGAAACATAGCAATAGCAATAGCTATAACTTAGACTTATATACTGTTACACAGTGCTTTACAGCCCTCTAAGTGGTTTACAGAGTCAACATATTTTCCCCAACAATTCGGGATCTCATTTTACTGACTTCAGAAGGATGGAAAGCTGAGTCAACCTTAAACCAGTCACAATCGAATTTCTGGCAGCGGGCACAATTAGCCTGCAATACTGCATTCTAACCACTGAGCCACCACGGCTCTTCTTAGAAGCTTATTGTGTGATTTGAGCCTGTCACTCACTCTCAGCCCCACCTCCCGTGCAAGGTAGTTGCTGTGTAGGGAAAATGGGAAAGCAGAATGCTAAATGTGCTGCTTTATGAAAGGCAGGGAATACATCTAATAAATAAAACTGATGGAAAGATGCCCACTTTTCACTTTTGGTGAGATTGTGCCCCTAGCATCATTCCAGCATCTAAACATTTGCTGGCGAAATACTTGGCAGTGTTAATGCTTTTTCAAGGCTGAAACCCAGCTGCCGATACAGAATAAAGAAGGCCGTTTCCCCCTTGCTAGTGTTAGAGATGTAGACAGATAGGTATAATTGCTCACCTGTACCTTAGCAAAATATGTGTGATCTGGTGAGAAGTAACCTATAACACAGGATTCCCAATGTACCCATATTTCTTCGATCCACCTCTCACTTCTGCTTTGGGGATCTGCAAGCTAGTTTCTCTCCGCTGATCTCATCTGAAAAACGTGGATACTTTTTAACAAGCACAGCAGGTGCAAAGCAAACCTCCGTTGATGTGATTTTTGAGAAAACCGCTATGAGTTTTTTTTTTTGTTTTTTTTGGAGCTTGAAAGAGGCACTAGCTAATACTGATTATAGTGTGATCATTCCTCTTGGCAATTTCCCCCAGTCTCAACCACTCTCTCAGGCAGTGGCCACAGCAGTTGGAACTCTAAAAGCATCATAATCAACTTGCCCAATGTAATTGTGCCAAAGATCACGAAGGGGTCAGGCATTTGGGATGTCTACTGTTTGAAGCTAAGCAGCTTCTGTTGTGACCAAGCCCTGCATGAGAAACTCTAGAAGTTGAGGGATAAAAGGTTGTTTTGCTTTACTTCTCTACTAATTATACATCAGACTGACTGTACTGTATTGGACATCTTCATGTCGCATCTTTTGATACTAAACACAAATGTATTTTACGAATATTATCATCCTGGTGGTTGCGCTCTTAATTCCTGGCTGGTGGAGAATGCTTTTCTTTTCTACAAAAGCCTTTCAGATGACTGGCTTATTGGGATCAAGGCTACCCCATGTGAGGGGCAACAGTTTTCCAAGAGAAAGCAGAGGTATTTATTTATTTGCTTGCTTGCTTACTGTATTACTTAACCATATTGTCTCTGAAGAAGTGAAATACAAAAACATCTGTTTTCCAGATGATATGGATGTCAAACTAGATGGTGATGTGGAATGGGACCAAGCTGCTAATGAGTTTTTCTGCAGGTCCCAGGAATCTGACAGACAAGCATAACATCAGAATAGCTCTCTGCAGTGCAATGGCTGTGTGCTACAGATGATAGGTATGCTATGCAGGTAAGTAGTGGTGGGATTCAAATATTTTTACTACCGGTTCTGTGGGAGTGGCTTGGTGGGCGTGGCAGGGGAAGGATACTGTAAAATCTCCAGTCAGAGCTGGTATTTGCCGGTTCTCTGAACTACTCAAAATTTCCACTACCGGTTCTCCAGAACTGGTCAGAACCTGCTGAATGCTACCTCTGGCAGGTAGCCATCTTTGCAAATGGGTCCCTGCAGCCTGTGATTCAGCCCACATGCGATGTGTGACTTTCATTTTTTAAAATTATTTATGGACATTCCTAATAGATTGTTAGCTGCCCAGGGTTGCAAGGCAAACAGGTGGCTGTATACATGGAATAATACACATTTTAGAAAATATAAGTGGTGGTGTTTGTTTGTTTTTTGAAATTTAGGCAGAATATACAGTATATTACATTCTTTCCCTAAGCTAAATGCAAACTTGCACATTTATTAAGCCCGGGGCCTGAAGCCCACCTCTTCCTTCCCCACAGTGAAAACATCTAAAAGTCATTATGGCTCCCACCCAAATCAGCTCTCATCCCATCACAATGTGTACACCTAGCCAATATGTTTTTGGCCCACAATTTCACGGCGTAGGCTTCTTTGATCTGAAATGTACCAGAGCTGAAAATGAGGATCAATACATAAAACACTATTCCCTAATCTTCCTAACCATAGAATACTACATAGAAATACGAATACTGCATAGTGTGTACAATTTCAAAAGAGGCAAAGTTACACTAATTTGCCTTTTTCTACCAATGTCTCTGTGATTTCCCCCCCCCTCCCCAATTTGGAATCATTGGGGAGAAAAAAAGAATACATAGCCCTTTCAAACCATACCTATTGTCTGTAAAAGAAGAAAAAGCACAAGGTATACATTGCAAAAGAATCGCCTGCTTTTTCCAGACTTCAATCACCTTGGGACAAAATAGATCTGAATAACAAATGATGTATGGCATTCCCACCATGGATTATCTGCTCACTAGGCCCACTAGTGGTCCATTAGGACACCTGCATCTCTGCCTCAGTTACTACTGTTGAGCCAAGTACCATCTATCCAGTGGTAGCTAACCTTTTGGGGCGCCCAGCTGATGCGGTACTGGGCCGCGGCATAAAAAAGGTTGGGGATCACTGATGTATGGCATTCCCACCATGGATTATCTGCTCACTAGGCCCACTAGTGGTCCATTAGGACACCTGCATCTCTCAGTTACTACTGTTGAGCCAAGAACCATCTATCCAATGGTAGCTAACCTTTTGGGGCTTCCCTGCCAAAGACAATGCACCCCGCCCCTGCCCATGCATGTGCAACACCCCCCGCACCCGCTTACCTGAACTGCACATGCGCATGCCTCCCCAAAGGCCCATATGAGGCCTTTTTCAGCCTCCCAGAGGCTCGAGGGAAAGCTTCTACAGCCTTGGGAGACCAAAAAATGGGCCTTCTGGAAATACCAGAAGTGCCTAAACAGACCCGTTTTTCAGCCTCCCGAGGCTGCAGAGGCTCCCCTCGAGTCTCCAGGAGGGTGAAAATGGCCTCAAATGGGCTGAAAATCAGCTGTGAGGCACGCACATGCGCAGTGTAGGTAAGTTTGGCTGGGGCTCATGTGCCCGCACAAATGGCACATGTGCCACAGGTTCACCACCACGGACATATTCTATTGCTGTTGTTGTGCAGTCTCTAAGTTGTGCCTGACTCTTCACAACCCCATGAACCATAGCATATCAGACCCTCCCCCCGCAATTTATTTTATTTTTATTTATTTGATCTGTCAATCACTTACAAGATGATAGGTATAAGAATAAACATGAATGTGAATACAGGAAATAGGTAGGGATAAATGGGGACAATATGACAGGGACAGTAGGCACGATGGTGCACTTATGCACACCCCTTACAGACCTCTTAGGAATGGGGTGAGGTCAATAGTGGATCGTTTGAGGTTAAAGGAGTGGGATTAGAGGATGTAACAACAGAGTCAGGTAGTACATTCCAGGTATTGACCACTCTGTTGCTGAAGTCGTACTTTCTGCAATCAAGTTTGGAGCGGTTTATATTGAGTTTGTATCTGTTGTATGCTCTTGTATTATTGGGGTTGAAGCTGAAGTTGTCATTGACTGGTAGGACAGTGTAGCAGATAATTTTGTGTACTACGCTTAAGTCCAACCATAGTCCATCCTCCACTGTCTTCTGGGGTTTGCCCAAACTCATGCCCACTGCAGTGATGATGCTATCCAACTATCTCATCCTCTGCCATCCCCTTCTCCTTTTGCCTTCAATGTTTTCCAATGAATCCTCTTGTCTCATTAGGTGGCCCAAGTATTTGAGTTTCAGCTTCAGTATCTACCTATTCCGTACCTTTCCATATGGTTTTTCCTGCCTAGATGCTGCCTACAGGACCTTACGCTTCTCATCACTAACCTGTATTAGGGCCCAGTATTCAAGTCTGCCAATATCCTTCTGATCTTGAACCTGTTTTCCAAAGAGTTGGCAATTCTCCCCTCTCCCAGTTTGGTGTCATCTGCAAATTTAATGGCTTCCCCTTCTATCTCCTTATCTAGTTCATTGATGAAGAGCACTGGGTCCAAGATTAAACCTTGAGGTACCCCGAGTTTCAATCAGGTTCCTTTTTTGCACTTCTTCTCCTTAAAGTGTGACCATACAGCCAATAAAAGCAAGACCTGTGTGAAAACCAGGGAAATAGATTTCATTGAAACTGATGGGATAAAGCGGCCTAACCAGATAGGCTAAGCGTCCACTGTTCCTGAATGGTGAGGATCTGCTTCAGAATTTTTTTTCATGAATTTCTGCATTTCCCCTCTGCAAGGGAATGCTACACTCACACCTTCAGTATTAAATCATGGCCCAGAGAAGGTGACACAAAGGAGGATTATTGTCTTTTGCTCCAATTCAGGTCACACAAAGTCACCACAGAAACAACAGTCAAGATGCAGCAATGTTCTCCAAAGATTTATCATTAGCGTTGTGAAAGGAATTTGACTTTTTTTTTTTACCTTTTTCTATTCTCCCTTGACCCAAATCATCATTCAAACTGACATCCTCCCTCTTCTCTTAATTTCCCTTGCAACAGGCCGGATCCCTCCTCTCTTTACAACAATTCTCTAAATTGTGCACTCATCAGAAAATGAGAAACATGTGTCCTTTGAGATTTTTGGATGTTGGCAGTTGGAGAACCTAAACATCCCAACCTGTGCTTGAGACTGAGAGGAAAAATACATCATCCATCCCTGGAGAAAGGTGAAATTTATGGGGAGAAGGCTGTGAGGGGTCCTAGGCCTTGTTTCTCAAGGACATAATCCTTTGGAAGGACACTGTCTCTTTTACCTTTTGTAAAACATTTTGTTGTTTCCAAATTACCTTTATAAACACAAAGCAGGTAGAGCCATTTCACTTGTTTTATTCTTATTATGTTACAAACATTTCAAAAAGACTATGATAAACAGAAACCTGAACTACACATACCAGTTCAATTGCCAATTTTATATCTATCTATCTATCTATCTATCTATCTATCTATCTATCTATCTATCTATCTATCATCTATCTATCTATCTATCTATCTATCTATCTATCTATCTATCTATCATCTATATCTATCATCTATCATCTATCTATCTATCTATCTATCTATCTATCTATTATCTATCTATCTATCTATCTATCTATCTATCTATCTATCTATCATCTATCATCTATCATCTATCATCTATCTGATTTTTATCCCATCTTTATTATTTTATAAGTAACTCAAGGCAGCGAACATGCATCATACTCCTTTCTCCTCCTCCTTTTCCCCACAACAGCAGCATAAGGTGTGCTGAGCTAAGAGAAAATGACTGGCCCAAAGTCACCCAGTGGGCTTTCATGCCTAAGGCAGGATTAGAACTCACAATCTGGCTTTTAGGTCAGCACCTTACCACTATGATTTCTAGTTAGTATAACAGATAGAAAATACACACACTTGTGATTTAAAGGTAAAGGTTCCCCTTACACATACTTGCTAGTCGTTTCTGGCTCTAGGGAGCGGTGCTCATCTCCGTTACAAAGCCGAAGAGCCAGAGCTGTCTGAAGTGGCCGGCATGACAAACACCGAAGGTGCACGGAACGCTGTTACCTTCCCACCAAAGTGGTCCCTATTTTTCTACTTGCATTTTTACATGCTTTTGAACTGCTAGGTTGGCAGAAGCTGGGAGCTCACTCCGTTATGCGGTGCTAGGAATTCAAACCGCCGGACTGCCGATTTTTCTGATCAACAAGCTCAGCATCTTAGCCACTGAGCCACTGTGTCCCTACTTGTGCTCAGTCATGTCTATAAATATTATTATAATGATTATCAATAATAATTGTTGAGATATAAAACTATAATAACATAATATTACCAACCTTTCCCCCCATCTGCCTTTTCATACATCATGGTGTCTTTAGGAAAGAAATGGAATACCACCATCTCCTTAACAGATGGTTAACGCTTACATTATGGATTCTCAATATTTTGGGAAGTCAATGGTCTCCTTTGGAATTTAACAAAAAATATCTTGGGCACTCTCGCATAAGAACTGCCAGAAGAGGGAGTGGATTCATCTGATCTCAAAATGGCTGGATTTGGCTAATACAGAAAACAACCCTTAACAGAAGACAAATTGATGAAATTTCTTCCTGGTCCCCTCTGAAAATGCTCTCAACAATCTTGTTAAATTGGTTTTTTTTCCTAGGCTAATGGACTCCCCTCCAAACAAAACCCTGGCCCTCAGCTAGTCACTATTTTTCTTATCTAAGAATACCCCAAGGGCCAATTTAGAGCCCCAAGGAATTATGCTAATCAACTTGGTGCTGGAGAATAGTATTTTGCAGCAGATCAACACCCTGTTTCAGTTCTCTTTAATGAAAAGAATATTTAAAATCTTAAAATCAAAGGGGGATGGAGAGTGCCCAAAGGAGATGTTTATGGTTCTTTGGGGTCCACCAGTACAGTATTAACTACTTCCAATGTACACCACTCTTCAAAAAGCACAAAATATATAAATTTATGTATGCATTTATACATAGAAATATACATTTACCTAGTCACTAAGGAAAACTTTTTCCAATGACAGACTTGGTTTGTTTAGATTTTAGATAGTTTTTTGAAGATTGCATTTTATTCTATATTGCTTTTATTTTCAGATGTTGATGTTATTTCTTGGTTTTATTGTTAATTTCCAGGCAGAGGGTCGCAAAGTGTAAGTTATATAAATTAACTGAGGATGTTAATGAATAAGAGAGGTAGTCCAAAATAAAATGTTTAGTCCCTGGACTATTCTGTCAGGAATTTTATTTTAAAATTGAGCATTAGTCAGAACAGTGTCTTTTCCAACACTTGCTATTGGTTTCTTCAACTAGATGTTCCAGGAATTGAACCTGAGACCTTAATAGGAGGTCATGTGTTTTACCATGATAGGACTAAGATAACCAGATAATAAATAAATTACTTTCCCTTGTTGACTAAGTCAACAAGGTTCTGTTTATACCTGGGCAAGAGGGAGCAAATGAAATCATCTATGTCATGATATCCTGTGGAAATGATGCAAATGTTATAACTTGCATGATGCCAGCCAGAGGTGGTATTCAGCAGGTTCTGAGCAGTTGTGGGGAACCAGTAGTGGAAATTTTGAGTAGGTTGGAGAACCGGCAAATCCCACCTCTGACTGGCCCCACCTCCATCTATTCTCTGCATCCCGAGTCCCAGCTAATTGGCTGGGTCTTCTTTCGTTGCTCTGCACAGGAGAACGGAGCTGGAAAGCAGGTTAGTGGGGTGAAGAGGGAATGGAGATTTTGCAGTATATCCTTCCCCTGCTATGTCCACAAAGCCATGCCCACAGAACCAGTAGTAAAAATTTTTGAATCCCACCACTGATGCCAGCTACCAGTACATAATTCAGCCCATTCACGTGAAGCTATCATGATGCCATGATATCCTTGTGGCTTCTACCAGGAATCTAGGTGTTCCTAGGGCCCTGTGCTCTGAAAAGCATGGAAAAGTTGATTTTTTCCCCCTGCCATTGCAGAGGTTTCAGTATAGACACCCAGCAATTGCCTCAAAGCTACATTTTAAAAACCCACATTTTTAGAAAACAGTGTGGTATTCAATGCTAGGTGGTTTTGAGTTTTCATGGAGGGAGCTGTTTATGGTCCCCTTGTAATTGGATTTGTTTTTATTGTAGCTTTAAAGTGATGGATTGCTGGTTTTATTTTTAATTGGATTTCATTGTCACAGAGTTTTTATCAGTTGTGAGTCCCCTTGAGCATAATAAATGCACAGTAGAAATTATATAAATGAATAATACATCTGCTATGATCTTCAGTGGGAGTAGTGCTCCCATCTGCTCTAGTATAGGTCTGTGGCTCAGTTTTATACTAGAGGCAGGCGCCCATTACACTACAGCGATGCCGAAGACTGGTAGGATCACTGAGTGTATTTACTAATAACTATTTCTTCTAAATAATGGAAGAGAATGCATGACTGCCATGATACTAACTATGCTGCAAAGCTGGTAACAATAGAAGTTATGGGTGTTGGGGAGATCTGCTACTTCTTGGCTGTTGGCTTTAGGAATTTTCTTACTATGTTTGAAATGTCCTATCTCCCTTTGAGGTAGATGTACTGGAAGGGGATTGTACGATGCAAGGGCATCTGCTTGGACATGGCCATAAGGGAGGAAACCCATTGTCAAAAGAAAACAAAAGAAGAAAACTATGACCAGGTGACGTATGTGCCAGCTCAGCCTATTGTTCAGGTGTGAAATGTTGACAAGGAACTTCAAGACTCCACCTGCTCTTCCTGTTAGTTACAAATATACCTATCCAGTCACCCTTCTAGAGTAAACAACTTTACGCACAGAGCATACAAATAGTAAGAACGAGTATGTATAAACCAAAGATGTTAAAAGCCTGAGATAAAAAAAAGAAACACACAGTAGCTAAAACTAGTTTATACTGATTCAATATGCTAGGCCTCTTCCTATCTTTCTCTATTTGAAAACCTTCCTTGCTTCTACATTCCCAGGCACCATTTTGCCCACTGCCTTTTGTTTTTTAATCTTTTCACCGCTCTGTTCTGCAGGACCTCATCACTTCCACCCAACCTCAGCTGTTGCAGTCTTCCCCTTCCTCTTGGTCTGTTCATTCTTCCTTCATATATTTGGCAACAGCCAAGTCTTGGATGACCATACAGTAATCCATTAATTCAGATAAAAAGCAGGTGGAAATTAGCCCACTTTATCATGCAAGTGGGAGAAAGAGGCGCAACAATGTGAACTTTGATTTGACGGCACATTCATCTTGCATTTGAAAATCATTTGGGTTCTCCTATAATGGATTCTTTAGCTTTTCTACAGCAAACCATTTTGTCTGAACTTTTGGGTCCTTGGAAATTTATTCTTTTTGTTTCTTCTCTTGCCTGCTAAAAGAAGTTTGCCGTATCACTTTTGCTATTAAATCATCATTTATGAACCCATAATTATATGATCAAACCAAGTCAATGTAGGTCTTTCAATAGCTTTTGTATTCAGTCCACATGCATTCAGCGCTCATAATTCTTCTTCCTGTTTTACTGTATGCAGTCTTTAAGAATGTCATTCCCATGCCATTCAACTCCTTCTTACATATCCCCTAACATGCCTGTCTCATGTTCATATAATTAAGTGGGTAGAAGCATGCTCTTATATGCAAATATATCTCTTTAAACAAGCATTCATTGCATGCATTAGAGTCCCAGTGATCCCCAACCTTTTTTATGCCGCGGCCCGGTACCGGCATCAGCTGGGCGCCGCGGCCCGGTACCGGCATCAGCTGGGCGCTGCCATCTTTTTGATGAAAAAGTGCTTCCGGTGACCTCACCGGAAGCACTTTTTCATCAAAAAGATGGCGATGCGCTTCGTGCTGAGCTTTTCCGGTAGAAATGGCTTTCTACCCGGAAAAGCTCACCGAAGCACTTTTTCATCAAAAAAAGATGGCGGCGCCCAGCAAACCAGCGGCCCGGTAGGACTTGTTCCACGGACCAGTACCGGTCCGCGGACCGGTGGTTGGGGACCCCTGCATTAGACCACATACTAACTCCAATCCCCTTTCTATCAGCATCTGGATAGCTTAAACATTTCCCCTCCTTTAATAAACATTTCTATCAAAATTCAGAATTGCATCTGCTTTTCACTATTTGTGCTTAATTTCCATTCATTCCAATTTTCTTGCCCCTCTTTTGCATTCATTCTTGCTCCTTTGACCTCTGATAGGGGAATAATATTAATAAATGACACTGGTAAAAATTGTCAGGCATAGATGCAGTCCATACATACACCAATCATCATGTGCAGCCACTCTAGAAGTAAATTGCATCTATAGTAGCATTTATTTAGTTTCATCCTTTTTCATCATGCTGGAAACAGTCATGTTCTTTTCATCTATGTTTTTTAACATGAATATTTATAGCATTTGTTTGAATTCCA
This sequence comes from Notechis scutatus, assembly GCF_049901735.1. Lineage (NCBI taxonomy): Eukaryota > Metazoa > Chordata > Lepidosauria > Squamata > Elapidae > Notechis > Notechis scutatus. Next base: position 139,473,027 of record NC_142010.1, read on the forward strand.
CTCTTTGACATATCCTTCTCATTCAAATCTCTAAAATACTCCTTCCAGCCTTTCTTCTCTTCACTTTCATCTCAAATCATGTCATCACTTTTATTTTTAATTCTATTCATGCTGCTGCAGGCCCTCTTCACCCACTTCCAAAATGATTTTTTATAACTACTCTGTATTTTCTGTGCCTCCTTTAACTGTTCCTTCCTCTCTTTGATTACATTTCTTGTAACTTTTTCTCTCTCTCTATACATATTAGAGATCTTTCTCCTATTGTTATTCCTTGCAATAGCTACCATTCTCATTTTTTTTCTCATCTAACCTCTTTTTAATTTCATTCCACCTGATATCCTTTTTAAATACTTTCCATTAATGAAGCGCCACACTCTTCTATGGCACTGGCAACATCAAACTTCATTCTCTTCCAAACAGCTTCTCATTGTCCTTCCTGAAGTCCTTTCCTTTCCATTTGTCCTATTGAGAGATCAGTCTACCTTACAATATTTCTTCATGCAGAACTTGTACTTTTTCTATCTGCAGTCACTCCACTTTAACTCTAGGTTATTTCACTTCTTTCCTTTTCTTCCATGCCCATTTTTTCCCAAGGTCAACTCTTGACCCCAAAAATAATTACATGTCACATTCAGATCCTATCATCACCCTTGTAGCTTTCATTTTTTTTCTCTCTCTCACTGTTATACTGCAAAGAATCAAATCCATTGTGCTTTTAGGTTTATATTCATTCCACTGTAGGTAGGAACAGGTCCATTCCTACTTACAGTGGAATGAATATAAAGTTTAAAGCGTGCATTCCAAATCCAGTAGCTTGTTTTTCTGAACAGAGAAACTCACAAAAAAAGTTGTCATTTATTCTTAGGTATCCAAATGGCCCGATCACATTTTATGTATTTTCTAATCTTCTCCTCCATCCATTCGTGTCACCTAGCAGAATAACCCCCCTCTCCCCAATTTCATTGGAGTGTGACATGGCACTACCATCAACTTATGGTTCCCCGCTTTAATGGGCAGCCTTCATAACCTAGACAACACCAATTAATATTTCATGACGTGCATTTTAATTCTCTCAATCATAATTAAGTTCCCAGCATGTATTAATCAACTTTACTCCATAAAGTCTGGAGACTTTCATTTGGACCTATCAATTTCTTCTCAGTTTCTCAAGAAGGTTTTATTTTAATTTTATCTTCATTTCACAAACAAACAATGCATCTGATTTTCTTCCATTCGGTTGCACTGGATAGCTCTTTATCATTTGTTTTCTTACACCCCCAACTTGCAAACTTCTGTATCTCATGCAGGTTTCCCTGTTAATAAATGGCCCATTTTGGTTTACATGCTCTCAAATCAACCGAAGCCCAGTTTTATCCCAAGCATGCTTATATTATTCAGTGCACAGCTGAGATGCTATTCAGCAGGTTCTGACCAGTTCTGGAGAACTGATAGCGGAAATTTGGAGTAGTTCAGAGAACTGGCAATTACCACCTCTGACTGGCCCCGCACCCATCTATTCTCTGCCTCCCGAGTCCCAGCTGATTGGCTGGATCTTCTTTGGTTGCCCTGCACAGGAGAACGGAGCTGGAAAGCAGGTTAGTGGGATGGGGAGGGAATGGGGATTTTGCAGTATATCCTTTCCAGTGGTGGGATTCAAAAATTTTTTACTACCGGTTCTGTGGGCATGGCTTGGTGGGTGTGGCAAGGGAAGGTTACTGCAAAATCCCCATTCCCTCCCCACTCCTGGGGAAGGTTACCACCGGTTCTTCAAAACTACTCAAAATTTCTGCTACTGGTTCTCCAGAACTGGTCAGAACCTACCGAATACCACCTCTGATCCTTCCCCAGGAGTGGGGTGGAAATGGAGATTTTTTACAGTATCCTTCCCCTGCCACACCCACCAAGCCACACCCACCAAGCCATGCCACGGTCATCACGGTCACACCCACAGAACCAGTAGTAAAAAAAATTGAATCCCACCACTGGTGCATGGCAATGTCTAGAGATCACTTGGCAAGACAACATACAATTTTAGCTTTGCTGGCTGAGGAATTCTGGGAGTTGAAGTCCACAAGTCTTAAAGTTGCCAAGGTTGGACACCCCTGGTTTAGACCATTCTTTGAATGGTCATTCAAAGCTCCAATGGCACTGAAAAAAGTGACTTATGAGTGTTTTTCACTCTTCAAACAACCATTGCAGCATCCCTACAGTCGTGTGATCAAAATTCAGGTGCTTGACAACTGACTCATATTTATGACCATTGCAGTGTCCTGCGATCATGCGGTCCCTTTTTGCGACTTTCTGACAAAGCCAAGTCCATGGGGAAGCCAGATTCATTTAACAAATATGGCAAGAAAGGTTGTAAAATGGGACACTGAACAAATGTCTCACTTGGCGACAAAAATCTGGGGCTCAATTGTGACCGTAGGTCGAGGACTACCTGTATGTGCAGAGTACCAACACACATATGATATTTAGGATAACTTATCTTTTTAACGAATATCTTTAGGCAAGATTGAGTTGATTATCCTCTAATAATCTTTTGAAAATAAGGCTTTCCTTGGTAAAGCAAGACACATGGCAATCCATGATATCCACCTTCAGTATCCAATTCTAGATCAGAGTGTAACAAAACCTCAATTCAACTTCCCCTCCCTTCTCTTTTATGAGGAGTGGGATGCAACAGTCTCATGTTAATGTGATGCTTCTTGACCAGGGCAGTGCCTAAACACAACCCCCTTTTTCTACTGACTCCCATCCAGGTCAAGAGAGTGAGGAAATCAAGACCGCATCGCATGCTACTTCTGGTCTGGTAACTGTCATCCCTGAGGAGAAGACAAGCAAATAAGTTGTCCTCAAATGACAAGAGTACGGCACAGGATGTCTAAGAGGTCAGAGCAACTCCAAAGTTTCTCAGACTTCCGGAAATGTCCCCACCGCCACCACCCCAAGGCCCTTCCTGATGCTATCATATATTAAGGAATCGGTGACGGAAGAAGAATATAATTAAAAACACAATAAGTAATCTTATTATGAGAAATGAAAAATAAATATTTCCTGGCCACATCCACTTTCCTGCTAGTCTTCCCTGCCTTCTGGAATGCAGTCCCTGATTTGCCAATTATAGACCATGTGTCAACTCATAAAATATTTCTATGGTGATAGTTTCCGGTTTGTCGGCTTCGAGCGGCAGGGATTTGCGAAGCTGCGCGATCCCTGCCGCGCTAGCCGTTTTGGGGGCTCCGACCCAGATGGGTACGGAGCTAGGCTGCCTGCAGGGGCAGCTGAAGGTAGGGGGATCCGGAGAAGGGTTTGGGGGTGTTGCAGACCCCCTCCCGGCCGGCAGAACCCCTTTTCCCAGGACGGTGCAGCGGCGGTCCGTAATGGCCGCCACAAAGAAGCTGGCAGCCGGGTAAGAATGCGCAGGAGGAAGTGGAGAAAGTGCTTGAGAGGAGAAAGTTTTTCTTGGTTCCTAGGACTCTAAGACATATTTAACAAAATTCCTGAAAAGCACGACTTTCTGAATGATACCTTCGAGAAGAGGAAAAAGCGGCAGTTTAATGGTGCTGAAAGGATAGCTTACCCTCTTTTTTTACGGAATAAAAAGTGAATATTAAGAAACCTATTTTTTTTTTAGGTGGAAACTGGCTTTAAGCGATGAGTGGGAAAAGAGAGGACTAAAAAAAATAATTGTATGCTAAGACTTTGTTGGAGGAGATGCCTTAAGGATTGAAAGACTAAAATATATTGCAATAAGATTTTAAGAAACAGATTTGGACTTTCTTTTTCTCTAATTGATACTACCCTAGGAGGAGAGAGTGGGAACTCTGTCTTGGTTTGGACTGACTGATAACTTTGGGATTGTCTTATTTTTCCTTTGGAATATTCTGGCTGTTGTAAGAGAAAAGAAAAGATTTATAATGGCTTCTTCTATCGAGGAACTGAGAAAAGATTATGAGCAAGCAAAACAAAATGGTAAAGCTGGTTTGAAAGAAGCCTGCCTTTTTTTGGAAATGGCGTTCATTAACTATCAACAAACATTGCAACAGATGAAGACAGCAGAAGAAGAACAAAGAGAGGAAGCCATCTTTAATAAATCTCAGAACTCGACCAAGAGGGAAGGAAGAGGGAAAAGAAGAGAAATAAAGGACTTAAGATTTAAAAAAACATTTAAGAAAGGGAAAAACAAGGTGCAAAATCAATATAAGGATGGTAAACAAAAGGGAAGAGGAATACGACAGAGAAGGGAAGCCAGTAAGGCAGAGGCTAGAAGAAGGGGGTAGAAAGGTTTGTTGGGAGAAGAAAGAAAGGGAAAAGGTGGAGAAAAGCTACAAAGTTTTGAAATTAAATGGGAAAAAGAAATTTTTTAGGGACAAAGGATAAGTATAATTTCTTCAAAGAGATTTTGCAAGGTACATAAGATGATATTGTAGTATTGTATCAGAAATAGAAAATTTAAATGGCTTGAGAGTTGATAAGACATTAAAATGTTGAAATGTTAATAATGATTGGTTTGAAAATATAATATGAGGGGAGATTTAGAATATTAAACTTTAATTAAAGAGTTTAATAAGATTATGGTATTGATGTTATTATAAAACTTTCATTATAGTATTTTGTTCTTAATATTTAGATCTATTGTTTAACTATGTATTTAATTGTTTTGGATGTATTACTCAGTTAGAATGTACCAAGCAAAATCGGATTGGGTATTTTAAAGATTAATTTGATTAATTTAGTGGGGAGATAGAAAGGCATCATACTCTGATTAGTGATTTCAGGAGAAATTTCTTTCTTTTTAAAAGGAATGAGACAAAGGTACAATAGAGAATGGACAAAAGATATAAATATAATGACTCAAATTAAGATGATTAATTAAGATAGAATTAAGAAGAGTGAAATATGTGGAGAAGTTAATATAGAAGACTTAGAATGATAAATAAAATAAGTAATGATATGTAAGATGAGCATGAATATAATTGAAGTCCATGAAAAGAGAGATACCTGGGTCCAAGTTACTTTCCAAAAGATCTTTTTATGTTTTGTGTGTTGTGTGTATATGTTGTTTTTTTGGGGAGAATTAATAAAACCTTGTAGAAATATAGAATGAGAATAATGGTAACTAAGTCAGAAAGAAATAGATGAAATAATAATAATAAAATTGAATAAGAGTAAAGAGAAATAAAGGGAAATTGGATAAGAGGTTTTTGTATGTTTATATGGAAATGGTTTAAAACAGAATTATAGTTTATCTGACTTGTTAAATTTATAATGGAAAAAGGTTAAACATGTAATGGATAATGATGACTTGTGTGTTTTGAAAATTAATAAAACTTGTTTAAAAATAAAAAAAAAAAATAAAATATTTCTATGGTCTTTATTTATTCTATGGTCTTTATCAGTTGCCAACTGAAAAGGAGGGGGGAGCAGTGCGGCAGCTTGCAAACCGAAAGTGCATTCCATAAATGTTTTCAAAGATAGTAACTAGAGGTGACTGAAGTTTCTGCCACGCAAAATTCTAACTGGAGAACATGATTGGTGACTCTTGGCTATGGATATGTCCCATTGGAGAATATGAATTACGATACACCCAGGGGTGTGGGGGAAAACCAGGGTCAAGGGTGACAATGAATGATGTGTCTCAGAGTCGGCTGCACCCACGCAGTACCGGACATTTTAACTCCCAATAAATCCTTTTGAAGTTTTGGAAGTTTGGCTCGAGGCTCATGATTTAATTGGGGAAACTGCCAGAATCCTGACATCATGTCTGGTCCCTAGTTTGAAAAAGTTTTCCACCATCCTGAGTAAGACTAGAGTGAACACAGTTCAAATCTTTACTGAGCCATGGAAGACCACGATGAACTTGGAATAGCTATTGATATTCAATCTAACTTAAACCCACCAGGTTGGAAACCTATTGGGAAAAGTAGACATATGGATTATACATGCTGTCTTGAGTTCCTTAGAGGAAAGGCAGGCAGAATTTGGTAAAATGGATAAATTGGTGAAAGGGAAGGAAGGAAAAGTATTTGAAGGGTGCATAAAGGGTAGCAAAAATAACCAAGACGACACCCAGAATAATGGGATAGTAGCCTTCCCCCCTTTTTAATTAGAACCACTGCACATAAGAATAGGCAGAGCATTGGTTGAGCATGCCTGGCAAGCTTTTTAATTCCTTCCACAGATACTCCCTGAGTCTTCAAGTTTTCAACTTTTACTATAGGAGCACACCACACTTTTTGCAAAAAGAATTTGTCAGTAAGTATGTATACTCACAGACACATTCCTCCTTTCATCTTCTGTCATAAATTAATTAAACCGTGTTCAAAGCTGTTTTGAAACTGCTTCAGGCATCCTTTGGTACTGAAGCTAGAGCCAAAAGGCAGTTGTTGATTTCTCCGCAGATTCTCTCTCTCTCTCTCTCTCTCTCTCTCTCCCTCCCTCCCTCTCTCTCTCTCTCTCACACACACACACATACACACACTTACACACCCATCTATTGTATCTGAGATGGAAAATACTGTTAAGAAGTTCTGTGAACTTTTTCACAGTTCAAAAAGACTGAAGAGCTCTTCCATCTTGCAAACTCTGTTGGCTGAGATATTGCAATAAAGCAAACAAACACATTTATGCAAGCATATTGACCTTACAAACCACAGCAGACTTGAATGCGACAATTCTACCTCCAAGATATGGGGAACCTTTTCACATCTTGTTTTTCTTTTTTTTCTGTGCCTGAGATCGCTCCCTTGTGTTAACTGCTAAAGCAGGCATAGCCTTAAGCCAATCTATGATACCGTATAGCCACAATTCCTCAAACTTTCATTGAGGCTGTGTGGAGGTAAGGGAAAATAACGGACCATTTCCAGTTGATACTCATATGGTTGTTTAAATATAACTGTCCGCTCTGTATCTTGCCTTAATGATGGCTTATAATTATTTGGGAATGACACGGCATGCAATAAGGCTATGCGTAAGGTATGAATGCGGCTGCACAGAGAGCACAAAATCTATTCCAAGGTTGTCTGCAAGGAGAGGCCCAAAAAATCAAACTGGCATCCATGATGCAAGTAAAAAAAAAAAAAGCCACTTCAATCATACCTTTATGGTTGACATCTTGACTTTTTTGACCATACTGATATACTAAAAAAATAGTACGGCAAATTTAACTCCAATTAAAATTTCATTCCAAAATATAAATTTCCCTTCTCACCCCCCTGGGTGATTTGTGTCCTCTCCCAGAGGCCTGGGAGTTTGAGGGTTCTGCACAGAATCTTAGTTGTTCCTATCGCTGCACTTTTCTGAAGAGAGAACTCCGACATTGTTCCCGGGATCTGCTGGAGCCAATTTCCTGCTTAGGAATCACAGTTTTTCCGAGTGCTCCAACCACTATCAGGATCACTCTGGCCTTTACTTTCCACATCCTCTCTAATTGTTTTATTTATTTAGTTAAACTTATATGCCTCCCATTTTGCCTAGAAGTGACTTTAAGTGGTTTACAATCATAAAAAACAAGCTAAAACCTTGAAACGTTAAAACCATAAACAACAGCATTAAAATTGTTTAAAATTAATAATCATGGGACCAGCATCTTGTTAATTTAACACAAATGCTTTTCTTCAACATTTATATGCAAAGCATTTCAGCATATTTCAGCATACATTTCATAAACCATAAATGTTAAAAACAAAAACAAGCAAGCAAACCAACAAAAAGAAAAAGGTGGCACACTGTGTGGAAAGGAATTTTTTTTTGTTTTTGTTTAGGCTACTTATATCGTATCCCAGCACTTTACCTTATTCTTAGTTTTAAAATGTATCCTGGGGTGGCCTGATGACCTTGTTTTGAGGTCTTCTGGGCTCTGACTGATGGGCGTACGGGAATCCTTGCACATCCATGCTCCAGACACGATGAGAAGACTGAAGGGTCTGGACACTGAGAACTTCTATTGTCCCCAGAAACAGAGAGAGATGCAGCTGCTGCCATACAGAGACACAATTGCAGCGGAGATACACACACACACACACACACACACAGGGCCCAGTTCACATGATACGGTTCCTTGAGTCAATAGGGCACATGTGCTAGTGAGTTGTGAGAACTCCCAAAAGACGTTAACGGACTCTCTAATACCAGGGTATTAGCTTTCATTCTTCTCAAGCTTTTGGAGAATTATCCTACCAACGGATAAAAACATGCAGACATTTAGCATCCTAAGCCTTTTGCAAAAACGTTTTGTGCTTGAGAAGAATAAAAAAAAGAGGGTTAAAATAAGGGGACCAAATGAGGCAGAGTAGCCTTAAGCCTGCCTCTGCTAATGTTTACGTCTCAACGGACCCCTTACAAATATTTAGGAATGCTTATCATTGAAACACAATGCCTTTAACTGCATTGTGGAAGGCTGTGATTTGTAGGCCAGCTCAGTTTTTTTACCCAGGTGGTCAGAGCTAAAAGGCAGCTTTCCAGCTGGCACCTGGGCCTCCTCTCTTTTGGTTGTGTTATCTTTGGCATTAGACTTGGGAAAGCCTTCAGAGAATGCCTTAAAAAAAGGCTCATCCTCTGAAAAATTGCAAACCTTAAAAGATCTCAGCGGATGTCCTCACTCACATCCTTTCTCTGGGATGGCCAGTTTTAAACTGTTTCACTTTGCAGCTGTTTCAGTTTAGATCAGAGTTGTATCTGTCCATCTCTGATCTAAACTAACTTGTTTACTGCAGAATCTTTAACTTTCCATACATCCCCAGAATAAACGAAATGTTTTGGGTGATGGTCCATGAAACACGGAATGCTCTGTAGCTCAACCAGTGCAGTTTCCACGCTGCAAAAACACTGCATAAGAAGACCTAGCTTGTTTTTCAATGTATTAAGAAATACTCTGGTTGCGGTTAACAACAAAAGGAGAGGAAGGAAGCAGAGTTTTGATGTTGTCCCTGGAAGGATAGATCTGGATTCTTATGCCAGCGTAACTGGGAACAGAGCCGCCCTGCCACTTCTAATCCCCCATTGTTACCATCTATTATTTATTATCTGTAATGCTATATAATTCCCCCAGCTATATTATTAAAATCTGCAGAAGCGTTCAGAGATACCTTTGAATAGGATGCGCTCAGTGGAAATTAATTGCATTCTTATTAGCTTGACAGGTCCCTTTTATTCACATGCAAATGAGCAGCAAAGAGCTCCAGAGATACTTCTGGAAAAGGGAGTTTGAGTCTTCCAGCAACAGCCTCCTTTGGGAAAGAACGCCATCTAGTGACTGCTGAGGTTGTTAAGGTGGGAGACTTATTTCGGTGTTCCTACCAGAGGGCATCTCTCACACACTTGTAGTCTAATGCCTACATTCTCACAGGAGATGGCAGGCTTTTAACTGCCTCATAAACTTTAAAATTAGAAGCCAAGCAGGAGGCTATTTGGGATTCTTCCCAAGACGCAGGTTTTTATGTGCAGGGATTTAGAGGGGATTGGTAGAGTTAAAAAAGAGAGGCAGACTAATGCCCACAAGAGATGTTTTTCTCTAACAACGTTTTGCTTCTAATTGGGATATTCTTTCACTTTCTCTCTTTCCTTTTTTAAAACAAGGCTTGTGGAGTATTTATGAGCTTTTTTTTTTTAAAAAGTAGATCTTTAACTTACATGTTTCCGTAATCAATAAAAAACTGCCTCGTTCGATACCATTCACATAGAAGTATGTCCATCCAATTCAGTGGGGCTTACTCCTCTGAATATTTTAATCCCATATTATAAAACTGTGTTTTAAAAAGATATAATTTCTGTCAAAAGGAAACATGGATGCCAGAGCTGGGCTGCAAGCATCTGGTTGATGATTAGATGGCAGAACAGAGAGAGAATTTCCTGTATCTCTTTGTCACAATTTAAATAATACCCAAATTTGCCCAACCCTAATCAGGGGCCTTGACTTGAAGCAGCAATTCATTGGGTATATCCATCCTCACCTATCAGCTAGTCCTAGCCCAACAAAGGGTTAAGGGAACTAAAATATTACAATTATAAATTTTGAGTTATGATTCGGCATAATGTATGAATTCATCCATATGTAAACAAACAATGGCTTATCATCCAGTCATAAAGATCCAGCTAAATTTCTGTTGCAGAAGGCTGCCCAAATGAATTTCCTTGATAGATGCTTTTTGAAGAGATGTATCCATAGCTGTGTACGATGTTGGAATTTATGGTTGGAATGTTTTCAGCCAGTAGGTGGCAGTATTTACAAGCTTGGATCTATAGTAAATGCTCTATGCTCTTTTGTTCTGAGTAGAGTTTCCTGTTACAGTTAAAATAGTTGAGCAGTAAAGCACATGGTGATTGTATTCTTTGTTTGCTCTGTGTGTGGTGCTTTATATAAACATAATTTCTAATGTACAATCTACATGAGGTTGGCCTTGAAGGGTATCTGGAAGTTTCAGCCATGCAAGATGCAGCACTGTAGATAGTTGTGTAATGTGCATTGATTACCAATTTGCTTCTGGGTCCAAGGTGCTGGTTATGATCTTTAAAATATTACATGACATGGCCCTGGGTTATTTGAGGAATACTTCTCTTCGGTTACATCTACCTGTCCTACCAGGCCTGGCAGGAGAGAGGTGTTATGAATCCCATCAATCAGAGAGGTTTGTAGGCAGGACCTAGGAAAAAAATCTTTTCTGCCCTAGGAAGAACCTCATTCCCTCTGAGGTGAAGCTGGTTCCAACTCTGAGGGCCTTCCCAAAAGTCCTTAAAATGTGATTTTGTCAATTATCCTGGGAATCCTATGATAAAAGTGAAGCCTGCTAGACGGTCCTAGGATGCTTAAATGGGATGCACTTTTTTGCATTTCTTTCTCCCATTTTGTTTTTAATGTTCTAGATTTATTTTGGTTGTATTTCATTGGGTTTTTAATGCATTTGATTGTTTTATTATGTATGCCATGGAGTCAGTTTGGTGTAATGTTAAAGCATCAGGCTAGAAAGGGGGAGATGGTGACTTCTAGCCCTGCCTTAGGCACAAAATCAGCTGGTGACTAGGAGCCAGTCACTGAACCTCAGCCATAGGAAGGAGGCACTTCCAAAAGGAACTTACCTGGAAAACTAATCTAGTCCCTCACTGAATTAGATGGGCAGCTATGTAAATTAGATGATAGAGAGATAGGTAGATAGATAGGTAGGTGGGTGAATGGGTGGGTAGATAGATGATAGAAAGCTGACAGAGAGACAGAGATAGAGATAGAGATAGAGATATAGAGATAGAGATAGATAGATAGATAGATAGATAGATAGATAGATAGATAGATAGATAGATAGATAGATAGATAGATAGATAGATAGATGATAGAAAATCAGACAATGTCATATTCCCATGAAAATAAGATATGCTATAACTTGACTTTTGTATTATCTATACAACTTTATGAAAAATAATTCATTGACTCAGATGATCAGATAATGAAATTAATTGAAGATATTGTACCACTCTTTTTGCTTATTTGTCCTATAGATGAATTAATTTAACACATTCAGTCTTCCCCCCCCCGCCATCTCTCTTTTCCTCCCCAGTGGGCTGAATGTCCTGTGAAAGAATAATACCAACAATATCAATTAAGTTATGTTGCAATCTTGTACATCAACACACAATCATGACCAGGGTCACACATAGCTTTTGGTAGCCCCCGGAGACTTCTAAATGTTAATACTAGATTGTAATGAATCACACGGCAAATGCAGAAAAACAGTTCACATATCACGTATTACCAATTTTTTTTAAATATTAAATGTAAATGAAATGAAGTCAAGCTTGTGGGTTTTTTTTAACTTTGATCCCATCCACTGCTTCTTGGAGTATGGCCCTTATACACCACTCCAAAGTCAAGGGTAGGACTTGGCTTAGTTAAGGTTGCATACTCTGGCATCTATAGTAGTGGTAATTGCCATTAAACCCAGTAGACCCTATCTACAGATGCTTGCTTTGGACTGGATTGATAGATATAGGGAAGGCAACACTTGTTTCTGAATGCTCTTCCATGCTTTCTTACCAATTATTTTCCTGGTTAGGTTTGATGGGAGCTGTAGTCCAAAGCACTTGGATGGTGCCAAGTTGCCTATCTCTGGACTAATGAAATGTACATGCCTTTGGGTCACTGTTAATTCCTGATGACTCTCTGGAAAAATCCTTGCAGTTTTCTTGGCAAGATTTCAGAAGTGATTTCCTTTGCCTGCAATCTACGGCTGAGATAGAGTGGTTGGCCCAAGGTCACCCAGCTGGCTTTGCGCCTAAGGTGGGACTCGAACTCACTGTCTCCTGGTCTCTCGCCTAATTCCTTAAACACAAGACCAGGGGTGTCAAACTCGATTTCATTGAGGGCCACATCAGGGTTGTGTTTGACTTTGTGGGGCTGGGGTGGGTGTGGTCAGGGTGGGCATGGCCAGCCCAACATCACTCGTATCAGGGGCAACTGTGATGGCCCAAGCGCTCTGCCATCAGAATTGGCCCCATCAGTCAGAGAAAATATTTCACTTTACAGGTAAGTATGTTCCTTGGTCATTCTTCACTTGGCTTGACTTTGCAAGTATAGAAAGGGCATTGCCAATTCTTTTAAACTACTCAAGTGAAACATGAATCTTCGAGACCAACAGCCTTTCTCACTTTCTACTGGAATTATATCATCACAGTAATGCCAAAAAGTCATAAAGCTTCAGCAGTAAAACATCACGATTCAGTCATCCAAGGGGAAAAATGCATGATACTTCCTGGAAATCAAGAGGCTTCTGTTAACAGAAATTAAGCAGGTCTTTGATAAACATTTCCTGTACTGAGAGGAGAGACTCAAGGGGAGGGAGGACAATGACTCACCAGCCCAGTACAAAATTTGCCTGGTGTGTGTGAAGTACAGAATACAAATGCCAGCAGTGATACTTTTTTCAAGGATGAGTTAGATAAACTCTGGAGAGCTGGAAGTGATGCTCTTGATGGTGTGATTCCAGGGGAAACAAAGTGGAAAGCAGGTCATGGGCACAATCTATGAACAGTTATTAAAGGGGGATTCTATTTGTACTAATAAAAAGGTGAGAATTTCCTCGTATCCCTTCACCCCATAGATGCTAACTTCCTTTAAGCTACCAATAGAACATCAATAAGACTTCAGATATTACTGAATTGAAGTTAAGCCCAAACCATTGTGGATAGGTGATGCTGAGAAACATGGTTGAGTAGTATCTGGAAAGATCCTTCACTGCCTGCCTGCCTGCCTGCCTGCCTGCCTGCTTTCTTTCTTTCTATCTATCTATCTATCTATCTATCTATCTATCTATCTATCTATCTATCTATCTAGTTAGCTAGCTATCTCTAGCTAGCTAGCTAGCCAGCCAGCCAGTCAGCTATCTCTATCGCTCTAACTAGCTAGCTAGCTATTGCTATATCTGTTTGTCTGTCAGTCAGTCAGTCATCTATATCTATCTGTCTATCTGTCTGTCTAGCTATCTAGCTATTTACAGTATATCTATCCTAACTATCTAGCTGTCTAATATCTAGCTATCATCCATCAATCATCCATCCAAATTTGTTATAGCTGGCTGCTCAATTCCAGTGGACTGAGTGGCATATAACCTCCTCCCCTAAAATCCATAAAAAAACCAATGAAACATAAAACCACAGAGACAGCCCAGTAACAACAAAAGCCACACAAGTCAAACAAAAAAAAACCAGCCCCCCGTAAAAAAAATGCAACATTAATTTAACTCCCGGCCTGGGACCAAAGCCAGATTTTAAGTGATTTCCTGAACCCGAGGAGAGAGGTTGCTATCCTTATTTCTGGGGGGATGCTGCTCCAGATCTGTATATCTGTGTGCTTGCATGCATGTGTTTGTATGTATGCATGTGCTTGTGAGACAAAGAAGGCATTTTTTCAGTCCTGCAAAATGAGAACATTTAATAGAAGGTGGCCTGAAGGATGCCCTCTCTGATGGAATATACTGGGCTGGGCAGAAAGGATTGGAGATAAGTGGCCTTTCATATATAAGAAGTAAATTAATAAATATTAATGTTTTGCTTTTAAATACATAGCCTATACAGTGATGGGATTCAAATTTTTTTTACTACCAGTTCTGTGGGCGTGGCTTGGTGGGCGTGGCAGGGGGAGGATACTGTAAAATCTCCAGACAGAGGTGGTATTTGCCAGTTCTCCGAACTACTTAACTGTTGTTGCTACATCAATTATCCACACACTTTCGTCTTTTCAATCACAGTTAAATTCGGCAGGTTATGGGCCAAGACTTTACCAGTTGTATTCTGAAATCCCACAGTATTTTAATCTGCTCATTTTCAACTACTTTTCCCAACTCTGTATTCTCACCAATTCTTCATTACTGGCACATGTTAATTTTTATAGATGTTCTTCTTTTTTTTTTTTTGAAAAAGTTTTTTTTTATTTTTATAACAGACAAATTTTTATAGATGTTCCAGTGAATCATTTTGGTGTATGTGTTATGTCATTGCTTATAATCCACTTGCGCAATCTCCTTGCCTGAGCTCAGGATGTGATCTACTGCTTCTTCTGACTCTTTGCACAATCCGTACTTTGAAACATTTTATGATTTTTTTTTTTAAATTGTGGATTTTCTTGCCTTGGTTTGAATATCTTGTTCTTGAGCAGCCACAATCAAGTTTCTTCAGTTTCTTTTTATTAATGTTCCAGTTGTAAACCATTGCCAGATTTCATCTTTATCCACTTTCCCCTTGATCTTTTGTAGAAATTGAGCATGTAATATTTTTCCTTGCCAGCATTCTGTTCATGTTTTTATTACAGTATTTCAATATTCATGTTTTGTTTTCTGCACATTCAGTAAATTCCAATTTTTTACTTGCGCCAATGCTTGTTCTTGGCCATGTTTTATGTAATCAGCTTGCTTTTCTTTTTTGACAGTTTGTCTGACTTGAAGTAAAGTTCTACCTTCATTTCTATGGGGCAGGTATAAACTTTCAATGCATAGTAACTAGTCATCAGTTTTCTTGGTTTTTTTTTTTTTTTTGTCCAAACTGCCCAGTTCAGCTTGTAGTCAAATTAATAATTCCAGCAATGTATAATATCACAGGTGTGGCTCAAATATTGATGACTGGTCGTGTTTCCACCACTTGATTTTGTCTCTAGCAAATTTTCTCTTTGCATGCATTCTTTACTTGCCACATTTTTAACTTAACCATGCTTCCTGTTATCCAACAGTAATATGCCCAGATACTTGTAGGCTTCATCCTGATGGCTCCTGATAGTTTAGCCATTCAGCATCTCAGTTCTATTGCTGTTTGAGATTTTACCCCAAATTATTGCTACTTGTCCACATTTTTCCTGGTCAAATTCTATTGTTATACCTGTGCTAAAAATTCTTATAGTACTTGTCAATGACTGGATTTTGATTTCTGGTTTTCCATAAAGCTTCAGATCATTCATATAAAGCAGATGAGAGATTTGAGGGATAGGTAGTCTCTTATTCTCCAGAAGTTTGAAATTTAAACTTTTATTTGCCATTGTCACTATGGCCAATAGAAAGATATTGTATGATGTGCGGTCAAAAATACTGGCAGGGCAACCTTTTATACGGTTTCATAGCACTCATTCCCTGTGCTCCAGAAAAGGGAATCTGAACCAGTGGGTTAAAGTTACAAGTAAGCAGCTTCAGATTAGATCTGAGAAAGAACTGTCATCCGGTGGAATTAGAACCAACATCAAGTGATATGTTTTCCTTCATTGGATATCTTCAAGAGAAACTGGACAGTCATCTGTCAGAGATAGTCTGGAGTAGGGGTCTTCAAACTTGACAGCTTTAAGACTTGTGGACCTCAACTCCCAGAATTCCTCCTCCAGTCATGTTAGCTCAGGAATTCTGGGAGTTGAAGTCCAAAAGTCTTAAACTTGCCAAGTTTGAAGACCTTTGGTCTAGAGGATTCTGAACTAAGTGACCTCAGGGGTCACTTCCAACTCTACGATCCTTTGACAATTTTGAAAAAATAGTTTATCAGCAGTTCAGAAGGATCTCTGCTGCAGTTTATGTATTGATATGTTTGTCTTGAAGGACATGTTGACATAGCTTCTTTTATGAGGCAGAACATTGTTTGTCAGAGTCATCATTCATGAGTCTGTCTAGTATACTTATTATTTGGAGGAAAGCATCACGAACAAGGAAAAGAGGAGTAAAAAGACCTCCTTCCTGCGGGGGGGGAGGCTTTAGCAGAACAGCCAGGGATGGCCTCTGAATGCCTCTTGCTCATGGACATTGGAATCAGTCACTTTTCTAGGTCCCAGGTAAAGGAAATAGCAATAGCACATAGACTTATATACCGCTTCACAGTGCTTTACAGCCTTCTCTAAGCAGTTTATAGAGTCAGCCTATTGCCCGCAATAACCTGGGCCCTCATTTTACCCACCTCGGAAGGATGGAAGGTGGAGTCAACCTTGAGCCGGTCAGAATCAAACTCCTGGAGTCAGCAATCATATCTATCTATCTATCTATCTATCTATCTATCTATCTATCTATCTATCTATCTATCTATCTTTGGTTATTCGGGTTTTCTCCCGCGTAAGATTGGAAGTACCTAGGCAACGTTTCGATGAAGTCTCATTCATCATCTTCAGGCTTGTGTCTTGCTCTGTGCTTCTCAGAGTAAATTAAATTAAAGTAAAGTAAATTACTCTGAGAAGCACAGAGCCAAGACACAAGCCTGAAGATGATGAATGAGACTTCATCAAAACGATGCCTAGATACTTCCAATCTTACGCGGGAGAAAACCTGAATAACCAAAGATCCACATACAAATACCTGCGAGAACCTCAGAAAATATATATATAATTTGTTTTCTTAAGTTTTCGGGTATTACATGTATGGTATTCAGCTTTGTTCGGGTATTTTCCCACGTCATTATAGTTGTGCTTTTAAAGTTGTAGCAACGTTCGGCAGAATCTCATGGCAGAATCTCATGGATGATGGCAGATGAGATTCTGCTGAAATGTTGCTACAACTTTAAAAGCACAACTATAATGACGTGGGAAAATACCTGAACAAAGCTGAATACCATATATATATGAAACGAAAACTTGAGAATATATATATATATATATATATATATATATATATATATATATATATATATATATATATATATATATATATATATATAAACCTAGAACTATGCCACCTCCAGTTCGATCCAAGTATAGTATATAAAATCATACATTGCAATGTCCTACCTGTCAATGAATACTTCAGCTTCAACCACAACAATACAAGAGCACACAATAGATACCAACTCAAGGTAAACCGCACCAAACCTGATTGCAGGAAATACGACTTCAGCAACAGAGTGGTCAATGTCTAGAATACTCTACCTGACTCTGTGGTTTCTTCCCCAAACCCCAAAAACTTTAACCTTAGACTGTCTACTATTGACCTCACCCCTTTCCTAAGGGGTCTGTAGGGGGCGTGCATAAGCGCACCAGCGTGCTTACCATCCCTATCCTGTTGTTTATTTATTTATTTTTCTTATATGTATCCATTTCATGTATTCATAACCATGTTTATACTTATACCTGTTATCTTATAATCGCTTGACAAAATAAATAAATAAATAAAATAAAAATACTGCATTCTAAGCACTGTGCCACCAGAAATGGGACAAGAGCCAGTTTGGTCTAGTGGTGAAGGTATCTGGCTGGCAAACAGGAGAAGGTGAATTCTAATCCCACCTTTGGCACGGAAGCTGGCTGGGTTACTTTCACTCTCTCTGAACCCAAACTCACTTCATATGGCTATTGTTGTGGGAAAAAGAGGAAGAGGTGGTAGTGGTGATGGTGGTGATGGAGGAGGAGGAGGAAGAAGTTTTTAGACATGTTTTTCACCTTGAGTTATTCATAAAAGTAATAAAATCGGGATAAAAAAACCTAATAAAATAATAAAATAAAAGTTTGAGTCTCACTTGGAATTAACCTGAAACCTCCAATTTTCACATGTTTCATGTTTCCTTCTGCCTGCCTCCTGCCTCCTGCCCCCACCACAACCACACACAAAAAAAACCCCTTATATCTGTAATGGTCAGTGTTTGCAGTTCAGAACCTTCCTCTAGTAGCCTGTGCGGTCTGAGTCACATGCCATGTCCTGTTCTGATTAACACTCTATTTCTGAGTTATTCAGTGTAAAAGTTAATGCCTTGTAAATAGCTCTGATTATTATGCATTGTTTATGCAGTACCACCATATCCACAAGACGCTTTATAGAATTTTATAACCCCTCCACCCCAAAATAAAAATGAAAGCAACCCAACAGTAAGAATGCTGCAGCTTGTCTCTGGCAGAAAAATCTGGGATGCCACTAAAAAGTGAGAGAGAGAGAAAAAAAAACCCACCCCAATCACTTAATTTGTTCTTTTACTTTACAGTATGGACTCTGCAGCCAGGAATTGCTACATCAATCATTAGATTCTAAAGCATTACTTGATTCATGTGCAAAGGCAGAAGGATAAGGCAGACCATCTTTCAGTATTTTCCAAATCTCGGAAAACAGGGAATAAAATAGGAAATTGTTATTTTCCTTAAATAACCATGTATGATAGTTTCATTTTTAAAAAATTACATTTCAGGCATCTTAAAGAGACACCCCTGCAGATTGTTTATTAATATACACAAACATAATTAATTGATTATGTAATCCAACAACTATTGAAAAGCAGTTGATTGAATGTCTTCCATTTGGCAGTCTTGCTGTTTAGAATCAGGCTGAGATTTTTCTCAATGCCTTATATACAATGAATGCAAAGGAGAGGTTGCAATTGACTGACTTAAATGCTTATAATCTGCATCATCTTTGTGGGTCGAGGAATTGGCTTTTTATTCTAGTAGAGCTGCGACATATTCTCTGGCACCTTAAACCTGATATATATATATATAATCAATCTGATATCTATCTATCTATCTATCATCTATATTTATATCTTATCTATCTATATCTATATCTATATCTATCTATCTATCTATCTATCTATCTATCTATCTATCTATCTATCTATCTATCTATCTATATCTATGTATTCATCCATCCATCCATCTATCTATCTATCAATCTCTCTCTCTTCTATCTATCTATCTATCCCACAAAACTATCTATCTATCCTACAAAACTATCTATCTATCTATCTATCTATCTATCAATCTATCTATCTATCTATCTATCAATCTATCTATCTATCTATATATATCTATCTATATCTATATCTATATCATCTCTCTCTCTCTCTCTCTCTCTCTCTCAGCTCTATATAGCATCCCTCTCAGCTGAGGATGTTTAAGGGCAGCTAATGTTTGGAAGTGTGGAGGGTGGGGGAGGCAGGGGGAATTCTGCATGCAAGCAACAGCCACAAAGATGGTCTTGTGGCCGAGTGGCTTTCTGTGCATAGCAAGGCACATTGCAGAGAGAGAAGGAGGGGGAGGAGGTCCCACCTCTCCCCCTCCTTTGCTTCAGCCTAATTAGCCAAGAAAAGGAGGCAAAGCAAGGATTCTGCAGGGACCAGCTGTCCAGCTTCATGGTGGATGGAGGCAAAGAAAATTATTATCTCTTACCCAACTAATCAATCAGACTAGACTAGAGCTGGTAGGGACCTTGGAGGTCCAACCTCCTGCTCAAGCAGAAGATACCCGCATTACGTATCTGATATTAACACAGCTGAGAAAGTCCAGAAATATTTCACAAGAAGAGTTCTCCACTCCTCTACTCGTTGCAGAATACCTTATGCCACCAGACTCGAAATTCTAGACCTAGAAAAGCTAGAATTACGCTGCCTTCGGTCCGATCTAAGTATAGTGTACAAAATCATACATTGCAATGTCCAACCTGTCAATGAATACTTCAGCTTCAACCATAACAACACAAGAGCAAACAATAGATAACAACCTCAAAGTAAACCGCACCAAACTTGATTGCAGGAAATACGACTTCAGCAACAGAGTGGTCAATGTCTGGAATACTCTACCTGACTCTGTGGTTTCTTCCCCAAACCCCAAAAACTTTAACCTTAGACTTTCTACTATTGAACTCACCCCTTTCCTAAGAGGTCTCTAGGGGGCGTGCATAAGCGCACCAACGCGCTTACCGTCCCTGTCCTATTGTTGTTGTTTTTTCTTATATGTATCCATGTATTCATAACTATGTTTATGTTTATACTTATTATCTTGTAAGCAATTGACAAATCAAATAAAAATAAATAAATAAATAAAATAAAGATCGTGTACCATTTCAAACAAATGGCAGTCAGTCTTTTCTTTAAAACCTCCAGTGATGAAGCACTCACAATTTCTGAAGGCAAGCCCTTTGTTTTTGGAAGGTGGACAAATTAAGGACACCCAGGCTAGTTCTCCAGTTCTCAGCCTAATCCTACTACACTGGGATGTTACAATGTCCTTGAAGGAAACAGGATATATAAATACACATTTTAACAAAGAAACTGTAGCAAAGCTTTAATATAGAAGTAAGAGCAACAGGGAGGAGGAAGTGCTGGAGAAATAATAGAAGATATATAATGTTGAAGTATGAAACTTGGGTTTGAATATGGCCAGCAATGAAGAGCTATTACGAATATTAATACAAGTAAGAAAGAGGTATTCTGTGATTATTCAGGAGGCATTTTCTACCTTCTAGAGCAGTGATGGCTAACCTTTTCCATGTTGCGTGCCAAAAGGGCGCTTGCATGAGCTCACATGCTTGCACCCATGATGCAATGCATGTGCAACTCCCCCTGCCCCTCCCTGTGCATGTGACCCCCGTGTGCACCTCTGTGCATGCACGCATGATCCCCCCGCATGCCGCGTGCCTCTGTGCATGCACAAACATCTCCCACACTCGCGTCTCCCCCCCCATGCATCAGCTGGTGGGGGGCACGCACTCATGCGCAATGGGGCTCTTCCGGGCGACCTCTCGCATGCCAGCAGAAGTGGCTCTGCACACCACTTCCAGCATGTGTGCCATAGGTTCACCATCACGATTCTAGAGCTCACTGCCAATATTAAAATTATATTCTTGCACCAAGTTCTGGTAAGACTATTTTGGATATAATGACTGGATTAGTTCAAGCGAAGTACATACGCATGCCCATAAATGAGGCATATGTGTCCAATTTCAGAAATCCTAAATATAGGAGTACATTGCTAAAAAAACCCACGGTTCTTACTTTCTCTCAAGAAAACCACCCACGATTCTCACATTCCTTTGCTACCCCTCTGTCCAGCTTCAGCTTAACTGCAAGCAAACATTTCTTTCTTCTTTGGAGTTTTGTGCTCTTTAGCCACCATCTATTTGGATGCCCTGGGAGGTCAGGAAGTGTGGCAACATGAAATACACACTGGAAATCGATTCATGAAAATGGTATCAGAAAGCATGGCTCATGTCAAACTCAAACATTAATTTAAAAATTGCTGAGCTCAATTTTAAAAAAGGAGTGCCATACAAGACTGCGTTATCTCTTTGTCTCACATATTACTTCCAGTCAACAGTGACAGAGAGATCCTTAGCTTTGATCCCTGTTGTGTACCTAGAAAAAACTGAGTCCATGGTGTACAGGTGTCAACTCATAAAACATTCCTATGCCTGTTTTAGTAGTTGCCATTAAAAAATAAAAAAAGGGGGGAGGAAGGAAGTCTGGAAGAATAGTTGAAAGCGAAAATACATTCCAACTCTTATCTTTAAAAGATTGTAACTAAAATACCAGAGTTTTTGCCCGTGAATATATTTAATTGGAGAACGTGAATGATGACATCCAGCCTGTGAATGTGCTCAACTGGAGAATTTGATTTATGAGACCCCCAGTAGGGAGGGGAGAAACAGGGTCATAGGTGACTGTAGATTATGTATGCCAGAGTTGGCTTCATACAGAGCAGTACCAGTATGTCATCTCTAATGAATCCTTTGCAGATTTTTGAAGTTTGGCTCGAGAATCATGATTTAATTAGAGTGATTGTTGGAATCCTGACAACAGGTAGACCTTGACTTACAACAGTTCATTTAGTGACCATTTGAAGTTACAATGGCACTGGAAAAAAAAGTGACTTAGGACCGCTTACAACCGTCACAGCCATCCCTGTGGTCACGTGATCAAAATTCAGACATTTGGCAACTGGTTCATATTTATGATAGTTGCCGTGTCCCCGTGATCCCCTTTTGCAACCTCCTGACAAGCAAAGTCCACGGGGAAGCCAGATTCACTTAACAACCATGTCACTAACTTATCAGCGACAGGGATTCACTTAACAACTGTGGCAAGAAAGGTCGTAAAATGGGGCAAAACTCACTAAACAGATGTCACTAACAGAAATGTCAGGCTCAATGGTGGTCATAAGTCAAGGACTACCTGTAGCTCTGTAATATTGCTAAAACATTTTGTGTGTGTGTGTTATTTGTAATAGAAATCTCATCTCCCACAAAGTCACAGATCTTTCTACAGTACTTACCTACAAGTAGGTCCCAGTTGGCCAAATGTTTGCCAACGTTGATTAAGCATTCTACCCATTATCCTGCATCTGGTTGATTGGAACAGGAAGCCTTCCTATAAAAAGCTCTTGGATTGTTCCTTTATCAATTTCTATTTCATGAGCAGAATAGGGTAGAGAAGGATCCTGCCCATTTTTCTCTTACCATCCAACAAGATACAGGTAATTCAGCACTTTCCCATAATGAAAAAAAAAATGAAAGGAATTTAGTCATTGACACCACCATCCGGTATGGAAACAGAATTGGAAGCAGAGGTGGTATTCAGTAGGTTCTGACCAGTTCTGGAGAACCGATAGTGGAAATTTTGAGTAGTTCAAAGAACCGGCAAATCCCACCTCTGACTGGCCCCGCCCCCATCTATTCTCTGCCTCCCGAGTCCCAGCTGATTGGCTGAGTTTTCTTTGGTTGCCCTGCACAGGAAAACAGAGCTGGAAAGCAGGTTAATGGGGTGGGGACTGGGGAGGGAATGGGATTTGGCTGCCACACCCACCATGCCACACCCACCAAGCCACACCCACAGAACCGGTAGTAAAAAAATTTGAATCCCACCACTGATTGGAAGCTCTCAATTAGAATTGCACGATTAAAACAAAAAAAAAAGGTTATAAACGAACTTAAAACTCATTCTGAATAGGAATGCTTATCTACATGAAGAAGTATTATGCGGGTACACAATGTAAGTATCAGAAAGTTTAGGGACACCCCAAACTTTGCAGAATAGATATTTCTTAGAAAAAGAGAGAAGCTTCCCTCAAGAACCCAGGAAGGGCTGAACAGATTTAGATTCCAAGAACGTTAATAGTGTGTGGACAAAAACTAGAAAGCCAAGGGATGAAGAAATAATTCAATAGAATATTATTGCTTTATGTCCAAATGATTTATTTCTTGTAACTAGAAGAACAAGAGGAAGAGATCACACAACTTAGTGGGCCTGAAAAGAAAAGAAAAAACTTGGACTTGAAAGAGTCATAAAAGACCCCAAATGAATAATCCAAACGGAGAAAATATGAGAGATGGCCACAAACAAACAAATAACAGCAAAAGTTTGGAACAATTTGATAGCGTCCTGTGATTATTATTTTTCAAAAAGTGAATTCAGTATCTCCAGATGTTAATAATGAGGCAGTCAGGATTAGCCCCTTTTAAAGAGAAGCAAAATTCTTGTGAGAGCTGTGCTTCTTTAGGTGGGTAATGAGTATAATACATTTAATCAAAATATTAATATTTAATACTGTGTTTGAATAGACTGGATTATAGCATATTATGGTTGGTCACACCATCAGCCAGGTTTTAAGACTATGGACATTTTTGTCCACTTATTAGACAAAAGGATCTGGGATAGGCAGGTGTTGGTGTTTAAGAATATTAAAGTTATTGTTCCAGAAAATAAACATTATTTATTTATTTATTTATTTTTTGTTATTATTATTATTATTATTATTATTATTATTATTATTATTATTGTTATTATTGTTGTTATTGTTGTTATTGTTGTTATTGTTGTTATTGTTGTTATTGTTATTATTGTTATTATTTATTATTATTATTGTTATTATTGTTATTATTATTATTATTATTATTCACACAGTCAGCCAGATGTTCAGACTGGGTTTGGCATTTTTGTCTACCTTTCGAATCCTTACCAAGGACCTGGGATAGGCAAATATGGGTGTTTGATAGTGTTACAGATATTGTCGCAGGATGGAAGCTGTTCCAAGTAAATCCGCCTTCTGCAATTGACTGATGGCAAATTTGTCAATGCCTATGGTGTTCAAGTGGTGCTCTGGTTATTTTGGGACTGCACCCAAGACGCCTGTTACTATTGGTACTACCCTTGCTTGCCTTTGCCATAGTCATTCTATTTCTATTTGTAGGTCTTTGCATTTTGTTATCTTCTCCAGTTCTTTCTCTTCTATTCTGCTGTCTCCAGGCACTGCCACATCCACTATCCAGACTTTGTGATTATTGTGGCTGTTGTGGTTGTTGTTGGTGGTGGTCACAAAAGTGAGCCAGATGTTTACACTGGATTTTGCAATTTTTATCCTGCTATCAAGTCCTTGCCAAGGACTTGGGATAGGCTGTTAATACCATTGTTTACAGTTGAGCTGCTTCTATCAAAGAAACAAGACTTCCAGATGAGTTCTACAAATACCTTTGATGCAATTGCATGTGTGTGCATGACTTCAAGTCATTCTTGACTCCAGATGACTTCCAGGATATTTATTTGGCAAGGTTTTTTGGAAATGGCTTATCATTGCTTCCTTCCTAATGCTGGGGAAAAGTGCCTGGGCCAAAGTCACCTGTCCAAGAGTGAACTAGAAGTCATGACCTCTCAGCTTCTCGTTGATGCCTTAACCATTATGCCAAACTGGCTTTTGTTGGTCTATAAGGTATCATTCTATAATATATAATGTTCTAAATGAGTATGATAAATATAGAAAAAAGAATTAGTCCAGATGTAACACATCCTTTATTTTTGTGAAGGAGAATATGCAAAGATGTTTGATCAGTGGAGGGATAATAATTAGTGCGGACTGCAAGACATAATTATTAATGAACAAGGACAAAAAGATGCTCCATTCACAATTGCCAAAATCATCTCATTGGTTTCAATATCTACAAATAAGCAATATAGCCCAAAGGAATGACAAATTTAAACTTAATATGACTGATTTAAGAAAAATGATCACATAAAATACATGTCACTTATTGGGCCTTATTTATAAAGTCCTGGTGAATTATGATTCAGAAATTCAACAGGTGAAAAACTCCATGATTAAATAAATGCAATATTTAAATATGAAAATCTGTGTGTAACAATGGAAATATTGATGGCAAAAAAATACAGATTTGCAGAGGATTATTTTACCAACAGTATATTCTTCAATATTTATTGCCAAAGTAGGCAATTTATTCTTTAAAAAATGTTGGAAACTAAATAATAAGATTTTTCGTATTTCATACCTGGTGGTAATGTTGTAAAACCTAACAACTCTGGAAAATAAAATTATTTTCTAGATAATAAGGGTTCTCTCTGCTTCTCATTGGAAAACAATTCATTTCATGGATGAATAGCAAGTTAAGCTGTGAGCCTATACAATCTGATGTCAAACTAACTTCATATTTAAAAATTCTGATACAAAACTTAAGTCAATGTGGAAACTCTTTTAAATTATTATTATTATAATTTTAGAAACAGGCTTGTACAATATCCAACATTTAAGACTGCTTAACATAAGATTATAATATTCCATTTTAAAGTATTTGTTCAGTTTGACAGATTTATTAAATCAGACAAAAATATTGCAATTGCTTTACCTCATCTTTTAATTTGAATTGCACTGATTATTGCTGTTAATTACTGAATAATAGTAGAATTTTAGTACTGACTTATTTTGAAATTGTGAAAAAACACAAGTAAAATAAATTGATATAAAATGTTTCAAATACAGATTCCTATCAATGCCGTTTTGAAACCTTTTAATCTAATTTTGCAATGCTTTTACATCTTTCTTTGATCTCCTTTTTCCTTCTTTATTCCTTTCTTGTGTTTTTCTTTAATAATACATTTATAGTTAATAAATTAATACATTTGTTGGGCGAAAAAAGAAAATGGTTTCAGGAGGTAACTAAACTTAGCACAAAATATCCAACAAGAAGCTTCTCGTTATCTTCTAATGTACCTATTTTCTTCTGAATATTTCAGGGTGCAATTCTGTTTAACAAACTAATCTCATCTCTGGACTTAATTCAGAAGAATTAGGCTGACTTTATTGTCTCTACTTTCAACATATGTTAATGGGATAAAATGTAGATTTTTCTAGATTTTTTAAAATAATTATTCCTGATGTTCTGCTCTGTGCCAAGCAGGGATATAACTTGACACCCTTGGGGTATGTTGGATTGTGATTCTCCAAAATCCAAGTTTACATGTCAAAGCAGAAAAGCTCTTCTAGAGAAGAATTTATTGGTTCAGGATAATCTGCCACAATTCCTATCACATCGGTCACCGACCAATGCAGCCTACCTGGCCAATGCAGGAAATATCAGAAAACTTGTGTTTTTTCACAAAGTGTGTAAAGCATAAAACTACATCAACTATATCTGCACATTTACACTTACAATTACTTTTAGAATCAAGCCCGTAGTAACTGATTTCAAACTTCAACACAAAAAAACCAACAAACCAACAAAACACAAAACGATGGATGAAATATCCTGAATGCTAAACAAGATGTAGGGAGACACTCTAACCTTATGGATCTTTTCCAAATTGCTTTCAGAGTTTGTGATATACTGTCCAGGTAGGGCAGGTGGTACCACCATCATGATTCCATAGGTTGACTGTTCGATAGCCACTAAACAAAAGTCATCCGATTATGGAAGTATATAATTGCAATGAAATAAATCTATACAGAACTCGGCCTCAGTTTAACCATCTGCAACATGGGGACATTTCCACATTAGAGCCAGCCAGAGCTATTCCAAGGACTACACATTTGAGAAATCACAATTTAATCTTGCTTGGTGTTGCTGTAATTATACATGGAATCTATTGTTTAAGCTGACCGTGCACACACACATTTCTGTAAAAAAAATCAGAGGCACAATACCTGGTGCTTGTAACAGTGGTGGGGTTCAAATATTTTTACTACCAGTTCTGTGGGCGTGGCTTGGTGGGCATGGCAGGGGAAGGATACTGTAAACTCTCCAGTCAGAGGTGGAATTTGCCAATTCTCTGAACTACTCAAAATTTCCTCTACCGGTTCTCCAGAACTGGTCAGAACCTGCTGAATACCACCTCTGGCTTGTAATACTGATAGCTTGGCCACTGAATTCCCCCCCGTCCCCAGCTAATCAACAACCAGTGCTGTTTCCGTTATCCTCTACCTGCAATTCTCTGTTAGTACATCTTGCCTGAATGTCCTAAAGGTGCTTTTTCAAAAGTTTTCCTAGGAAAAACAAAGTCCAGTTGCCTTTTGATTTGAAAAATCACCTTTGGGACAACCATGACATGGATGACTGAAAATCTCCACAGACCTCTTGCTTGAATGATGTCAGCAAACTCAAGTGCATTTGAATTGAGTTCATTCTGATGTTAGAAGCAACTTAACCAATCTGTAGTGAATTCTTTCTCCTCATTTACCCACTGATTCAATTAGCTCTGGTGCATCCAAACTGTAAAGACAAACTGGTACGCGGGTCAAGGCCAAGTTTCTGTCATGAAAACCGCTGGTGTTATGCGTCTGATCCAAAACTGAGGAATTATTTGGACATGGTTTTCTGTCTCCAGTGACGGAGAACCAAAGAGCCTTTCTTCCACAAAGCAAGCCAGAATGACTAATTATAATTGACCTTCAGCCTCATACAACACCTTCCCTCCCCATACACACACTTCCTTATTCCACTTGACATGGCTAAAAAATCTGTGAGAAAATGCTTCATTCACAAGCTGAGATCAAAGGTCACGGCAGAAATAAGTAACCGTTGCTCATATGAGAACTTACAATATGTCTGCAAGGAGCTACCATCCATGCTTATCATATGCTTCAGGCCATGCTCAGGCACACGCTTCCATCAAGACTAAGCCATTATTCTCACGGCCAGGTTTGAACAGACGTGCCTATAGACATGCTGATGCTTTTAATTAACCCGGAAGGGATTGTTGCCCAGGCAATGAAAGCAAGAAGCCAGAATGTTTACCTTCCATCCCTGGTTCAAGGGGGAAATGTTGTTTCAGAGTGTATATACTACGCTTTAAAAATTGTCCATCAATCCCAATGCCAGGTCATTTCTTATCACAAGAGAATTTTCCCAGTTTTCTCAGAGGGTGAAGAACGACAACAGTTTTATGTTTCACAGCAGCTTTATGAAGTTATCTTTTGGGAAAGCTGAGAAGGCTTAAACCTTGCATGGTAAAGGCTGTGCTGCAGCTATGTGTGAAGTGAGACATAATAATGAGACAATCAGGAACTCTGAATTGTCTTTCCAAAACTAATAGCAATAGCACTTAGACTTATATACCGCTTTACAGAGCTTTACAGCCCTCTCTAAGCAGTTTACAGAGTCATCCTATTGCCCCCAACAATCTGGGTCCTCATTTACTTGGAATGATGGGAGGCTGAGTCAACCTTGAGCCTGGTGAGATTCGAACTGCCAAATTGCAGGCAGCCAGCAGAAGTAGCCTGCAGTACTGCATTCTAACCACTGCGCCACCATGGCTCACTATCACGAAGTAAAGTGACTGACAACTAAAGCCCAGTTAGGTGAGGGTTATGCTTTTCAGATATTTTGACTGATTCAAACAAGCCACGATGTGGAACAACAGTATGTGAAGGCAAACAAGAGGACTACACTGCAACTTCTTGTTACTTTTATTTACCAAAGTAAGATTTTTTAGGAGAAGAAGCACTTATATCAGGTCAAATCTGCGGCATCAGATAAGGGAAGGAGGCTTACTGTACTGTCAAAGAAATCTCAAATGGGGTGAAATATTCTGGCAGGAGATTTGGATGGAGGGGTCAATAAAAGTCCTATAATAATAATAGAATGTCAGACTGTGGTTGGAGAGATCTGGGTTTGAA
Organism: Notechis scutatus; assembly: GCF_049901735.1. NCBI lineage: Eukaryota > Metazoa > Chordata > Lepidosauria > Squamata > Elapidae > Notechis > Notechis scutatus. The sequence continues at coordinate 139,502,119 of NC_142010.1, forward strand.
TCCCGCCTCAGACCCTGAAACTTCTTAACTCCAATTCTTCCATTTTGGCCTGGTTACTATCTCTCAGACAGCTACTCTGCAACCTTGCTGTGGTGCATTTCCCATGAAGTTGTATGAAGCTTGCATAAGGGGTCTTCCTGGCTACTTAGTTCCTTGGTAGTGAGTGGGGGAGAATGCTGGATTTTTTAACCTTTCTGTGGCTGGCCTCAATTCAATAAAATTTCCACTGGCAATGATATGGGACTGTTCTAACCTCCCAGTTTATTAAAAGCATTAATAATATTCAAGAGAGAGGGCATGAATATTTACTCTTTTCTAACTCTTTTCATGGACATCCAGGACCTAAACTGAGGCAGCCCGTAGAAACTGAATTCTATGTCACCTTCCTTAATGTGGAATACTATATATACATGTACATACTCCCCACACCCACATGCACACACATACAGACGTAGACTTTGATTTACAACACTTCATTTAGTGATTATGGACGTGGTGGCTCAGGGGCTAAGATGCTGAGCTTGTCGATCAGAAAGGTTGGTGGTTGGAATCCCTAGCACCTCTTAACGGAGTGAGCTTCCGTTACTTGTCCCAGCTTCTGCCAACCTAGCAGTTCGAAAACATGTAAAAAATGCACGTAGAAAAATAGGGACCGCCTTTGGAGGGAAGGTAAACAGTGTTCTGTGCGCCTTTGGTGTTTAGTCATGCCAGCCACATGACCACGGAGACGTCTTCGGACAGGGCTGGCTTTTCGGCTTTGTAACGGAGATAAGCACCGCCCCCTAGAGCCGGGAACGACTAGCACGTATGTGTGAGGGGAACCTTTACCTCTACCTTATTTAGTGATTGCTCAAAGTTATAGAAGGGCACTGAAAAAAGTGATTTACAATTGCTCCACGCCCTTGTGATGTCATAGCTTCCCAACAGTTAATGATCAAAATTCAGGCACTTGGCAAGCAGCAAGTCAATTCACAAATGCAGTGATTGGCTTAGCAACCATTTATAAACCTGGGCCTGACTCAGTTTGCAACTGCCTTGCTTATCAATGGAAATTCTGATCCCAATTGTGATTGTAAATTGGGGACTATCCATACCAATACATACATATCCACATATACAGATAATTCTCGACTTATAACCGTTCATTTAGTAACCATTCGAAGTTAAAACCGCATTGAAAAAAGTGGCCCAGGGGTGGGATTCTACCAGGTCTGTCCGATTCTATAGAACCCCTTGTTAACTTTCTAAGCAGTTCAGAGAACCGGTAGTTAGAAGAAATCTCCTTTTTTCCCCACCCTTATTACATTCTTGCCAGTACACCTAGACTTCCTGTCTCGTGAGCTTCTGGGGCTTGACTTTCTTAAAGGGGAAGGGTTGTTTTAAGATTTTTACACTGCTGTTGGGAGGAAATACTTCCCTGGATAATCAGCACTTTGAAGAAACATAATTGAATAATGAAGCAAAGCTTTCAGTGACAGGGAACCAAGATGAGTGACATGTGTGTTTACATACTCTTTCTGAGTTTTGGTCTAAAACTAGTTTTGGTGAAGGTTAATTCTGTGCTTGGTGACATTTAATCCTGTGTTTATTGATGGGATAATTTTCCCTATTCAGCTTCAACAAGCAACTGCTATTGTTGTGATTTAATTATTTGTATTGTGTTTGAATTATTTCCTGCCTCATGGTTTCTTTTTCTATCCGGGCAGGGGGTCTTCCTCACTGCTTTAGTACAATCTGCCACTGTCCTTTTGGGATATACTTCCAAGAGGCAGGATACAAGCTTGGCACTGATTTTTTTACTGCCTTTCAGGGGGACATGTGACCTTTCCTTAAATCTGGATGATTTCCTTAGGATGTCTTGTGAGGTGAGTGAGACCAGCTTTAAGTGGTGCAAATGGATCTAAGGATTGCTTTTCCTGGGTGTGCTTTCTGGAGAGCTTAAATGACCTCTCTGTTAAAGGGTTTCACTTTATGAGCAAGAGTTGGCTGCTTGATAGTTATCACTGCATTTTAACTATTTTAATTCCTCAAGATGCTCTGGCACCCTGCCTGATTTGTAACTCTGGCTTGCAGGTATTTTTAATCTAATGATTGGTATTTAGGGCAGCTTTTTGCAAGCAAAGAAGCTTTTTGTATTTTTGTACAGGTAATCCTTGACTTACAACAGTTCATTTAGTGACCATTCAAAGTTACAATGGCACTGAAAAAAGTGACTTATGACCCTTTGTCACACTTATGATCGTTGCAGCATCCCCACTGTCATGAGAGGCCAGGCAAGGAGAAGCGCTCCTTGACACGAGGGACATCAAGTTGGCCACGCCCACCCAGTCACATGACCACCAAGCCACACCCACCAACTAAGCCATGCCCACAGAAAAGGTTGTTAAAGAAACTGAATCCCACCCCTGAAGTAACCTATGACCGTTTTTCACACTTATGACCATTGCAGCCTCCCCGTGGTCATGTGATGAAAATTCAGAACAATTGGCAACTCATATTTGTGACCGCTGCAGTGTCCCAGGGTCACCTAACCCCCTTTTCGACCTCCTGACAAGCAAAGTTAAGGGGGAAGCTAGATTCACTTAACAACCGGGTACAGTACCTAATTTAACAACTGCGGTGATCCACTTAACAATTATGGCAAGAAAGGTCATAAAATGGGGCAAAACTCACTTAACCAATGTCTTATTTAACAACAGAAAGTTTGGGCTCAGTTGTGGTTATAAACTGAGGACTACCTGTATACTCATGACATACACGTAGGCTTATGCATGGCACTTAGATATGGGGTGCCCAATTTTAGTACAGCGCAAGATTAAAATAGAATCACAGCTCCCAAGATTCCTTAATTTGGGATGATGACATTGATGATGATTAATTATAGCTGACTGCCCCCCCTCCAAAAGACTCTTGATAGATGCCATGGCAGTTAAAACCTGTTTTTAAAAAAAAAAAAAAAAAAGCTTGCAATCATATTAAATATCTCCATTTTGGGAGGGAAAAAAATCTTAAAATCCCCCCTAGCACTCATCAGAGAGCTAATTTGGTGTAGTGGTTAAGGCCCCAAGCCTGATTTCTGGTCCTGCCTTAGTCCCTTCCGTCCCAAAGCCAACTGGATGACCTTGAGCCGTTCACTTTCACTCAGCCCTAGGAAAGCAAGCAATGGCAAGCCACATTTGAAAAACCTTGCCAAGAAAACTGCAGGGACCTGCCCAGGCCGTTTCCAGGACACACATAAACTCAAAGGAACAAAAAAAAAAAAAGCAAAAAGGGCCCTTGTTAACTGATCCAGGAGATAAGGCATCTCCTAATGCAAAAGAGGTCAAGCTGTAGCATCAATGTTCCCAGTCTGAAGGATGTTGCTGAAACAATTATAGGGGATACAATGGAGCCAAACTACACCCGCAATAGTATGAGGTAGGAACAAGACGGTACGTAGATACGAATTGTAGCGCTTCGGCCTGTAGCTTGGGAAATAATTTTCTGAATGCTCTGTAGATATATTTTAAAAATATCTCTCCAGAGAAAAGAAGCCCAACAAGAAATGATCTGGGAAGGATCTATCTCTGATTCTAATTTCTTAAATTTGAACTTAGGATAAAACATTAAGCGCTGTGTCTCCTCTAGTCTGAAGTGGTATAGGTGATTCCTAATCCTACCTTTCCTGTTGCCTCAGAGCAGAGCGTGGTTAGATACTAAGAGATGACAACTATCAGTTTAGCTATGGGGGCCTATTAAACAGAAGCTTAGGAGGTCTAATTGTGCTGGCCTAGGCCGTTTGGTGCCTCCAGCTACTTCCAACCATGCTTCCCATAATCTATCTGCATAGACAAGGGGCCCGCAAATTTGACAACAGTAAGACTTATGGACTTCAACTCCCAGAATTCCCCAGCCAGCCATGCTGGCTGGGGAATTCTGGAAGTTGAAGTCCCCAAATCTTAAAATTGCCAAGTTTGGAGATCTCTGGCCTAGACTATGACTTATGGGAGTTGTACTCTAACCACCATGTACTCAGCTTTTACTATGTCTATGGATAGCAGTTCTCACAGAAGTATCTTTCCCATTCTTTCCCCCCATGGAGAGACCATGGACCTTTCCATTTGAAAGGGGGAGGGGTTTCCACTTGAGAGCTGTAGTCCATATGGTCTTCTGTGGTAGAAAGAGAGGACAGAAATAATGAAAAATGAAGGATGCCTCTGCAGAGTTTTTTTAAGACCTACCTCATAACATATTTATGTTTTTCACATCTTTTGGACAAGGAATAAGTTACAGAGATGGAAAGAGAATATTTCCAAAAGGTTCTTATAAAGATCAGAAACCTTTTATTTTTAAGAGGTGGAACAGTTTGCTCAGCAGCTACATCATCGCAGTAAGTAGGACATTCCTAGTTAGGAATGTATAGGATTGTAACCTAATGATTTGCTCATCTGTTTTCTTCTAGGGCTGGCAGTAATTTTGTTCAGGGCTTTTATGTAAAAGCAGAATTCCCTTTGCAGCTGCCTATCTGATTTTTTGTTTTTGTTTTTTGCTTTTAGTTGACTTGGATTGTGGTTAGTCCTCATGTAAAGGAAGTATTCTGTCACTAGGCACAGGCTCCCTCTAAAAACAGATTGTGACCAGATGGTAAATATCTCAGATATTTAACAATATGTATATGTACAGTGGTTCTCATCTAACAAAAGATTGTTCTGATCTGACACAGAGATGAGATAAAAAAAAAAAAACATTCCATCTGCTGGTCACCTGGTTACTTAGGAATCTGGCATGGATTTAATAATGCTCAAAAGTTTCTAGTAATGTCTTCATCTCCGTGTTGATGATTCTGACCGAAAATGACGAGAAAGTGATCTCTGCCTTCGTTCTGCCTTGGAAAGACAAATTTGTTCTTGTAGTAAATTGTATTTTCTAACCCAATGCATCAAAAGACATTAAATTAAGGGTTGTTTTTTTTTCCTGCTTCTGACCCAACCAATAACAAGTAGGGGTGGAAGGAGGGACAGTGCCTCCTTTAGTACCATGTTATAAAATGCAGATTGATTCTATGCCTGCTTTAAAGATGGATTTGCTTAAGGGTATTTCCCCCACATGTCCTCTGTGTATGTGTGTGGGAGGGGGGGGGAGGAAGGCAGTGCGAGGGAGGCAGAGCAAGTTCTATTAAGTAGTTTCCTAAAAACCAAGGGCTTCACTACTAATTACCAGAATTGTGTACTTCCTTCCAACTTTTCAGGAGCTGGACAGCTCATTTTCCTCCTCCTGCCCTTGTGTGTGTGTGTGTGTGTGTGTGTGTGTGTGTGTGTGTACATACATACATACATACACACACCTCAGGATAAACCCATGCTTAATTCTCCAAGTCACTTAATCGTGGGGCAAATTTGTTGGGGGAGACTGAAGGCCAAGTGACTTTCCCAAGGTTACAAAACAAATGTGTGGCAAATCCAGACTTTATGTTCATCCCGTCTCCCAGTGGCAGCCCTTAATCCATCACGCTTCATAAATCAGACTGGGAGAGCATCTCTCTCTGCTCCAGAAAAGGAAGGGGTTTAATAAGGAAAAGTGAACAAAGGTTTACAACCGAGAGTATTCCAATCAGGGAGCATAAATCTTGCTTCCTTGCTTCGCCAAGAGGCACTGCCTTTCCATATCCCTAACATTTATTCTTCTATGGGGCCGGTGGATGACAAAGACTGAGGCCATTCCCTTTAAATCAGTAAGAATGCATTTTTACATCCATTCGGTATGAAAGGATTCCCCTAAGCAGCATGATTTTAAAATATGACGAGAAGAGGACTTTGGCCCCCTCCCCTCCACCATTTTGTGGCCAAGTGGGGAATTCAATTGGTATCAGTGAATCTCATATAGAGTTACAAAACTCAGAATATGCTGTGGCATATTCTGTCTTTAAAATCTGCTTTCCAGGTACTGGGTCTGAACCATAATCACCAATCAAGAAGAGCTTGAGGGGAGGGTGTTACGGAGCAAACGCATGGCATCTTTCCTCGCTCTTAAGTAATCAAAATGAAATGCCCAGCGTCTTCTCTTTGGCACCAGATTTCCCTACCAGCAGCTGAAGCCTCCTGTTTTATGTGGAAGCCTCCTATTTTATGTGTAACAACTCTGAGCTAGCGGTTATTTCAAATTAAACAAGGGGGCCTCTAAGCATTCCTAGCATGTGGTGTTGGAGATCATAAACGCACCCCTCCTCCCCTGACCATCCAGCCTGTGCTTTGAGTCCCTTTTCCTCTCCCTCCCCTCCCTACTCTGAGCCCTGGGGATCTCTGTCCATCTGCCTCTCCCTCCTTCACTACCACATCCGTCCAGTTTCCTTTAAAAACAAAAACAAAAAACACATCCAGCCAGCCTCCTCCAGAAGGCCCAAGGCCGAGGAGGACCACTCTGCAGGCACAAACAAACAGCCAGGATGGGAGGCAGCCAGCCAGCTCTCTTGGCCTTGAAAACTGCATCCTTCTTCCCCCCCCAGCCGCTCTGTCTCTAAGCAAAGGGGAGGGGGAGGAGGAGGAGGAGGAGAAGTGGGGAGGGTGCCGAGGGAGAGAACCATTCCAAGGCAGCCCTAAGGCTGGCACAAGTCCATCAGGAGCCATCCATGGTTCCCGTTCTTCCATTTATAGTTCACCTATTTAAGCTGCAGCCCTGCAAGCTGGCAAGCGGTTGGCATCCTTCTCACCTCCCCCACCCCCGTTACCCCCCTCCCGTGCCCCATCTGTCAAATCACTTCTAAAGCAAAAGACCACCGCGGTGTTTTTCCTTGACCAAACTCTCACCTTGATCAGATGGGGATGAGGTGGGAGGGGGGGGGAGGGAACAAGCTGGAGCATCCTTTTGGGGAAACGGTAGAGGGATGACACCTCCCACCTAAGGTACCCTAAACATGAACTAGGATCGGGGCGGGGGGTTGGGGGAGGGGAAAAAAGCCTCTTTTGCCTTCTCCTCATCAGGACCGGACGTCTCTCCTTCGCCATCATCAACTCTCCATCCATCCTCCCGGCCCTCCCTTCCCCCCCACCCAACCGGTGACAGCTCCGGGCGGCCCTTTGGCTCCACACGCTCGGGCCCGCATCCCTTTCTCTCCTCCAGACCCCGACGTCTGCCCTTTTCTCCCCCTTTGGCGACGACGGACCCTCTCCGAGCCTTGCCTTGCCTTACCTTTCCGGGGCGCCTCGCTTTCTCCTTTGCAGCGGGCGGTCCAGCGGCTGCAGCGGCAACAAAAGCGCCTGCTCCTCCCCCGCTCCGTCAGCCCGGCAGGCCGGTCCCCATCTGGCTAATCACCGCGCTCTCCCCGGACACGAGCAGCAGCAGCAGCAGCAGCTGCCGCCGCCGCCACCACCACCACCGCCGCCGCTGGAACAAGGCGCATCCTCCCCGGCTGTGGCGCGGTGCGGCGCGGCGCACGCAAACAAGCAGAGCCCAGCCAGAGCGGATAGTAAGGGAGTAGATGCAGACGGAGGGGTGGGAAGGGAAATCTGGCTGTGCCAGTCCGGGATCGGCCGTATTTCCCCCGTCGACCCTGGGCAGTTCCAAAGGAGGGACAGGCTCGGTTCTGCAGTGAGCAGGCTTCTTGACGGTCTCCCCCTTGCGCGCGCCCCCCCCCTCCACTGGTGTCACTCTGGGGACAGACACGCCCTGAGCCTGGGGAACTTGGAACCGCTTCTCAAGCGAAGCGGAACGCCAACCCCTTAAAGGCGAAGCGCCCTTGCGTGCAAGCCGGAGACAGCCTGGTTCCCAAGGCGAGGGAGGGTGGGGGGACGGGGACACATTGTAAAATTCAACACGACTGGGTGAAAACACACACACACACACACACACACACACACACCTTTCTAAGATTTAGCTTCACCTACGGGTAGTCCTCGACTTACGATCACAATGGAGCCCACGATTTCTGTTGCTAAACGAGAGGTTGACGAAGTGAGTTTGGCCCTATTCTTTGGCCACCGTGGTTAAGTGAATCGCTGCAGTTGTTAAGTGAGCCCCACAGTTGTTAAATGAATCTGGCAATTACTACCAACCTGCCTTCAATCGAGGACCTGTATACTGCAGGAGTCAAAAAGAGGGCTGTGAAAATATTTACAGACACCTCACATCCTGGACATAAACTGTTTCAACTCCTTCCCTCAAAACGACGCTAATAGAGCACTGCACACTAGAACAACTAGACACAAGGACAGTGTTTTCCCCAAATGCCATCACTCTGCTAAACAAATAATTCCCTCAACACTGTTCAACTATTACAAAGTCTGCACTACTATTACTGTTAATCTTCTCATCACTCCTTATCACCCATCCCCTCCCACTTGTGACTGTATGACTGTAACTTTGTTGCTTGTATCCTTACAATTTATATTGACTGTTTCCTAGTATGATTTGATTGCTGGTTGTACCCTATGACTATTATTAAGTGTTGTACCTGATGATTCTTGACTCTTGACATGTATCTTTTCTTTTATGTAAACTGAGAGTATTTACACCAAGACAAATTCCTTGTGTGTCCAATCACACTTGGTCAATAAAGAATTCTATTCTATTCTATTCTATTCTATTCTATTCTATTCTATTCTATTCTATTCTATTCTATTCTATTCTATTCTATTCTATTTCTATTTCTATTTCTATTTCTATTCTACTCTACTCTGTTATCTATTCCATTCCATTCTATTATCTATTCCATTCCATTCCATTCTATTCTTCCCCATTGATTTTGCTTCTCAAAAGATTGCAAAAAGTGACCCCGGGACACTGCAAAGGTCATAAATATGAACCGGTTGCTAAGTGTCCAAATTCTGATCGTGTGACTAGGAGATGCTGCAATGGCTATAAGTGTGCAAAACGCTCATAAGTCACTTTTTTCCCCCCAGTGCCGTTGTAACTTCCAACAGTCATTAAATGAACTGTTGTATGTCGAGGACTACCAGTATTAGCATTCCCATCACCAAAAAAAAGATTGCCATTGCCAAAGATGCCTCCCAGGATAACCTCAAGGGTTGGGATTGAGTGGAAGAGGGACCAGGGAATGGATGGCGGTGGAGAATTAGTGGCCACTATTTCAGGGTTTTAAAATTGGCAACAGGAATGTCACCCGGCCATTAATCACCATTCAGCTGCCAAGGCTCCACCCTGCAAGAGGTTATGGGGTCGTTAAAAGATGATGATGATCAGGATTTTAAACAACAGGTGTCAGAAAGGCACTCTTTAGAAGAAAATAAAGATAAGGGAGTTGGATTATGGTCTACAGAGGTTTCTGGTTGTTCCATCCCAGAAGGAGCATTCTTACACGGGTGGAAGTATGAAAAACAACCAAGGCCTACACTTTCCTAAATACCATTGAACTCATCGGGGGTTACCTTTCTACAGAGATCTCTGTGATTGCAGAGCAAAATTATCAGGGTCTTAAAAGGACCTGTGTGTGGAAAAGTTAAAATGATTTGGGTCTTTCTAATAATATTCTGATTAGCGCAGATGGGACTATCTCCTTTCCTTTCGGAGAGGACACTGCTTGGCATGTCGGGCTGGGACTAACAATTCCTATGAATACTCAATTTACATGGCAAACCATCAGAATTCAGAGAATGGGAGTCTCAAGGCGTGTAAAAAGTCACCCATCCTCATGTGGAAGATGAGTGACTTGCAGCTGGAAGAATCTATTGGCAGTCATTACAAACAGGACCAGCTTGAGGGCATGTTATTCACAAAGTCTGCACCAGTTCGCAAGGAGCTCTGAGCTTCTGGTGATCCATCTCTCTCTCCCTCCCTCCCTCTCTCCATATCTCCTCCCTCTCCCTCTCCCTCCCTCTCCTCTCTCCCTCTCCCTCCCTCCCCCTCTTCTCTCTCTCCTCTCTATCCCTCCCTCCCTCCTTCTCTTCCTCTCCTCTCTCTCTCCCTCCCTCTCTCCATATCTCCTCCCTCTCCCTCTCCCTCTCCCTCCCTCTCCTCTTTCCCTCTCCCTCCCTCCCCCTCTCTCTCTCTCCTCTCTATCCCTCCCTCCCTTCCTTTCTCCCTTCCCTCTCTCTCCTTTCTATCTCTCACCCCCCTCCCTCTCTCCCCACCCTCTCCTCCCCTCCTCTCTCTCTCTCCCTCCCTCCCCTCCCTCTCATCTCTCCCTCCCTCTCCCTCTTCCCTTGCTCTCCTCTCTATTTCTCTCTCCTATCATCATCATCATCATTCTATCTATCTATCTATCTATCTATCTATCTATCTATCTATCTATCTATCTATCTATCTATCATCTATCTATCTATCTATCTATCTATCTATCTATCTATCTATCTATCATCTATCATCTATCACCTATCTGTTAACATCTCTCTCTGCTCCCTGTTGCAGATATGATGGTAGACATGAGAGATCAGCTATTCAAGCTATGTATATATTATTTTAAATACTGCAATCAGATGGGCTTATAGCCCCAGAATTTGAAAAGCAAAGCTTGGTAGAAAACTACGTAGTTGGATACAGCAAGGGACAGGATTGATCTCCGTCACCTGTTATTTCCAATGGAAATGCTGGCCATATGTAAAAGATAGATGAGCTTCTTCACATTTTGCTAATTAACAAATGGTTGGCACATGTTTCACTACAAAATTAGATATCTTAAATCATATGAATTCATTTGATGTTGCTAGCCAGATGCCCATAGCTAGTTATTAGCCACACCATATATCTTTAAGTATACAATCCAGGGAACAAGAAACAAAAGTCTGCTTCTTCACACCATACTTATGAACTTTGCACAAACATTTTGCAACAGTAATTGATTGAATTGTGTAGTCCAATCCATCAAAGTAATTACTATGTAAATTTCTTAAGGAAAAAAAAGACTCAGGTTATATCTGTCTGTCTGTCTGTCTGTCTGTCTATTTCTATCATCTGTCATCTCTATTTGTTTGTCTGTCTGTTGTTAAACTTTCAGTGGGAAAGTGTTCAAAGTTCCTAAGTGAACAACAGTTACCACTCATTGCACATGTTCAAAGTGTTCTCTGTTCATGTTTCTTTGCTTCATGGAGACATGGGGTTGAGAGGGACCATTGATTCCAACTCTGCTCAATGCAGATGTCCCAATCAGAGTGGCCAAACTAGATGGCTATCTTGCCTCTGAACGCATTCAACGATCCATAGGATTTAGCTTTCCTGATCATCCCATTGCTCTTCCTAGCACCTGCTCCATTTTTTCTGAATCTTTAAAAAATATATTGCTCAGAACTTGCTACAATATGTAAGGCGGAGTGTGGGGAAGAACGGGCAGGTGTCTCATCAAAGTAGAATACTTATGTCCTGGGGTTTGGAAATTATACTTCTGTTGATACAGTCTACAGTTTCAATACGGTACCTTATTTGCAGCCATTTCCATCTCCTGGCTCAGACCCAGTTTCAAGTCAATTTCCAAGATGTTTTTACAAATACAAAATGCCAGGTCATCCTGTACTTGTGCATTTGATATTTTGTTCTCCACCTAAGAATTCTGCATTTGTCTATATTAAATTTCATTTTTTTAAATTTTCAGTGGATTAGTATTTGTGTCATCTACAAATCTGATAGGTATTACCTCTACCTCTTTATTCACTGTATATTGTTTAGAAAAAAAAATGGAAATGTAGGGGGCCCAGACCTAATTCCTGGGGCAGCCTCCATGTTGCCTTGGTTCAATTTGATGAGGAATCATTGGAGTCCACTCCCTGGGTAACATTTTCAAGGCAGATCTGCATCTGCTTAATTGCTATGCCATCCATTCTACAGTGAAGTTTTTTTTTTTTTATGATATGTTCTATAATCAAGCCACGTGTAATGCATTGTGAGGAATATTCTAGGCACTGTTGGAAAACAAATCACATTCATGCCAAACTCTATTTTGATGGCGTGTTGTCTTGTGGATTTAGCAAAGAAACACCTGGTTGTGGTTTTTTTTGGAGGCGGGGGGAATGAGTTAACTTAGATTGTGTTAGTCCTGAGTGGACAGGGTTCTCAGGATGATGAACTCAGCTGTCTGTATAGCAAAGGTTTCTCACAGGATGTGTGGTTGAATCCAGGTGGTGGTGAATTCCATCTGTGTGAGAGACAGAGGTGGTATTCAGCAGGTTCTGACCAGTTCTGGAGAACCGGTAGTGGAAATTTTGAGTAGTTCAGAGAATACCACCTCTGACTGGCCCTGCCCCCATCTATTCTCTGCCTCCCGAGTCCCAGCTGATCGGCTGGGTCTTCTTTTGTTGCCCTGCACAGGAGAACGGAGCTGGAAAGCAGGTTAGTGGGGCGGGGAGGGGGTGGGGATTTTACAGTATCCTTCCCCTGCCACGCCCACCAAGCCACGCCCACAGAACTGGTAGTAATTTTTTTTTGAATCCCATCACTGATGAGATATGATGTTCTCATTAATGCTTACAGAGACGATGGCCCACCCTCTTCTCAAGAAGCCCTTGCTGGACAAGAAGATGACAAGAAGGTGGTCACCCTGCAGCTGCAAAAAGCCTTGAAGGAAGTAGGTCATCTGAACCCATGTTTGTCCTGTACCAGGCCTCTGTAAGAGACTGTGGCAGTATTGACCATGGTTGTGGATGACCTCTGGCAAGGGCAGGATAGGAATGGTTCTCCTCCACCTCTCAGCAGCTTCCAGTCATCAGTCATGATATCCTTCTAGACCAGGGGTTCCCAACCTGGGGGTGCGAGACGATATTCCAGGGGATGCTAGAAAAGTCCAGGTAAATAATAGGATATTGGCTATATGTTGGCATTTTTATTTATCATGCAATGGATTAACTTTGTTTTCATTTTAGAGTTAAGTATCGTTATTTAGTGGCCGTCACATACATAGCTGAAAAGATTCAATCCTACCATATATTTAACGCGTTCAGTAGTTCCTAAAGTCTAAATTTCAGGGAGTGCGAGGTTCGAGTGAAATTTCTTTAGGGGTGCGGGGCGAAAAAAAGGTTGGGAACCCCTGTTCTAGACTGACTCAGAGATTGGGAGTGGGGGCCATGACTCTGCAGTGGTTCTTCTCCTTTTTCTAGAGCTAATTCCAGTCTGGAGTATTAGGAGGTGAGAGGTCTGTCCCAAAACCACTTCAGGATCTCTTCTCCCTCTGCTTCATAGACTTCCAGAAGCAATTCAATGAGTTAGTGTGCCACCTATTAAACTTTCATGGCATGGGGCTGGGTTATTTGTGGAACCATCTTTCTCCAGTTAGTTCTGTCTCCCTGCCTAAATCCAAAAGTGTGGGCTTCAGATTATGTCCAATGCTCTCCAGCGGTGTGCCTTGTCTGTTACAGTGCCTACCCTCTGGAACACCCTACCCTAAGATTCATTTGGCCTCGACCTCGCTAGCATTTTGTAAAGTTTGAATTAGAGTGGGTTTGAGTGCCATTGTGTTATTGTTATCCTTATTGTGTTTTTTTTTCCTGTTGTTTTGTTCTGGGAAGAACAAGACTCAGACTCAGCCCTGACAAGACCAAAAGTCTGTGCCTACCTAGGTCTTCCAGAATTAGAAATATCGCAATATTGACTCTCCATCGGGTTGCACTTCAGATTCAAGGTTTGTGAATAATCTGGGGGCGGGGTCCTCTTGGACTCTCAGGTCATGTTCCAGTTGTACCCTTTCTTGAATTGGGAAGTTTATCAGACAGTCACTCTAAGCACCTAAAAACTGAATTGCTGTAATGCGTCTAAATGGGGCTGCCCTTGAAGACTGTCTGGAAGCTACAACCGGTCCAGAATGCAGCCATCTAGGTAGTGACGGGAATGCTGCATTTTGATACACGCATGATTCCATGGCTTTGGAGCCCTACTGACTGTCAACTGGCCTCTAGGTGCAAGCCAAGAGGCTGGTTATATTACGTTCAAAGCCCTTTGTGGCACGAGTCCTGGCTATTATTTATTTATTTATCAATTTGCATACCTACCCATAAATGTTTCTGGGGGATGAACAATATCAAAAAACAAAATCGAAACAGCTCAGTTTGCAATCACTAGCATAAACGGGAGATGGGTCCTTTCATCCATGTATGTTCCTGGACATACAACTGAGTCTTTAGGACTTTATGAAAGGCCATCTGGATCAGGGTCATCCTGATTTCTAGAGGCGGAATTTATCTGAAGAATCCAGTTATCTCCAGTCTTCTCTACCCGTCCTCTTCGGCCTCGCAGGTAAATGCACTCTGGGGTCCCTCAATGAAAGAGTGTCATGTTACAGGACTGAGGAAACTCACCTACTCAGCTGCAATTCCTGCCCCTCTGGAATGATCTCCACCAAGAAATTTGTCTGGCAGCCATCTTAATGTCATCTGGGGAATTACTGAAGCCTTGGCGGTTCTCCCAGACCTCGAAGACAAGGTGATGATGGAGCCCCAATTTTATATTATCGTTTTGGTATTTTGCTCTTCCATTCAGCTGTATGCTTTTACAACTTGGGTTTTTTTAAACCTGTAAAGCACCATTTAGGAGCTAAGCAGCCTATTTAATGAATGAATACACTGCTAGCATATTTTATTCCATTATTCATAATTGAGATATTACTTGGAATTGCAAAGACACCCGACTCCAAATCTAACCACATGGGGTGGCTTCACAAAGCATGCCAGGTACAATATCGCTGGCTCTTTGGTGGATTGGGCCATGAAAAAATAATTGTGTTGTCTCCATATTACAACACTCAGGATTTCAAAAGCTTTTTCACTAATATGGTGACCAATACTCTGTTAGACTTGGCATTTTTGTTTATTTATTCATATCCCACTTTCATTATTGTTTACCAATAACTTGAGGCGGTAAACATATCCAACCCATCTTCCTCTTCCTACTTTATATTTTCCTTATAATCGTGATGGCACGCAGAGCCATTTGTGCGGGCACATGAGCCCCAGCCAAACTTACCTGCACTGCAACGGGCCTGTTTTTCGGCCTCCAAAGGCTGTAGAGGCTTCCCTCGAGCCTCTGGGAGGCCGAAAAAGGCCTCAAATAGCCCAAAAATCAGCTGGGAGGCGCACGCATGCACAGTGCAGGTAAGGGGGGGGGTGTTGTGCATGCTCATGCGCTTTTGGCACACCACAATAAAAAGGTTCGCCATCACTGCCCTATAAAGTAGGCAAGAAAAGATCCAAAATAATTTAAAGGTGTATGTCTATGGGGATAGAACTGAATATCCTCCCTTTTGTTCAGGTTAAAGATCATTCCATGAAATCCTTCAGTGAAATTAATTCCCAGGATAGAACAAGCAGGAGTCAGTTAACATTTATCCCAGTAATTATTCAAAAGATTCAAATAGAAACCATGGATATTTTCCCAAATGGAACCTGCAACTTAACACACAGGTAGCGTTTCCTAAAGAGATCTCTATTCGATTTCAGGAGTGTTTGGAAAACTCACATGACACTGCAATCGTCATATAGGTCCATTGCCAAGTGGGTGAATTTTGATCGTAGGGGTTGCTGCAATTTTTGTAAGCATGAAAAATGGTCACAAGTCACTTTTTTCAATGCTATGTAACTTTGAATGGTCACTAAATGAACTGTTGTAAGTTAAGGACTACCTGTCTCTGTTGGAGGATAAACTCTTCCAAGCATAACACTTCCAGGAAATTTCTTACTTATCTTGCTAACAACTTTTACCTTCAAAAGTGAGGGAAGGCGCAGGCGGATTAATCGGTCTGATATGCTATAAATCAATTCGAAAGATTTAGCTGGGGATGTGGAAGTAGCAGGGACACTGGAGGAAAGTAAGTAGGTAATGTTGGAGTTTTGGGTTTAAGGGAACTGAAAAAAAAAATATAGACAAAACGCAAAACTTCAAAAAGATTTCAAAAATGGGTCTCAGTAGGCTTCCAGATCTGGCAAAGGCCAAGGATGGAAATTCTAAAAGAGAAGATATGAAGAGCACAATTACAATCAATACCAGTGAAGAAGAAAAACAAGATAGGAAAAGAAGCTTGTGGTTAACACTAAAAGCTAAATGAATGTCTGAAAACGAAGAGGACAAATACAGAAAAAGAACCAGGACACAAAGGAAGAAACTACAGAGGTTGACTGGAGCTACATATATATCTATACTTATCTCTCTCTCTCTCTCTCTCTCTCTCTCTGTGTGATGCATATGCCTGTATGCAGGTAGGTTGCTGTTAGGAAAATAAAAATCAGAATGATCTGTATTTATTGAAAGAAACTAAGAATAATAAAAGGGGCTTTTAAGATATGTTTAAAGTAAAAGTAAAAGAAAAAGAAAAAAAATCAGTATATCTGTCCAGTGGAAAAGGTAAAATACAGGTGGTCCTCAACAGTTCACTTAGTAACCGTTTGAAGTTACAATGGCACTGAAAAAAGTGACTTATGACCATTTTTCACCCTTATGACCATTGCAGTATCCCCATGGTCACATGAGTTACATTCGGATGCTTGACTACTGACTCAGATTTACGATGGCTGTGTCCTGGAGTCATGTGATTCTCTTTGGCAACCTCTTGTCAAGCAAAGTCAGTAGGGAAACCAGATTCACTTAAACAGGTTACTAATTTCACAACTGCAGTGATCCATTTAACAAATTGGCACAAAAAGTCACAAAAAGTTGAGATTTGCTCGAACAGGATGACGTGAATCTGTAACTAAAGTCTAATAATGATTTGATAATAATATAATATAATGTGCATAGTTGATCTATACAATATGAATTTTAATTTAAATTTAGAAGGGAAAGACTATTGATATCGTGCACAAAAGATATGTACCAACTGACACACTGTACAATGGAAAGACGGGTTTACTTGATGTTTTGTATTTGCGTTTGTCCATGTTTGTTGTCAAAAATAAAAAAAAAATGTTTTTTAAAAAAGTCGTACAATGGAGCAAGACAAATGTATCATTTAGCAACATAAATTTTGGGTTCAACTGTGGTCGTAGGTTGAGAACAGGTAGTGAAGAAAAGGCAGAGCACCTCGCAACTCCAATGTTGGTTACATCTTATCTATCTAATAGAAAAACTTGATGTTCCAGCAGGCAGATTTTAAAGAGCAGGACAAAGGGATAGGTTTGAAACCTGAGACTGAAGCAGACATAGGCAGAAAATACCTCCTCACTATGAATCATTTTAAATTTTCAGCAGATGAATTCTGTGGCAACTGAAGGCATGAGCTGATAGTCTTGTGAAACGTCCTTTGCTAAAAAAGAAAAAATTCTGAAGAATTAGAGGTGCTAGAATAGTAAAAATTTTCTTTACCCTCAAAAAGTAAGATAAAGTAAATTCAAAAAAGCTAGGGTATTTACCAGACCAGACACTGAAAGCTAGCTGAAAGATTCTGCCACAGATAATTGAGAGAATGCACTATATGCACTCTAAAAATGATGCAGTATCCAACAACAGCCTAGATTTGGCAGGAACAGATTTTGTTAATCATTTTTCTTAATTGACTACCCTTCTTAATAGATAGTGGGAATGCTGTGGATGCAATACATCTTGATTTAAGTGAAGCATTTGACAAAGTGCCCCACAAGCATACTGATTAGCAAATTTGTTTTCAGGTCTTCAGATACGAATTACCTCTGCTGCTCAAATAATACACCAGGAATGCCATCTTGAATGTGTCTTTTTTTCCACTATAAGTTATATTTACAGTAAATCGTATTCACAACTATTGTTGTAATTGTGTATATTAACAAGCCTGACAAAAGTAACATAAATCTGTACACAAAAATGAATGGATGGACTTTCATGGTAAATTCTAGATTTCTCCTGGTCCAAGATAGACCAAGATCAGTTTGTTAGTTTTTAGGATTTCCTCCATCCCACCTCCTTTTTTACAATTTTCTGCCACTTGTAGAATAGAATAGAATACTTTATTGGCCAAGTGTGATTGGACACACAAGGAATTTGTCTTGGTGTAAATACTCTCAGTACACATAAAAGAAAAGATACATGTCAAGAGTCAAGAATCATCAGGTACAACACTTAATAATAGTCATAGGGTACAACCAGCAATCAAATCATACTAGGAAACAGTCAATATAAATTGTAAGGATACAAGCGACAAAGTTACAGTCCTACAATCAGAAGTGGGAGGGGATGGGTGATAAGGAGTGATGAGAAGATTAACTGTAATAGTAGTGCACACTTTGTAAATAGTTGAACAGTGTTGAGGGAATTATTTGTTTAGCAGAGTGATGGCTTTTGGGAAAAACTCTTCTTGTGTCTAGTTGTTCTGGTGTGCAGGAGTTGAAACAGTTTATTTGTGCAGTATACAGGTCCTCAATTGAAGGCAGGTGGGTAGTAATTTATTTATTTATTTGATTTGCCAATTGTTTACAAGATAATAAGTATAAGTGTATACATAGTTGTGAATACATGAAATGGGTACATATAAGAAAAATAAAAGAAGAATAAGAGAAACAATAGGACAGGGACGGTAGGCACGTTGGTGCGCTTTATGCACGCCCCCTACAGACCTCTTAGGAAAGGGGTGAGGTCAATAGTAGACAGTCTAAGGTTAAAGTTTTTGGGGTTTGGGGAAGAAACTACAGAGTCGGGTAGAGTATTCCAGACATTGACCACTCTATTGCTGAAGTCGTATTTCCTGCAATCAAGTTTGGTGCGGTTAACTTTGAGTTTGTATCTATTGTGTGCTCTTGTGTTGTTATGGTTGAAACTGAAGTATTCATTGACAGGTAGGACATTGCAATGTATAATTTTATATACCATGCTTAAATCAGACCGAAGACGGCGTAATTCAAGGTTTTCTAGTTCTAGAATTTCAAGTCTGGTGGCATAAGGTATTCTACAACGAGTAGAGGAGTGGAGAACTCTTCTTGTGAAATATTTCTGGACTTTCTCAATTGTGCTAATATCAGATACGTAATGTGGGTTCCAGACTGATGAACTGTATTCGAGTATTGGTTTAGCAATGTTTTGTATGCTCTGGTTAGTAGTGTGATATTACCAGAGAAAAAGCTACGTAGGATTAGGTTAACAACTCTTAATGCCTTTTGGCTATGTAGTTGCAGTGGGCTCTAGCACTTAGATCATTAGAGGTGAGTATTCCAAGGTCCTTTACAGAGCTTGGGTCATCAACAAGATCTTGACTATTCAGCTTGTATTTTATTTTCTGATTTTTTTGCCAATATGTAAGACAGAGCATTTATTTGTTGAGATTTGAAGTTGCCATTTGTTTGGCCATTCTGATACATAGTCAAGATCTTTTTGTAGGGTAGCAGTATTGTCTGTGGTATTGAACAGCTTTACATCATCAGCTAAAAGAACGCAATTGCTCTTAATATGATCACAGAGGTCATTTATGTAGAGTATGAAGAGAGTTGGTCCTAGAACACTGCCTTGGGGGACACCACTATTGACAGGTACAGAATTTGATAGGACGCTCCCAATTTTGACCATTTGTTGTCTGTTTGCCAGGAATGCTTCTATCCAGTTATTCAGTTGTCCAGAGATACCATAGGATTTTATTTTTAGGAGTAGTTTGTCGTGTACCACTGAATCAAAGGCTTTACAGAAGTCTATGTAGATTGCGTCTATTGCTTTGCCCTGGTCGAGTTGTGTCGTCCATATGTTTTTGCAGTGTAAGAGTTGCAGATTACAGGATAGTTTTTTTCTGAAACCAAATTGTTTATTGGAGAGTAGATTGTTTGTCACTAAGTGGAGGATGATGGATTGGTTAATAATTGATTCCATGACTTTACAGGTGACGAGCATAAGGAGATTGGTCTGTAATTTTCAACTAGGCTTGGGTTTCCTTTTGAAGATGGGGATAACTGTGGCTTGTGACCATAGGTTAGGCAAGGAGCTGGTCCTGAAAGATTTTTCAAAGATTATGCTTAGAGGTTTGGCTATGGCAGTGGATAGCTTTTTTAAGAAGTAGGCACATATTCCATCCGGTCCAATAGATAGAGATGGTTTTAGATTGCGTAGTGCTTTTTCAACACTGTCTTCTGTAAAATCGATATGTATTAGATCATTGTTGTTATCTGTGGTACGGCTAGGAAATACTGGGCATGATCCATTGCTGTTTACAAATACTGAGCCGAAGAATGTGTTAAAGAGGTTGCCTTTAATGGTGTCGTCGTTGCAGTCTTTACCATCAGGTCCTATCAAGGGTGGGATGGACCTTGAGTCTTTTAGTTTGTTGTTTACAAAATTGTAAAAGCACGGGTGGAATTGGTGCTTAGAAGGTTTTCCTCTTGTTTAATGTGATAATTGGTGCATTCGGTCTTTATCTGGTGGCATAAATTTTTGTATCGGCTTTTGAAATTGGCAACGTGACCAGATTTGTTTTTCCGCCAGAGTGATCTCTTTTTGGATTGAAGTTTCCTTATTGTTATGGGTAATCTGCTTTTTTGTTTTGTTTTGGGAGTTGTTGTTGGTACATATAGTTTGATGACTCTTTTGACTTCAAGTAAAAATATGTTGTAATGGTCTTCAACAGTATTGCATCCAGTGAATAGAGATTGCCAATCAAGGGATGAGAGATCGTTGTCTATAAGATCATAGTTGCCTTTTTTGAAGTTACAATTGGGGATTACATCATTGTGGTGATTTATGTGTGGGCGTATGTTGAGACAAAAGTCAATCATATTGTGGTCACTGCTGGAAAAGGGTTCTTTAGTTTGTATTCCGTAAATTAAATTCAAACTATTGCAGAAGATGAGATCGAAGCAGTTGTTTAGTCTAGTGTTGTTGGTTACTAGTTGTTCCAGTCCCAGATTTGTAATAGCATTGTAGAAGGTTGTGTGTATTATTTCAGTTGTACAATCATTTAGGGTCCAGTCAATATGAGGTAGATTGAAATCACCAAGAAAGATAAAAGGGTATGGGCAGGATGCAGCCCATGTTAGTAATGTATTTAGCTTGTTTACATGTTCGATGTCATAATCAGGTGCTCTGTAACATAGTAAGAATCGAATTGTGATATTTAAGGATAGTTCACAGATGATGGTCTCAGGAAGAGCAAGCTCCTGGGTAACTTGGATATTTTTTAGATGTAAGGACTTTTTATAGAAGATAGCAACACCACCTCCTCTACGAATTTCACGATCTGATCGGTAAACATGATAGTCTCTTACTGTGGTAATGGAGTCAGGGAGAGATGCATTGAGCCATGTTTCACAGACAAATATAATGTCGAATTTAGCCATATTTAGTAGGAGGAAAAATTCAGGTATTTTATTCACGAGGCTTCTTGCATTGAGTAGTTTGCATTTAAGGCCAGCAGTAGTTGGAATTGAGGTAGTTAGGGGCGTGCATGCCTAGTCTTGGGTGATGGTGGATCGGTTGAGGTAGGGTTGTGGTTGAAAGTTAAAGCTGAGTTGCGGGTTGTGTGGCTTACTTTTGTTTTTTCTGCAGTCCTAATTATCCTCTGAAGTCTGTGTCTGTCCTGTTGGGTTGTAGAACCAAACGAGACAGTTATAGAGGTGCAGATGACAGACTCAATAATACCTCTGTAGAACTGTATCAGCAGCTCCTTGGGCAGTTTGAGCTTTCTGAGTTGGAGCAGAAAGAACATTCTTTGTTGTGCTTTATTGATGACATTTTTGATGTTAGGTGTCCATTTTAGGTCATGTGATATAGTAGAACCTAGAAATTTGAAGCTCTCTACTGTTGATACTGTGTTGTCTAGTATTGTAAGAGGTGGTAGTATGGGAGGGTTTCTTCTAAAGTCTACCACCATTTCTACGGTTTTGAGTGTGTTCAGTTCCAGATTGTTCCGATTACACCATGAGGCAAGTTGTATAACCTCCTGTCTGTATGCAGATTCATCGCTGTCTCAAATGAGACCAATCACTGTTGTGTCATCAGCAAACTTCAGTATTTTAACAGATCAATCGTTTGAATGCAGTCATTGGTATATAGGGAGGAGATAGCACACAGCCTTGGGGGGGGGGGCTGTGCTGATTGTACAGGTATCGGATGTGATTCTGCCTAGCTTCACCTGCTGCTTCCTGTCTGTTAGGAAGCTTATGATCCACTTACAAGTGTGTTCAGGTACCGCTAGTTGGTTTAATTTACTTAGAAGAGTGTCTGGAATGATGGTATTGAATGCTGAACTGAAGTCTACAAGGAGGACCCTTGCGTAAGTATTTGGAGATTCAAGGTGTTGTAGGATGTAATGCAGAGACATGTTAACAGCATAATCTGTCGATCTATTTGCTCGGTATGCAAACTGCATGGGATCTAACAGCGGATCCGTGATGGTTTTCAGGTGGGACAGCACAAGCCTTTCAAAGATTTTCATAACTACAGATGTTAGAGCAACTGGTCTGTAGTCATTCAGCTCCTTGATGGAGGGCTTCTTTGGCACTGGGATGATGGTAGAACGTTTGAAGCAGGAAGGAACATAGCACATCTCTAGTGATCTATTGAAGATTCAGGTGAAGATGGGGGCCAATTGGTCAGCACAGACTTTTAAGCAAGGAGTTATCTTGTCTGGCCCTGCTGCTTTTCCTGGCTTTTGTCTGTGCAATAGATCTTGCACTTCTTGTAAACCATTCTTTACAATCTTTAAAGATCCAGGGTTCTCAAGCCAAGCACTCTGATAATCTCAAAATCAAGCTCACTATTTGCATTTGGTAAAGGCAGAACTTACTTTGTGTTAGTCCAGTGGTTACCCTAGTACAGGGGTGTCAAACTCGATTTCCTTGAGGGCCGCATCAGGGTTTGACCTCGGGGAGCCATGGTGGGTATGGCCAGCTTGACATCACTTGTGTCGGGGTCACCTGTAGCGGCCTGAGCATTCTGCCAGCAAAAACGGGCTTCTGGGCCCTATCATCGGCTGCGATGGCCTCCTGCAGCCCTCTGCCAGCAGACCCTCTGCCCCAAGCTCCATTTTCACTGGCAGAGACACCGCCGGTCGGTCCTTCACTGTTTCCAGGGTGGCCCCGCAGGCCAGATCTAAGCACCCCATGGACTGGATCCAGCCCCTGGGCCTTGAGTTGGACACCCCTGCCTTAGTATAAATCTAACTAAAGCTTTATCAGTTTTGAGCAGCTTTTAAAAACTCTCCAGTTTTTGCTTTAACTACTTTCCCATATCCAAGACATCCGCCTAGAGAAATCTGGGTATCGCCAACAGTGAGGATTCCATAAAGACTTCCTCTCTGTCCATTCTTCAGTTTAATTCAGGAGGCTTAATTCTGATTTTGGAGGTTTCAAGGGCAAGATAGTTTAATGCACAGCTGGAGAAAATGTCCACACCAAGACTGAGATGGCCTGAGTTATGTGTCCATGCAACCACCACTTAAATCACTTGGAAATACCACTTGGCACCATTGATTCTTGGGCCGAAGAGGATAATGTGATGTGCTGTGTGTTTTTTGTCTAAGTGAAAGCAAAACCCCAGCTCTTGGATTTGGTATGAGGCTTTTGCAAAGGCTCCACAGATCAGCCCAATCCAAATAGGCAGACCTCTTGAGGAGGAGCTCCAAAAGCAGAGTCCACATCCTGGGAACCAGCCTCCAAGGCAAGACAACTTGGCTCAGGAAGGAAAGATAGAAATCAAAGGCCTACCCGCTGAAAAGTTAAATTTTATACCACGTGGCCAAATTCACATCTCCACTCTTCCTCAGGGATGGGAATGTTCTAGCAAGATCATCATCAGTTACTATTTCGAAAACCATAAAGATACCAAAGAATGGAAACGAAACGGTGGGGAACACAAAAAGGAATCCAGGAATCGCCACTATACATTGCCTTCGCACTACCTGATACCAATAGTGCAAGATTTTAGAATCTATTGTAGACAAAAGGTACAGGTCGTCTTCAACTTACAATCATTCGTTTAGTGACTGCTTGAAAGTGTATTGGCACTGAACAAAAAGCATTTCTCACACTTACAACCATCGCAGCGTCCACATGATCATGGGAACAAATTTCGGATGCTTGGCAAATGGCATGCATTTATGATGATTGCAGCGTCCCGGGATCATGGGATCACCTTTTGTGGCCTTCTGGCAAACAAAGTCAATGGGGAAGCCAGATTCACTTAACAACCATGTTAGTAACTTTACAATTGCGGTGATTCACTTAACCACTGTGGCAAAAAAAGGTTGTAAAATAGGGCAAAAGTCACCTAACAACTGCCTTTGTTTAGCAATGGAAATGTTGGGCTCAGTTGTGGTTGTACCTGTATTACGAGAAGTGCTCCCTTACTCCTTTAGTAGAGTAAAATCAAATCAGCTTTTCTCTCTATGCCATCTGTCTAGTAAACTCGCAAGATCCGTTTTTCTAGTCATGCACATGTATACATCCAAACTAGACTGTTGTTGTTTCTCTGTGTCATATAAGGTATGTGGGTATATACATAATTTTGTATTTATTTATCTAATTTGTCATGTTCATATCGTGTATATTGGAGGTAGTGACCCTTTGAGAGCTGTATGCAACAAAATATTCTATTCTATTCTATTCTATTCTATTCTATTCTATTCTATTCTATTCTATTCTATTCTACTCTACTCTACTCTACTCTACTCTACTCTACTCTACTCTACTCTACTCTACTCTCCTATTCCTATTCTTATTCCTATTCTACTTTAGGTCTAGCATAATTTTAGATGACTTCAAATATCTATGTAATTTTCTTGGAAACATTTGGAAGTGGTTTGTCACTTTATCCTTTCAGGATATATTTTTTTAAATTTTCTAGTTCAGGCTAAAGTATTCATAATAAATGCCCATCTAAGAATGAACCAGGGCCAATCCTGCTTAGAATACCTCTGGATATAAATAAAAAATAGTCCCAGGGAACTGGTGAGATCTTGAGGTGGCTGTTAACAGCTGTTAACAGCTATTTTCTCTTACACCTTGTGATTTTTAATTAAAAAAAAAATACTGTTTTTTTGTTTATTTTTTTTTATTTCATTGTAACTATCCAGAGCCATTTTTTATGAATGTGCAGTCATATAAAGACAGGCAAATAAAAAAGAAGGAAACTGGCATTAAGATAGCTCCAATATATAAATACTGTATACAAACATTTCATGAACAATTCCTTCTTTCGAAATTAGTGTTGCCCATATTTCCTAGATCTTAAATGAGGAGCTGTCCAAATGCTGATTTACCTCAACTCTTGGTCAGGCTTAGTCAAGACACCAGCAGTATCCTAAAATCAAATTAACAGATTGGATCCTGCAGAATTGACCTAGCCAGTAAGATTTCATGGCTCTCGTATGAGATTTCACAAGATTTCAAGTAAGAACACCAACAAAATAGCTGAAACTGTACAAGTCTTGGTGTATCTTGTGAGATTTGGGGGGCCATCATTTCCTTTAATGTTATAATTCTTGGATGTTCTGCCCCCATTACACAACATGGCGCTATGCCACTTGAGGACACTGCCAGTGAGCAATGCTTGTAGTTTGAGGCAAAAGAGGGTTGTCCCCTATGTAGGAATTTCTTTTCTACTCTTTGTGTGTGTGTGTGTGCGCATGTGTGTGTGTGCACCTTCGAGTCAACGTAGACACCTGGTGACTGCCTGGGTAAGTCCCTGCAGTTTCCTTAGCCAGGTTTTCCGAAGTGGTTTGCCCTTGCCTCTTTCCTAGGGCTGTGAGAGAAGGACTGGCCCAAGGCCCCCAACTGGCTTTGTGCCTAAAGCAGAACTGGAACTCACGGTCCTCCCCGTTTCTAACTTGATGCCTTAACCATTACCCCAAACTGCTTCCTGGGGTGCTCAGAAGGGTAACAGAAGGATACCTGGCTTTCACTCTGCACTGGGGGAGCCTTGCTCAGGTAACTAGAATCAAACCTCCAGAAAAAAAAAAAATCTAGCCCTTGTTCAATTACCTAAAATGCCTCAGGAAAGAAATTAAAACACAAGTCAAACAAGACATCTCTTCAAGAGGGGCGGGGGAACAGTGGGAGCGCCAGAAATAGCGCTCTGCTGTTTCCCAGTTTGTTTCTGCCACGATGAGTCACCGGCCTCTCAGTTTTGCACTGATGCGACAATTCTTTATATAAAAATGCAACCACCTGTTCATCGGGACAGACAGGGATGAGTTCCAGGTGTTCCTGGACTCGTTTTTTTCTCCCCCCCCGCTTTTACCGTATTGGAGGTGAGAGACCACATGCAGGTCTGCCTTGTTTGCTGTGTCTGTTATCAGGCAAGCCTGAAAGAGGCTGTTTTGTTTTTGGCTTTGCTTCTGGCAGAAAAACCCCAGTGGTGCCAACTTCCACCCCACAGGGGAAAAAACAACATATAGCCGTCACACATTGCGTTCGTTTCAAAATTAAAGTCTTCATTCAAAATTAAGAGTCTCGTCCTTGGCTGGGCTCTTCCCGTGGGAGAAAGAGCTCCAAACGCAGGGGCATGCAGATGCCCACAAGGCTGCCATGTGTCTGTACAAAAAGAAAAAAGAAACGAAAAAGAGGGCAGGCTTTCCCGAAAGACTAAGACTTCACCCTTTGATCCAAAAGGCAAGCGGCTGAACCAAACTTCGCTTTCAGATCAGATGTCCAGAGAGGCTGCTTCTCTGGTTACCTCGGACATTTGCTCTATGCTGCTCTAACAAGGAACCCAGGAGCCTTCGGATGAGCTCCCAGGGGACTCCTCTATCCTATTCAGCAAGCTCTGTGGGGCAGCCCGAGTTTGAGGGGGGGAAAACTCCTGCTAAGAAGACCTCCCCTGCTTGCCTCGAGACTGAATTCCTGACCAAAAGGCTTCCCCCATCCGATTATCGGAAGGCAAGACACTTACAGGATTGCTCACCAAAGCGTTGCGTTCTGCCTCTGCAACAGGCCATACTTCTACGGGCTCAAAAGTGCCTCAGATGGCCGACATAAGACCTTTGGGGGAGCACCAGGAGAAAGGTTGCTTAACTTGTCCGGTATGGAATTACTAATTGTCCCGTATGTTTTTGAGAGCGATCTCTTCTTTCCTACCAACCTAGCCCGGAGAGCTAATCTCTATTCTTCTTCCCAACCCATCCCCCTAGGTGCCAACGTCTGTTTTTGGAAGATATGGGTTGCAATTCTCCAACCCCTGGCAAGCGCAAGCCAGAAAAAAACAGAATGGATGCCGCCTCTGGTACCTGGCCCTTTGCGCCTGCTGGCCTTGCAGGGGCCCATATACCCAGGAGGTTTAGGTAATTCCTAAGCGAGGGGAGGAAGCCCCTGGCAGGCTGTTTCAGTTCAAGAGCAGCCGAGCTGATTCCAGGAACTGAGAAAGCACCCAAAAAATCCAGGTTGCGCTGCTTGGTTGCCACACCAGCTGAGTCCACTGGGAAGTCTTGAACCAACAATGGTTTATCTGAGGAAAAAAAAAAAAGAAAGAAACAGAGATG
Organism: Notechis scutatus; assembly: GCF_049901735.1. Lineage (NCBI taxonomy): Eukaryota > Metazoa > Chordata > Lepidosauria > Squamata > Elapidae > Notechis > Notechis scutatus. Next base: position 139,529,378 of record NC_142010.1, read on the forward strand.
AGATGAAGGACAGGGTGGTTCCTGCAGGTCAAGCACCTGCAAAAGCCGCTTCATAGTTAAGACAACTCAAAGCTGAGCGGAAGAGGAAATAAACCACACGGACATTTCTCAAGCCAAGCAGAGCTCGTTGCATCTACTGGCGGTTTACAAAGTAAACCTGGAGACAGAAAGTATTCACTGAACAGGACAGGTAGCCCTCGACTTACAACAGTTCATTTAGCAACGACGTCGCTGAAAAAAGTGACTCATGGCCATTTCCCCACACTTACGACCACCGCAGCATCCTCATGGTCACGTGACCAAGATTTGGATGCTTGGCAACTGGCTCGTATTGCAGTGTCCCCATATCGTGTGAAGACCTTTTGCAACCTTCTGGCAAGCGAAGTCAACGGGGGAGCTTCACAACTGGCTCATTAATTCTAGAAACTGCAATGGTTCACTTAACAACGGTGGCAAGGAAAGTCGTAAAATGGGGGCAAAACTCTCACTTAGCAGCAACAAATTTGGGCTGAACAACGGGGTTGTCAGTCGAGGACTATCTGTATGTCAAGAGACCAGAGAATTCCGGTCGATAGGAATGGAGACTTTCCTATTTCTTGTTATTGTTTCTATTAAGCAAGCCCAGAAAAGTTTATTCAGCCTATCATCTGAACTAGGAGGTCATGGCTTATTTTCCCAAGGAAATCAGGATTCATCAGGAGTAAAATCCTAGTTGTAAAATGAAGCAACAGTCAGTGCAGAGGCAGGCATCCTATGGTCTACATGATATTCTATGCCAGTGGTGGCTAACCAGAAGGCAATGTGTGCACGATCCCCCATGCCCGCCACCCCTTACCTGCACTGTGCCTCCCAGTTGATTTTCGGCCCTTTTTCGGCCTTCCAGAGGCTTGAGGGAAGCCCCTGCAGTCTTTGCAGGCCGAAAAATAGGTCCATTTCATCAACTTCCTGTATTTCCGGAAATACGGGAAGTGGCAAAACGGGCCTATTTTTCGGCCTGCAAAGGCTGCAGAGGCTTCCCTCAAGCCTCTGGGAGGCTGAAAATCAGCTGGGAGGCACACACATGCGCAGTGAGGTAAGTTTCCCTGGGGCTCTCATGCCCACACAAATGGCTCTGAGTGCCACCTGTGGCACACGTACCATAGGTTTGCCATCATGGTTCTATGCCTTTTGGCATGGCCTATCATCATACTGGCCATTCCTTTCCCCCACAATTGGCTGCAATGCCCGGTTATAACGTAACACTTTCCCTCCACCAGTGCAAGCGTTGAAGTATATCTACTTTCTTCTCCAGATTCTGTATTGAGCGTAATATGATTTCAGAGATTTTGTGGCAAACCTTGACAGTTTATCTCCTCCCCAACTGACCCTGCCTGCTTTGCAATTCCTGCTAACGCAGCAGCTACCATCTAGCTTCTGATCAAATTGGGCATCTGGTTCAAAGAGAGAAGACCGATCTCTCTTGCCCAAACCTGGCCACATGCTGGATTAAGATCTCAGGTAAGCCCAATTCAAGGGCTTCCAGGCTTGGGTGGCCGGACTTCCATGTGGTATTAGCTAAGGACCCAGGCGGTCAGAAATCTTCCAGACACCTCAATCCACATTCTGGTAGAATAGAAAAGGACACACTCCAATTATTTCATACCGGACAGGGAACAAGTTTTACGTACCTACCAATTCACTGCCTTTCCCCTCCCAGGTCAAGCTCATGCAGTTATCTGGTGGTGGCTTCTACCGACGGCTTCTTCAGTTATGGTGCTGGGAGGGCTCCCAGACTGGGAGCCCTGCTGCCCCCACTGTTGTGAGCAGAAGACCACCATCTCCTCCAAGTTGCGCAGCACAGTCTCAGTGCCCTTGGGAGGCACCGGGGGGATCCGAGCTGGCTCCAGCACTCTGCAAAGGAAGGAAGGCAGGAGTTGTTAGCAAACCCTGCACCTGGCATGCTACAACACTGCAATGGGTGTGTGGCAGAGGTGGTATTCAGCAGGTTCTGACCAGTTCTGAAGAACCGATAGAGGAAATTCGGAGAACCGGCAAATACCACCTCTGACTGGCTCTGCCCTCATCTATTCTCTGCCTCCCATTGAGTCCCGGCTGATTGGCTGGGTCTTCTTTTGCACAGGAGAACGGAGCTGGAAAGCAGGTTGGTGGGGTGGGGAGGGAATGGAGATTTTGCAATATCCTTCTCCCAGGAATGGGGATTTTACATTATCCTTCCCCTGCCGTGCCCACCAAGCCACGTCACGCCCACCAAGCCGCCCCCACAGACCCAGTAGTAAAAAATTTTGAATCCCACCACTGGTGTGTGGGAATGAGCGTGGGAGACAGGTGGGACAGCCACAGACTGGAACAACTGGCATTTTAAGAGATGTCTCAGCCCCCAGAAGGAAAAGGGGCATGGAAAGCATTTCAGAAGGGACCCTTCTCTAGTTTTCTAGGATAGGAGAAATACAGTAAACCTTGACTTGCAACAGTCTGTTTAGCGACTGTTCGAAGCTACAACGGCACTGAAAAAAAAGTGGCTTAGGACCATTTTTCACAATTATGACCTGGTCATGGGATCAAAATTCGGACGCTTGGAAACTGGTTCCTGCTTATGACGGCTGCTGTGTCCCAAGGTCATGGCATCCCCTGTTGCGACCTTCTGACAAGCAAAGTCAACGGGGAAGCCAGATTCACTTAACAACCATGTCACTAACTTATCAGCGGCAGGGATTCACTTAACAACGGTGGCAAGGAAGGGGACAAAATGGGGCAAAACTCATTTGACAAATGTCTCCGTTGACAACAGAAATTTAGGGCCCAACTGCTGTCGTAAGTCGAGGACCACCTGTACTTTCAGTCTCGGCAAGATTCTGTTAATCTAACCTTATAAGAAGACAGAGTTAGTGTTCCTAGTTGTGCTACCTTGCAAGGCTAACAAAAACTGATGATTTATGCAAACAGCTGCATTGCACGGAAAGCAGGCCAAGTCCTATAAGCAGCAATAAGATCTGACCAATGAGTCCAATCCCCATTTTAGTGCAAGAGTCTAAATTAAATCGGGGGGGGGGGGAGAGAGAGAATGATGGCCTTTTAGTCTCCACTTGAATATGTCCCCTGAACACCACCTCCCTTGAGGTTATTGGGCCCACCGCTTTACTATCAAGAAGTTTTTCCTGACATTGATGAATAGAATGTGCGCGCTTAAATCCCTCCTTACTCATCCCGCTGTCTGAGATGACAGAGGTCTCAATCTTACTCCTGGCTGGCCCCACCCACCCCGCCCCCTCCGCTCTCAGGAGTCTCCACGCGGCCTGTTTTAGATGCAGGTAAGTGCAGGGTGCGCGCATAAACTCAAGGAGGGTGAAAAATGGGCCTCCAGGAAGTTTGGGAAATGGGCCCACTTCTGGCTTCCCGAGAGCCTCCAGAGCCTGGGGAGGGCAAAAATGTCCCTCCCCCATCCTGATGCAGGAGGCCAACTAGGCCACACCCACCATGGCCACGCCCACCCAGCAATTGGGCAGAGAACCCTTTACTAAAATTTTTGAAGCCCACCCCTGGCCTCTCCTGCTGATCTAAGTAACTAAGTAAGCAACTAAGCAGATTCACAGGCGTCCCCTCCTCCCCACACTGTGCGAGGCCAAGGCGTTTAGGTCTTTAGTGGCCAATGCCAGGCTCTTAAATTGTGCTTAGTAAGCAACTGACCACCAGTGCAGGCTTTTTTCATCTAGGCATCGTGTGATTCCTGTATCTTGCACTGTTTAGCAGCCTGATCACTGCATTTTCTATTCATTGCAACTTCCGGCACTTCTCAAAAACAGCTCCATGTAAAGCAGGGGTGTCCAACCTTGGCAACTTTAAGACTTGTGGACTTCAACTCCCAGAGTTCCTCAGCCAGCTTTGCTGGCTGAGGAACTCTGGGAGTTGAAGTCCACAAGTCTTAAAGTTGCCAAGGTTGGACACCCCTGATGTAAAGCATAAGGTGGTAGTCAAGATGGGATTTTAACAAAGATGTGGATAATTGTTGCTGTAAGTCAGACAGGTTTGGGAAACATCGCCATGGCATACTAGCCCTAGAGCTGAAATAAGCTGTTAACACAGACATTATCTGGAGGGTAATGACTGCAGGGGATCAAGGACTACAGTTGGACTATAAATCCACTTTTTCAACTGAAACTGCCCTTTGGTTCCTAAAATCAAGCAGCCCTGCTATTGGGTCTGGGCTCACCTTATTCTCTCGTTCAGACCATTCCTGAGCTTAAGCGGTATTCCAGGGTGCTGACTGTCTACGGAGATTCTCAGTCCTCCAGGTCGTGGTTGTCCCAAAGGTGCTTTTTCAAGAGGCAACTGGACTTTACCTGGTTTTTCTTTGAAGACATTTTGCTTCTCATCCAGAGCTGAAGAAGCTTCTTGGATGAGAAGCGAAAGGACTTCAAAGAAAAACCAGGAAGCCCAGTTGCCTCTTGAAAAAGCATTTTGGGACTGCTTTCTTGAGGTTAGTGTTTTTCAACTTTGGCAACTTTTAAGACGCGTGGAGTTTTACTCCCAGAATTCCCCCAGCTAGCATACTGAGTAGAGAATTCTGGGGATTCAGTACATCTTAAAATTACCAAAATTAGGGGGAAACCGAGCTAGTTTATAGGGAGCGCTAAAGCTTGGGTCTGAAGGAGTTTAATATTGCTTTTTCTTTTCTTTGCTATCTGTTACATTTTTGCCCTCTTCGCTGCATAATTGGTATATTGATTCTTTTCTTTTATTCTTTTGAAGATCTCTAAAGAAGTTCTTTTGATTATTTTTGGTAGCTCCTTTGGAGTTCCAGCTTTCCTGAGTGCTTTCTATTTCCAGACTACTTCTCCAAGGCTTCTTTGTCATCCCATTCCGTCCTAGAACAGTCCTTGCTTACAGTATTTTCAGATCTTTGCTAAATGTTTTGTGCAGTCATGCTGATTTCTTTTGCTGTGCTCCATGTCTTTTCTTTTCAAATTGGAATCATCTGCAATGATGCCTTTTGACTCTCTTATTTTTAGGAACACTAATCCACGTACTTTGAGCTCTCTTTCCCATTTGCTTCTCCTGTCGCAAGAATAATTGCTCTGAACTCATTAAAATCCTCTTATTTTAAGCTCATGATATCCAGTCAATTACACTTAGCTTTCATTTCCATTAAAAAAAATAAAAGTCTAGCATGACATGGACACTTTCCCCCAAGATTTCTGCTATATCTAAGTCTTCTGTGGTGTTAGTATCAAGTCAAAACGGTCCCCTAACTTTTTGAAGGAAGAAGTTGTTAGTACAAGGAAAGCCACAAATTTCCTGGCAAGACCATGCTTTAATTTGTTTCCCAGAAGATGCTAAGATAATTGAAATTTAGATTAGCCTTCGCTCAACACTGGAAACAACATCAAATTCCATCAGAAGAAATGATTATCGAAAAAATCTCAAAATGCGCAGAAATGGATAAATTGACTTTGGCGCTAAAAAACAAAGACACTTCACTATATTACGATAGCTGGAATTGTTGGTATAATTGGATTGACCAAAGATAAATTATATATCATAAGGCATTGTTAGGTATAACATTGATACCAAATATGGTTTGGGTGAATAAATATATAAAACTTAGATATCATGGTTTATGTGCTTATCACTTTAAGCACAATGCAGCAGGCAATTAGCCGATTAAGGGTGCGGTTAGAAGTTACAATATAAGGAAGCATTAGAAGCTGGAAAGCTTACTGACTGTTACTGTCTGTTACTGTAACTGTGTGCTGCTGCGACTAACTGTGATTACTGACTGTGAGTGCCTGTGACTGAACTGTTATTGTTTGCTACTGTTTGCTGATTTACTGCGTAATTCTACTGAATATCCAGCGTTTGTTTCTCTGGAGAGTGAAACCGGAGGAGGAGAAGATATCTTTATCGGCTGATAAAGATATTGCAAGGACTATTAACTTGGACTATACTAGTGAGTCTTACTGGATGGAAATACTGTGAATGACTTAATGGACTGAATGACAATGCTTAAACTCTAACTGGATTAAAAACTATTTAAACTACAAACAGTGTTTGTGTTCAGTGTGTGTATACTCTGGGGCCCTTCCGCTCTCCTTTGGTTGCCTGGCTTGACTACTGCTGCAATACTCTTCTAGGGGTTAACCCCAAAAAACCCTAACATTGGTTATGGGCCCAGCAGCATAGTCTAACTAACCAGGATATAGCAGAGAGAGTTGGTGTGAGTTGCACATTACTGAAAAAACAAACTGTTTTAATTAGTTTAAAATAGTCAAAATATCTGAAGAGTAATGGCACAAGTAAATTTGTCACAACTGTCCATGATATCCAGGCTGGATGGAACAAACTATGTTTCATGGTCAATGAAATGTAGTTTACTTCTACGCAGAGAAGGTTTGTGGGACATTATAGCAAACCCACCAGATGTGAGTAGCTGGGATCCTGCTAATGATGATGATAACGAAAAGTTACAAGACTTTAAACTGAAGAATGAGCAGGCTTTATGCATCATAGGACTGACTCTCTGTGATCAGCAGCTTGTCCATATTCGTGGAGAAGAAAATGCTGCAAACTGCTGGGAGAACCTCAGGAAGATTTATGTTCGGGACAGTGTAGGAGCACATATAAATCTTACACGGAAGCTTTTTCGAACGCATCTTCAGAGGAATGGAGATATGTTAGTTCATTTAAACTGTATGAAGAGCATTTTTCAAGATTTGCAAGAAAAAGAGCTTATATTTAATGAACTGCAACAAGTCTACATAATATTATCTTCATTAGATCAAAGCTATGATGACTATGTGACTTCGTTAGAGGTATTGCCAAAAGAAAGCCTCTCATTAACCGAGATTACAGGCAGGCTACTAGAAGAAGCCAGAAGAAGGCGTGAGCGTGACGAGCTGAGAGAAGATAAGAAAGAAGAGAAATTATCTTCAAAGCTTGAAAGAAACCAGCAAAGCAAAGTAAAGCACCCGGAAGAAGAGAATTTATCTTGACGGCATACACAATTAAAAAGTGTTTTAATTGTGGAGGCAGAGGACATTTGGCAAGATTTTGCAAAAAGAGAAAAAGCCAGAATGTAAAAAAGCCAAAGAAAGCATTTGAACTAGCCACGTTTAGCAACTCTGATGTGAAGAATAATTTATGGGTGGTTGACAGTGGCGCATCCCACTGCATCACAAGAGATAAGACAAAATTTATAAAAATGTCTACAAGCTCTCAACATATATCTCTTGCTAACGGCTGGAACCTGAAAGCGAAAGGTCAAGGTTTTGCACGTTGTCCGTACATAAACCAGGATATAAAAATGTTGTATGTACCGCAACTAAAGTTTAATTTGCTTTCAGTAAGGGTATTAGATAAATTAGGTTATGTAATTACTTTTAAGGATAATAATTGCATAATTGAAAAAGATAACAAAAGGGTAACTGCAGCTTTAAATGGAACATTATATGTCTTAGATAATAGTAAGAAAGGGGAGGCTCAAACTGTATTTAATAATATAAAGCCTCATGAAGAATGTATCCATTTATTGCATAGGCGTTTGGGGCATGTAAATTTTAAAATGCTAAAACGTACAGTTGAGTTATCTGAAGGAATAAGGTTAAAACCTTGTGATAAATATTTGCGTTGTAATGTTTGCTGTGAAGATAAGAGCAAAGTATTGCCTGCAAATAGGCTAAATGGTTTCAAAACAAAAGAACCTTTAGAAGTAGTATTTGCAGACATAATAGGTCCAAAGAAACCCAGTATGGGGGTGCTAGATATATACTGAGCATTATGGACCATTATTCTAGATATGGGTTTTGCTATTTAATGAAAAGCAAAACTGAAACATATCAACATTTTTTCAATTGGCTTAGGTTTGCTGAAAGAAAGTCTAAACGTCAACTGATAACCCTGGTGACAGATAATGGCACGGAATTTATTAATAACAAATTCCAGAACAGACTTAAGATAGCTGGAATAGAGCATAAGAAGTCTGCTCCATACAGGCCAGAACATAACGCTTTTTATTGAAAGAAGAGGCCAAACACTACAGGCAATGGTTAGAACAATGTTAAATGATTCTGGGTTACCTGATTCTTTGTGGGGGAGGCTACAATGTGTGCTAATAACATATTGAACAACGTTGTTAATACAACAACAGGTGAAATACCATTCACCAGGTGGCATGGCAGGAAACCTGACCTAAGTTACCTGCACACATTTGGTGCACCAGCATGGGTGCATATTCCTGCACAACTCAGAAAAAAGGGCAACATAGAGCTAAAAGATTTTTCTTCGTTGGTTATCAAGCAAACCATAGGGCATATAGATTTTGGGAGAAAGGCACATCTAAAGTGTTATGTAGTGCTAGTGCCCAATTTCTAGAACATGAAGGATGGGAGAAATTAGAACAGGATGCCAATAAAGATGTAATTATTGAATCCTATAGAAATCCCATTAGTTATCCCTATAACTTTAAAAATAAAGTAAAGAGACAAATACAGGATGAAATAGTGCCCATAAAGGAAGAAACAGATTCAATAGCTGAACAGGATGAGGAAGATGAACAGGTAGTAGTTCAACAAAGTCCTCCTGTAAGCCCTGTAATTCCCAGAAGAACTACACGTATATCTAGACCGCCTGATAGGTACCAGGCTAACACAGTGTGCCAGATTAATCAAGTTCCTAATTCTGTAGAAGAAATTAAAAAAGTATCCTACTAAGGAAAAAGAAAGATGGTATGCAGCAATGAATAAGGAACTGAATTCATTAAGAGATATGAAGGTGTTTGAAAATGCCAAATTACCTGTAGGAAAGAAATCCATTGGCTGCAAATGGATATTTAAGGTAAAAATAGATAAAGATGGTAATTTAATCCATAAGGCAAGGTTAGTAGCCCAAGGTTTTAGGCAGAATGCTAATGACTATGATGAGGTGTTTGCACCTAGTCTTAAGGCAGCAACCTTGAGGGCAGCTTTAGTGTGGGCAGCTAGTAAAAACTATATAGTTAACCATTTAGATGTGGAAACTGCTTACTTGCACGCCCCATTAAAACATATTATTTATATGAAAAAACCTGTTGGTATTAAAAGTGAAAATAAGGATAATAATGATTGTTGGTTGTTAAAGAAAAGCCTCTATGGTCTTAAACAATCAGGCTATGAATGGAACCAGTATATTGTAAAGGAACTAGACAATATAGGATTTAAAGCTGGTTTAGCCGATCCATGTCTGTTTAAGAGGGAGACAAATGGGAAAGTATCATTATTATTACTATTCACAGATGATATTGCTTTGATAACTGAAACTAATGATGAAGCAAATAAAATAATAGCATCATTAGGAAAGAGAATAAAGATCAAGCAATTAGGGGAGATAAAGAAGTATCTCGGTTTGAATATAAAGAAAACACGGAAAGGTTTTAAGATATCTCAGGAAGATAAGATAAGCAAATTGCTAAAAGATTACAAGATGGAGCTTTGTAAGCCAGCTAAGACTCCAATGAGTCAGGAGTTTAGCAACACTGATGTACAAAGCCCGGAGTTTGATAAGGTGATTTATCAATCTTTAATTGGTAGTTTGAGTTATATTAGTAATTGGTCTAGACCAGATATATCGTACTGTGTGAATCAGTTGGCTAGATTCAATTCTGCACCATGTGAAAGACACTGAATGCAGCTAAGAGGATATTAAGATATCTTAAAAAGACAATGAATTATTCATTGTATTTAGAACCAAAGGGTGATTTAATTCTGAGTGCTTATGCAGATGCTAGCTTTGCATCAGAAAGAGACACTAGAAAGTCGACTTCAGGAACAGCCATAATGCTGGGTAATACATTAATAGGCTGGAAGTCAATAAGACAACAGCATATAAGTTTGTCTACTATGGAGGCAGAATTCTCCTGTTTATCATTGTTATGTACAGAATTAATAATGTATAAACAAATGTTAATTGATATAGGTATAACTGTAGATTATCCTATAATTATACATGAAGATAATCAGGAAGCAATTCAAATGGCCACAAATATTGGAGTAAAAACAAGGAGCAAGCATACAGATCTAAGATACCTAAACGTGAGACAATCTGTAAGAAGTAAGATGATTCAGCTAGAGTACTGTATGTCGGAGGACAATTTAGCTGATAATTTTACTAAAGCCCAAGGTGCCAGTAAGCACCAGGAGAGTTGTGAAAAATATGGGATTAGATTGTAAAGGTATTATATATTTATTTCACCCAAAAGGAGAGTATGTTAGGTATAACATTGATACCAAATATGGTTTGGGTGAATAAATATATAAAACTTAGATATCATGGTTTATGTGCTTATCACTTTAAGCACAATGCAGCAGGCAATTAGCCGATTAAGGGTGCGGTTAGAAGTTACAATATAAGGAAGCATTAGAAGCTGGAAAGCTTACTGACTGTTACTGTCTGTTACTGTCTGTCTGGCTGTAACTGTGTGCTGCTGCGACTAACTGTGATTACTGACTGTGAGTGCCTGTGACTGAACTGTTATTGTTTGCTACTGTTTGCTGATTTACTGCGTAATTCTACTGAATATCCAGCGTTTGTTTCTCTGGAGAGTGAAACCGAGGAGGAGAAGATATCTTTATCGGCTGATAAAGATATTGCAAGGACTATTAACTTGGACTATACTAGTGAGTCTTACTGGATGGAAATACTGTGAATGACTTAATGGACTGAATGACAATGCTTAAACTCTAACTGGATTAAAAACTATTTAAACTACAAACAGTGTTTGTGTTCAGTGTGTGTATACTCTGGGGCCCTTCCGCTCTCCTTTGGTTGCCTGGCTTGACTACTGCTGCAATACTCTTCTAGGGGTTAACCCCAAAAAACCCTAACAGGCATAAAAGAAAAGTATCAACCCATAATAATGAGGTAGCGATATAAGTTAAAAACAGGTGTGGTTATATGACACAAGTTAAGGTTATGAAAACAAAAGAAGATCTTGCAAACTGTTAAAATAAGAATACTTTTTATCTTGTAACCTCTTTCTTTCTTTCTTTCTTCCCCCTTTCTTTTTCTTTCTTTTCTCAAAATTCTTTCCCTCTCTTCCTCTTCTCTCTTCTTTCTTTTTCTTTCTTTTGCTTATTTGTGTATGTATTGTGACTGGTTTTAATTGTAAAAATTAATAAACCATATTTATTAAAAAAAAAAAGATAATTGAAATTTAAAGTCATTACATTTATTTTATTGATATAAATCTCTGCTATACGTTGCAGAATTCATACTTCTGAATAAAAGAATAAATAAATAAATACACACAGATCTGCCCTCCTTTTGCAAAACCCAACCAAATGAAAAGAATTAGAAATATAATGTCTCCTATCGATTAAATCAGAGACAGGGATGGTGAACATTTCATATTAGAGGTAATCTTTGCTTAACTATGTTAATTGTGACCAGAATTTCAATCCCTAAGCAATGCATTCAGAAAGTGTGATGTCACATGACCACATCGCTCAGCAACAGCAATCCCAGTAGCCCCTGTTGCCGTTGCAGAGTGAGCATTGCGGGTTGTTAAGCAAGGGTCTCCTTGCAATTTCCTGTTGGGTTCCAACAACTGAAGTCAATGGGGAAGCTGGTGGGACGTTGCAAGTGGTTCACAAGCAAGCTGATTGACAAGCATGTGTCATGCACAAGTGACTTCTGATCTGGGAGTGGCTGCTGCTGAGTGGGTGGGGAGGTGCGTGAGTGGTTGCAGCGACACCCATGGGAGATTTTACATCTGATGGTGGGTGCTGCAGGTGCTGAGGGAGTTTTTAAAAGCATCTACCCGCTTTATTAATCAACTTCTTTCAGAGTTCTTTTGCAAGCAAAAACCCTCTTCATTTAAGGGAAGGAAGTAATCAGGATGAGGGAGAACTTGACAAAGAAAAAGTCTAGCAGGTCTAATGCTTAGAGGAAAATCCTCTGTTGTCTCTATGAGATATATCTGCTGCCAATTACCTCTGCTAAAGAAAAACTGTCATTAAGTTACCCCGCATTCAATATTTTACTTTCTTTATTTTTATCAACCGGGACAATGGAAAGCAGTGAAAAAGAGGGAATATGCTTAACTCCATGGGATTATTTCCAAAATACCATGGCAAATTTTTTTTAAAAAAAATAAATCCGCCCCCTGGCCCCAAACATTCTCTGGGAAAGTTAACCAATCCTAAAATAAGCCTTGGAGATATTCTGGCTACTTACCTGTCTGAGGAAACTATGCCTGTGTGGCTCATAGAACGTCTAACCTGAGGGATGGAGGGGGAAAAAAAAAAGAGCATACAATAGCACTTAAGACTTATATACCGCTTCACAGTGCTTTACAGCCATCTCTCAGCAGTTTACACAGTCAGCATATTGCCCCCAACGACAATGGTAAGGACATAAACACAAAGTAACATCTTGCTACTCTGATTGGCATGTGCATGGATAGGTACAACTTCACCCACCCAAATGCTTTGAGGGGATAGTCACTGTAGGTGTACACATTCTTTTTTTTTTAATTATTAACCCAGTTTGACTTTTTTTTCTGTAGCTGCATAGATTCTGGAAAAATGGTCTCTCTTTAGTTTATCAGATGTTTTAAGGGTTTAATCTCACAGATGACATCTTTTAAACCAGGGGTGTCCAACCTTGGCAACTTTAAGACTTGTGGACTTCAACTCCCAGAATTCCTCAGCCAGCTTTGCTGGCTGAGGAATTCTGGGAGTTGAAGTCCACAAGTCTTAAAGTTGCCAAGGTTGGACACCCCTGTTTTAAACCATCTGCCAACTACTTAGCTGATGTACTTTCCCAATTTGTTGACCACTAGGGAGACTTATCCTCAGTCACTGGTGCAAGCCAAATCAGTAACAGAAGCAAACTAAGACCCGGAGGTTCCATGCAAAAAAAACAAATAGAGTAGATAGTTGTCTATTTCTCATCATAAAGTAAGTCTAAATTACTTTATACTTCATATCACCCTTCACCAACTGCCTATAGATAACTGCAGTTTGTAGCACAATAGGGTTCATCTTGAACAGACGGAATGGGCCAACTCGCCGCAACCAACTCACCACGGCCAACTCGCCGTGGGACAACTTAACAATTCAATTTAATTATTTCAAATAAATAAAACATTATTTTAATTTTTGCCGTTCACATTTCATTTCGTCCCTCCTTTTGCACCATTTCTTTAATGATTCTATTCCGCCATTTCTTTGATGGAGAAATGGTGGCAAGTTGGCTGTGGTAAGTTGGCTGCTGTGGATTGTCATAGAGTAGGCCCTGGATAGAAGATATAGCTCCTAGGTCAGGGGTATGAAACTCGATTTCACTGAGGGCTGCATAGGGTTATGTTTGACCTCGAAGGGCCAGGAGTGGGGCATGGGGCATGGCCGGGTGGGCCTGTGGCCATGGTGGACGTGACCTGTGATGGCCAAGTGTGATGGCTAAGGGGGGGGAGACTTCCTTGAGACCATCCCTCACTCTATTATAGTCTTCCTTCCTTCCTTCCTTCCTTCCTTCCTTCCTTCCTTCCTTCTCTTTTTTTCCCTTCCCTCTTCATTCTCATTTCTTCTTCCTTCCCCACTTTCCTTATTTTTTCTTCCTTGCTCTCTTCCCATTTTTCCTTTTTCTTTGTCTTTCCTCTTTCCCTTTCTCGTTCCTTGTCCCTTCTTGCATGCTCAAATGCAAAAGGGGGGAATTTTCTCTTTTGGTTTTGTTTTTAGTTTGTTTTGATAGCCCCTTGCCAGCAAAAACTGAGCTCAGAGGCCCTGTGTGCAGGCCCCCGGCAGTCCGTTTGCAGCCTGGATAGCATCCTGTAGCTCTCTGCCAGCGAAAATGGAGCCCCCCCGCCCAAGCTCCGTTTTCACTGGCAGAGGATGCAAGAGGCCATCGTGGCCAAAAACAGAGGCTGGGAGGGCCGTGCACGGCCACCCCAACCTCCATTTTCACTAGCAGAGGCACCACAGGCTGGTCCCTTGCTGTTTCCAGGCATGCCCCAATGGGCCAGATCTTAGCATCCTGCGGACCTTGAGTTTGACACCCCCTCCTATGTATTAAAAAAGCAACTAACTCAATAGGATCAAGGTGTGAAAATGGCAGTTCTTAGAAGCCAAAATGAAAGCCATGCTGTAGAATGGCAACTTCGTTCCAACTGGTACAAAACATCCAACTTTTCTAAGGAATGTAAAGACTTCCTGTAAGTACCTGTGAGACTTCCTGTGAGCAAATGCTTAGCTAACTTTTGCTAGCTAGCAAGACAAGCTTTGTGTGGGAAAACGCCACCGGATACTGGATCCATGTCAGCATAATCTCTCCGAAACAAAGGAGATTGTTGAGATCATCCCACTTGACCCTGGACAGCGTCTCCTCATGAGTAGACCACAGAGACCCTTGTTTTTATGGTCAGCTTAGCTGATAGTCAGGATTTTTATGGTCCGAGTAGCTGATAGTCAGGATTTACGTCAAGCTAAAACCCACAAAGCAGCCTTTATAGACATTCAGCTTGACCAAGCCTTATATCTTAATCACTTTTGGGATTTTTTTTTTTTATTCTTTGCATATTAGAGAGATTAAGACCCTTTAGAAAAGGTTTTACTGAATTCATCAGATGAGGGTGGGGTTTTTTTGGCTTCTTAAAAGACGGTGCAAATTTGATTTTAATTTTTTTAAAAAAATTATCATTTTTTGGGACTACGCAGCAAAAGAGTGCTTAGTATACGAATTTTGGAAAGCTAATGATGGATTAAGCGTCCAGAAGGATTTGGAATTATAGCTTTGAATTATTTAGAAGATACTTTCTCATGGGAGAAGGGAGATTGATTTCATTTTTTTTATGATAAAAGACTCTAGAGGCAGAGTGTAAAGAAAAAGGAGCAGAAAACTCTAGTGCAAACTTTGGAATACCTCTCAGCCAAGCTTTTGCACAGAATGGATCAAACCCTTGATAAAACGGAAAGAGCATGTTCTATTGAAATTGTAAAACAAGAGCGAGCTGTAACAGATATTGATGAAATTAATTTGAAGGTTGGTTTAAATGTAATATAAATGGATCTAATGGATGACTTATTCCCTAAAGGAAATAAACAGGCATTAAATCAGGAAACTATTTGGACAATTTCTTTCTTCTGGATATGCAAAAGAGCTTTGCTAAGAAAGTTTTTAGAAGTGATAAATGAAAGGATCATTTTTACTTATGAATACAAGTGGAATCTGTTAAAATTCTGAAGAATTTTTCCTTTCAAACAGAGATGAACAGCAAATTAACTCTGGGACTTTTAAAAAGGGGGTTAAAGAGTATTATTAAAAAAAATCAGAAAACGATGTATCCTGTTTTGTGTTTTCTTTAAAGAAAAAAGTCAATTCTCTCTCAATTTTCTGTTTAAAGTCTTTTTCCTTTAATATCGTATTATTTAAAGTCCATCTAGATCTCCTTTATATAACTTGTGAGTAATGGTAAAAAAAAAAAAAAAGGATAGCACAAAAGATTGTAACCAATTGGCACACTGTATGTGTATAAGTGAAAGAGGGTTTTATGTTTTTATGTTTTGTTTGTATGTTTGTTGTAAAAAATAAAAACTTTGTTTAAAAAAAATCAGAAAAGATTTATAAGATTGGCTTTTTCAGTCAGGATGAAAGGAAGAAATTTGTTGCATCTGGCCACCTTACTGGACATCTGCTGACAAAAATTGGTTGACAGAGTATTTGGACTGTTTTCTTTAACTAAGAGATGAACTATGGGGAAAAGAGAGACTATGTTTTACTCAAAGATGGCGATAAGTTATTAAAATTGTTTTAATTTAACTGCTAGGATAAAGGGGGAAGTTATTTCTTTATTTTTCATTCCTTTTTCTTTTCCTTTTTCGCACATACATACATTTTCTTTTTCTTGTATATTTATGTTTATAATTTTTATACTTATTGCATTGTACAGCATTGACTTTTATTCTTTTCCTGTATAATTCTTAATAAAATTATTTGAAAAGAAATAATGTATGCTACAGCAGAGCTGTATATATTGTTATAGTTTTCATTAATGTAGCATAGACATAATGAATGCAATTAAGGGTTCAAAGTACTAGCAGTTTCTTCTATATCTAAAATGGGCTGGTGCAGCCTTATCTGAAGAGAGCTTTCCACAACAAGAAGCCTTTTACACTACAACTCCCAATAGTCTTTGCGAAAATAGCCAGTACTTCAGGATAACTGAAGGGAATATATTTGTCAAGTGATTTTTTCCACATTGTGAGATCAAATGATTACTCCTCCTCAAGTCTTTTTTAAAAATACCCATGTATAAATCAAAGAAATACAAATATATAGAACTTCTAAATTAGAATGGCTTTTTAACTTATAGAAACATGTAATATACTTATCAACAGATACACATTTCACATGTAAAAACAAAAAGACAAATGCCATGAGCATTATGAGCTTTTTCAGCACATACACTAATTCTAATGAAATATCAAATGATCAGTGTCAGGAATTTCTTTCGCTCTTGAGATTTCATTCATTTAACTTTCAGTAAAAATGCCTCCAGAATGGTTATTTGTTTATTATTTCCCACAAGAAATGAAATCAGGGCTACCAATTTGGTGGTCTCCAGACGTCTGGCACTAAAAGGCATACATTCCAGCTGCCATAACCTTTGGTCAAAAATTCAGGGGGCAGTCAAAAGGATTTACATGGAACCAAGTTGCCTATTCTTGATTAATTCTATGAGAATGAAAAACAGCACCGCAGCACCGTAACAATCTCTTTCCTGGCAATGTGACATAAATACAGTTTGTTTTTTTCCAGAAGCAACTCAACTGAGCTTCTTACTAGGGTGGAACTAATGACTATAAATAGGAAGAAGACACAAATAGCCTTACCCGGTGGGAATGTGGAAGTTTAGTGCCTACAAAATCAGAAGGCTCGGGGATCATTGAAGGATGATACAGCTCAGGAGCCAAACGAGTATTTGCAAATTTCATGCATTCTTCTAGGGTAGAGATGAACTGACTGCAGGTTGCCCGTAACAAAGACGAAGCTTCATTCATCTTCTGGTGGGAGTTGAGAGCACAGACAAGTGAAGGAGCACTATTGCATGGTGGCCTTTCCATCCTAACCCTCAGAGCCCCACCACCCAATCAGAGAGGGCTTGAGAGCTAAAAGGCTCAATTCAAATGTTCAGTTGCTCTCTACGTGCCCATTTGGGCTTCCAAACAAGACCAACTCTATAGATGAACATTAATTCTCCCTTCAGGTGCATGAAACAACGGTATCACTTCAGCCAATCAACACTGGCCTTACAAGCTTTGAAATTCTACTAGAACACAGGAAATGATATCGAGCACTCTTTCCTGAAGTCACTCTGCTCACCCTGGATTTTTGCTTACAATGCAGTTAAAATAAGAATGCAAACCACGGCAAAGAACTTGATTCTCCATTAAAATCTGAAGCCCATCTTTTAAAAGAGCGATGAAAGAAAAAGCGTCATTGCCTATACTATGAATCACCTGAAACTTTTAACAGCGGTGGAGCAATATTGAGACAAACTCACCTCTATTCCCATTCCAAAAATCTGTTCCATGGAAAAATAGGAGCATAATACATTTTTGATAAAGCTCTGGAAACTCTCTAAGGCTATTATTTTATAAATGTGGTACAGAAACAGCATGAATTCTATCTTTTTTTTTTTTTTTACTCTGATAGAGTTCCAATTATAAGTTATTTACACTGGAAATAAAATGAAATCAACACTTTCAAAAGCTTCAAAATTATATCCCCCACATATGCAATCATAGCAAGTACTGAGCTAAATGACAAAACATCCAGGTTGGAGAGCCAAGGCTGTTGAACATACAGACATTAGATCCAGGCCACTGAGGCATGGTATTTTTCCAACACTGTCATAAGAATGGAACAATATTCCAGTGTTTCTGTTCGAAAATATACTTATGGCATTAAGCATGCGATTGAAAAAATGTTAAAAGATTGGCAATTATTTTTGGAACAATGAATAAATTGTTCAAAAAAAAAAAACCCTGAGGAATTTTATTTTAGCACTTAGATCAACTGATAAATCACCCATGTCCAAAAGATTAAATAGCTGCCCTTTTGATTATGCATCACAGATTTACCTGTCGATTGACAGATTTTTATTTGTTGAATTTGTGATTGCTTCTGAGATGTCCAGCTTTATAGGTGGGCCTGATCTGTGCCACGTGCATTAATATATTAAAGGAGACGAAATAGAATATATGTTCAAGCCTCAATCAAACCTACAGATGTTATTTGGTGAAATGGGCTTTGCAAAGGAAATTCTAGGTGGGTTGTGACCTTTGTTGATAAATGTGAACAGTGGCAGCATTTGGATCTTTCAAGCAAAAGGAAAAGACGTCTTGCTTCTTTTATATCAGACCATCTCCAAAACATAGGAATATCTACTTTACATATCCATAAAACAAATCTAGAATCCTTAGTGGCTCTTGAATATTTGCACTGTTATGTGGTCTTAATTCCAAGGTACTACACAATGACTGATTGTGTCACCTGGCTCTTGAGACCTGTGGACTACGAACTCCTATTGGCTCTGTGGTTGAAGCTAATACAAGACCAGGAAGCTGAGAGGGCTCTCAGCTTCCCATCCCTGTCCAACAGTGATCAGAAATAAACTTGCTAATGTTGTCAGAGAATTAATATTCCACAGATTTCTTACCAGACCTGGCTGGAACATGCAAAAACAGAACCTGTGATTGTTCTGGATTCTCTCCCACCTTACCTGGATGTCCAAAGGAGATCCATTCTCTTGAGGTTGTGTTGCATCCTGCACAGCTAGCACTTGCTGTGTCAACGCATCACAATACAGGCGCAGTTCGGACAGTTTTCTTCCAAGGGACTCGTTGCTTATGTCCAGATCTGGGATAGACAAGCAAAGGAGTTACACAAGACACCAAAAGAACATTCACACAGCACCACAGAGAATGGGAGGCTTAAAGCAGAAACAGAATTAGTTCTGATTGTGCCAGTGAAAAAGTTGCTCCCTCTATCGTATCAAGATGACCTCTGAGATGCCTTCTGTGATTTCAAGATGCAGATACCTTTGAGTATTGATATGTGGATAGAACCAACACTGAAAATAAAATGCAAATGATGTAATGTGCAATGTAATATAGATTGTCACCGTATGTGTGTTTCATGTACCCTTTTTCAGTACTGAGTAAAAATAAATATATAAAAAAGATTAGTAAAACCAAAACAACTTCCTCTGCTTCAATGAAATGCCACCAATTTATCTCTGAAACCCAAAGGCATCTATGTGATCCAGGAACACAGAGCTGCTTTAAAGAATTGCTGTTAGGTGTGTTCATATTCCCACATGCTCTGAAGAACTTTTTAAGGAAGAGTTTGCACATTGCACCAATCTGGGTTGAGTTACCTTCTTGGACTAGTGAACACACGTGCAATTTTGAAAGGATGTTTCAAGCCCTTTTACAACTTACTTTTATTTTCTAAGAATATTGTTACTCTGTGCCATGACACATGGCAGATTAAGCACTTTAAAAAAATAAACATTTTGAAACACTGAAAAAAATCAGATGAAGCAGAAACGTTGGCTGGTACCAAGGAAGGTGCCTATAGACAGCACATAATCTTTATTGAACTATGCCGGGCCTTGATAATTCTTTAACACAGCAATATGAAGAAGCAACTAGGGGGTGGTGAAGCAAAGGAGAGCTGGCTTAGTGGCTTTCTGTGAAGTAATAGAGGGAAAAAATATGTTAACTGCAGTGGGTGCACAACTGCATCTGTGTGGGTGGGGTGGAAGAAAACATTTATCACCCAATCTGCCAAGACAAGCTTAGGCTTAGCCACCATCTCAGTGGTATTTATTCTGGGAAATGTACACATAACTTATGTCTGTGCACACACTCATGGTTCCAAGATATATTTAGGGAAGTAGAACTTCAGAATGGTCTTACTAAAATAAAACACCAGTTACAAAGCACGGGAAACATTAACGATCTGCAGAGTAAAAGGTGAAGGATCACTAGAAAGGCCTACAAATTGCCTAAATATACATTAAAAGTATTCTAAGCACAATCTTTGACTTCCTCCCATACAAAGCAACTGAGGTCCCAAGTTACATTAAGTGGTGACGTCTTTTGCCTAAGTGAATGATATACATCCAGGCAATAGTCAAGTTTGCCTGTAGTTAGATTTACTATGGATCCAAAACCGAGTAATTGTGTAGGTTGGGGCTGAGAGTGCTTTAACCAAAACAGGAACGCATGCTTTGTGCTATAGTAATGTGACTGGGTACAAACTAAGAAACCCCGCGGGGCTGCCACTAATCTGCTAGGCATAGAAACAGCTGTTGGATAAGCTATATACTATAGCCTTCCTGACAGCAACATAAAGCTGCTTTAATCTCTTTTCATATCCTAAAGGGGGGATTACTTGGAGGGATTAACATCCCCCTCCCTTATACTCAGTGATTTAGATCTTTGTGGGGTTCCTATCTGAGTTTCCCCCATTGAAATTGGGGCTGCTTGCTTTAAAGGGGGAAAAAGTTAAGGGACGGGTGACAAGCCCTTGCAAAAGTAGCCATTTGATATCGACACGACAGGCAGTGGGAAATTTAACATATAGGCCTGTGGGAAGATGTTACCCACGAATAATGGTAAGTTAACCTTGATGCTTCACATGAACTATGTCATATGCTGATTCAGGAAACCTTGGTTGAAATAAGCTATGGTTTATTGTGATCAGTGAACCCAGTCAGTAAAATAATGCTGCAATCGGTCCTGGAATTCATACTTCTTTCTCTGTACATCCAACCCTTCCTTATTCTCACGGAGTCTTAATTTTCTTGGGTTGAGCATGAACAGTTTTATGAACCAGTTGCAGCATTTTTTTCCTGGGTATCCTCAGAGACTGACCAATGGGGGAAACACTACACTTGTCCATAGGAATGTCTGTGTTCTATCCAAGGGTGGTACTTAGCCGGTTCGGGCCGGTTTGAGCAAACCGGATGTTAAATTTACATTTGGTTCACAGAACCGGTAGTTGAACTGGCTGGCTGGCCCCACCTGTCCCGTTTTGGATGCAGGTAAATGCAGAGTCCGCACGGAGGTTCTGGGAGGGCAAAAAACATCCCTCCCGGAAGTCCGGAAACGGGCCTGTTTCCAGCTTCTGGAGGGCCTCCAGAATCTGAGGGAGGCTGTTTTTGCCCTCCCAGAGGCCCCAGGGTAGCTTCAGACTCTGGGGAAGGCGAAAAACGGCCCTCCCAGACATTCCGATAGGCCAGGGGTGTCCAACCTTGGCAACTTTAAGACTTGTGGACTTCAACTCCCAGAATTCTCAGCCAGCAAAGCTGGCTGAGGAATTCTGGGAGTTGAAGTCCACAAGTCTTAAAGTTGCCAAGGTTGGACACCCTGCGATAGGCCATGCCCACTATGGCCACACCCACCCAGCAACCGGGCAGAGAATGGGTGGTTGGGATTTTTGAATCCCAACCCTGGTTCTATCATTTAAATAATGGATTTAAAAAACATCCTAAAGACTTGCCTTTCAAAAGGGGGAATCAATTCTGTTCTTTCCCTCACTTTATTGATCCTACAATCCCAGCTGAGCCCCAAATTTCTGTTCTTGAGACATGCGTTAAGTGAGTTTTGCCCCATTTTCGTCCTCTCTTGCTGCAGTTGTTAAGTGAATCACTGCGGTAGATAAGTCAGTAACCTGGTTATTAAGCGAATCTGACTTCCCCATTGACTTTGCTGGTCGCAAAAGGGGATCACATGACCTTGGGAGACACAGCAACGGTCAAAAATATGAACCAATTGCCAAGCATCTGAATTTTGATCACATGGGATCACGGGGATGCTGCAATCGTTGTAACTGTGAAAAACGGTCCTAAGTCACATTTTTCAGTGCTGTTGTTAACTTTGAACGGTCCCTAAGCAAACAGTTTTAAGTCAAGGACTATGTGTACCTAAAAATTATCCAGGTATTAAAAATAGCACCAGGGACCCGACAGCACATTCAGTGCTATTTCTACACTGTGTTCTTCTCTTTGGATCCTGACATCCATTTCTCTAACCCGCTGTAGGCAGTCAGCAATCTAACTATGATGAGAATTCATATATGCAAACATGGGTGTAAATGGAGGCGAGAGGTTGCAAATGGCTCAACAAACCCAGAAATGTTTGCCAAGGAGGTGTGAGAGCAAAGTACTCACTGAAGTTGACCAAGTATTTCCACTCAGTAGTAACCACCTCTACCAACAACCCCGTAAGCTTGGGCCCACATAATTCATTAACACAAAGCTATTGACCAAGAACCAACCTTTTTCTTTCTGGCTTCTGCTGTCCCCGAGGCAGGCTTTGGAGCTGCCCAAAGCCACCAGCCATTTCTGTCTTTCAGCAGCACCTCCTGCTTTCAAGTAGAAGTACTGCTCACCTGGGATGACCAACTCCATACGAGTGGAATCAGTTGCATGCACTACAGGAGGGATGAGAGAAATAACAGGTAAATAAAAGCGAGCATACAATTATCAGTATCTGTTGAGGTAATTCCCTGTTAGGAGAATGAGAGCATACAGGGAGACGTATTTGAGAGGAGTGTTTGAATAATACACATGCAGCACACAGATACACTGTACAGTAAATGTAGGTTTTTACTTCCAGAAACGTTAAGCAAAGTCCAAAATAGGCAGTCCAAAGTCATTCACAGGTAAATCAGTCAGTTTTCAATCCAGGGATAATTCAATAACAAATTCCAGTGTCAAAAACAGTTCAGAATCAGACTTACATTAAATCCAGAAGTATCAGTCAATTAGGAAACATGGAGGAACGGCAATACTTTCCAACAGAAGGAAACAGACTCACTCAGATACACTCTCTTCTGAAACTAAGACCAAAACAACCCAGGTTTCTGGCTCCATCTTATGGCCATTTGAGTAACCACACCCAATTGCAGTTTTTAGCATGCTCTTAAAGAAACAGTATTAACATGTCTATCCTGATTTATATATTTCTAACCCAAATAGCTGTTAGGTGACCCATATTCCTAACAGTACCTCCCCCAATTCTGTCACGCGCAGGGTCACACTCATTATTATGTCCAATATGATTTCATGGCCACCAATTGTAATTCCTACCTTATATAAGATGAAGGAGTAAGAGGGGAAAATAAATCTATCTTTTCACCACTCAAGAGATATTCTGGGGCTAAAGGAATATCATGTCCTCAGTTATGTAATCTGTATGAAGCACAGACCATAATAGCAAAGAACCCAACCAGAAGGCTCCAGATGGAACACATCAACCTAATAAAAATTAGCCTAACTGAATGAAAACACCTTTAAAAGTACCAAGTTTTGGAACACTGTTTCAAGTTTTTGGAGCTAATAGCCTGATTTCGAAATGTGCTTTTGATAACAAGACATAAAGTCTGCCGACCTCATTTACTAATATTTGCAGATCAAGCTACTGTTCAATCAGAGTGGCGAGTCCCCCCCCCCAATTTATCTGGCATATGCATAAGCCTCCTATAGATTGTCCTTGATGTACCGTTTGAGCGTAAGATGGTGTGGAACACACTGAATTATAAATACTGCCTGAAGTTACAACCTATCTTTCCTCTCAATCTCAGTTGCTCAATCAACCCGCTAGTGTGTACAAATCTGCCACTCCCCTACTTTAACTTGCTCACTGCCTACTTCGTCACCAATGCCTGCGTAATCTAGGCTCTGCAGCATGCAATGAATCAATGTAACTTGCATTATTGTTAGACTACTGGTCCACTGTTTGAAGGCTGAAAAGCAACAAGCCCAATGGACCATATCTGGGGTCCTAGATATTAACAGTATATAATTTGGGCTTACACAGTGGTTTAAGATACCAATGCCAGAACCCAGAAGACTGTGAATTCTAGTTTTGTCTTAGGTACAAAACCAGTAAGATGACCTGTGCAAGTCATTCCCTCTCAGCCCTAGAAGAAGACAAGGGCAAACCAATTCCAAAAATGTTTCCAAGAAAGCTGCATGAACTTGCTAAGGCAAAGGCCATAAATCAAGGCTAATTCAAAGGCACCAAAACTAGTAATAATTAAAAAAAACACCCCAAATTAAGAAACAAACAAGGTGAAGCTGCTGTAGTTCTTAGAAGAAAACCAAAGACAATGCAAAACACCAAATGGAGCAAAGTTTGGGAAAGATAAATTATGTTACATCTTTTCTACTCCGTGTATAGTACTGAAACTGCCTACCTTTGATTTCACATACAGCCATCTTGATGCTGCCTTTGCTGCCTTTGCCCACATCGTCCTGAGAATCATAATAGGAGAGGATGCCATTTTCTAATACAAAGTATCGTGGCTGCCAACCTGAGGCAGAGGAGAAAAAAAAGAGAGGGCAAATTGGACCTTGTAAACAGTTTGCAGTGGGGGGGAGGGGTTTGAGGGAAATCAACTAAGCTTCCCCGTATGTTTGGAATTAGATTAACTTCCCAGGAATTTTTAAAATAAATTGACTAGGGTGGGCAACATGGTCCTTGCGGTACTATTCTTAATTTATGCCAGGCTCCTTGCCTCTCCATATTTATTGTTTAAAAATATTATTTATAATTCAATTAGAAGCAATCATGCTGTTGGAGGCTGCTCATTCATAAACCACCAGATACACACACCAATAGACCATAATAACACTTGTCACGCTCTCTAGTTTAAGGTACTTGGATTTTGGCCCAAGACCTGGCTCAATAGATGGAACCCACAGCAGATTCACCCCACAAATAGCTTCCATTCCACTCCATCTAGGGAAAAATCAGCATCAGAAAATGAAGTTTTCAATTCAGGAAATCTCAGGAAATTGAGTTAGCACCCAATCTATTTACAGTTTGGAATACCCACCAGGAGGAATCTTATCTGTCCCAGATTATTGTGATTTTGGCACCAGGCAAATACATTTCTCTTTTCCTTAGTATTCTAGGATTTTGAGCCAAGCATTTAAACCCAGATTATAGAAAATAATTCTAATTCCCTGCATGAAATGACAGTATTACTGTATTTTAGGTTCTATTCCCTGTGCTTTTTGGAGCATTGTTCCATTTTTCTACTGGATTCCATGAAGTGTTTATTCTTTTATATAACCCACCCAAGAGAAAGTTTATTGTTCAGTATTTATAAATAAAAAATTAATCAATTCCTCTCCCCTCATATTTTACCTTATTTATTTATATCCCATGTTTCCTCTAACAGTTCCAGGTGGCCTTATCTCCATCTATGCAATAAGCTGCTGGAGAGTATATGTCCAGCTCAATCCCACAGTGAGTTTTCAGGGCTGAGGGCAACATGGACTTGGAATTTACTAGCTGCTATTCTTCAACTAATTGTATTGGCTTATGCATATGGCTACTCTGAGAACCAAGTGCTTACTTACCCTGCATTAAAGGGATGCCCATAGCATGCTTTTACATACTGTATACATTTCAAGAATATTGGCCATAAATATTTTGTTTTTTAAGTAGAACCAAAAAAGGTATATATACACTGCCATGAAGATTAGAGCTATCAATACAGTGACTATACACTCTTTGTTATAAAGGCCAGTTCTTTATTTCAGAAAGCTGTACTTTAAATTTATTTACTTTAAATTAAACAATGGATTAAATAATATCTAATTAAAATTTATTAATTAATAATTAAATCTACTTTGGGGGGCAGTTAGGGTTTTGGAATTTCTTTTGTTAAAGCAAAGTTATAAACACAAGCAATTATTATCGTTTTATCTTTATGAATCTCTTCCAGATTTGCCCCCACTGTGGGCTTGTGCTTTATGTCTTCAAAAAAAAAATATTTATGATCACTTTTTCCACAAACTGCAGTTCTTCACAGGCCACCTGGCAACGGTCGACGTTTATTCTTTCCCTGCGATTCCAAGCTGGAGAAACCGCTTTCATTTCTTCCAGTCGCGCAGCGCTTAAAAACAGTTCTTCGAGCAATAAAATGCCGATGGATCGACACCTCCCGACCCGGGAAGAAGAGGCAGGGTTCCCTTGCAAAAGGATTCGTGGCATTTCGGGAAGAATCCAAAAGGGCGAGACCCTGAGGAACAGAGTCCCGTCTGCGGGGAACAAAGATGGGAGGAAGCCTGGGCTGCTGCTGCTGCTGGGTGGGTGCTCTTTCCTTAATTTCTACAAGAGCTTGCGTGGCTACGGGGCGAGGATAACAGGCGGCCGGGGAGCCGAAGAACCCACGTCCGAGCTGGGACGACCTCGAAGCCAGGCCTGCTGGAACACTCCCCACTCACCTGAAAGATAGTTGGTCCATTTCAACAGCGCTCCCTCCATCACCAGCGCAAGCTCAGCGCCGCTCTGCCGCGCCGATCCAATTGCGGCCCTGCGCCGGCGAGCTCAGCCAATCATGGGGCGTGTGTCGGTCGGAACGGAGGGGTGGGAGGTGGGGAGAGAGAGAGAGAGAAAGAGAGAGAGAACAGGAGGCGGACGAGAAGGAAGATAAGGGGGAGGAAGCGGAGGCGGGAGAAGCGCTAACGAATCGGACGAGAGGTAAAAGCCGGAAATCTCTCTCGGAGCCAATGACAAGACGCGGACCCTCGCACTGTCTTAAGGGCAATGTAGTTCTGAAACTCTTCTATCTGCTCCGAAGCTGGAAAATGCCTATCCGCTCCCCAGCACTTCCTCGGCTCGTTTCTGAGTCCTCTCTGTTAGAGATGTGACTCGGCAGTCTGTATGGAGTTGAAGGATATTGGTTAGAGCCGAGTCTGTGCATGTTGGCTGATGTAAGTTCAATGGGTCTTAATTGACTAAAAAAGGTTCAGGCGGTCATATGACAGCTGGCGGTTGTCAAATATTTCATATCCTTTGTTCGGCCGGAAAACCATCGTCTTTGAACCCATACATGCAGGGAAAGAGCAATAGCACTTAGACTTATATACCGCTTCACAATGCTTTACAGTCCTTTCTAAGCGGTTTACAGAGCCAGCATTTTGCCCCTCCGATAATCTGGGTCCTCATTTTGTCGACCTTGGAAGGATGGAAGGCTTGAGTCGGTCAGGATCAAACTCCTGGTAGTGAGCTAAATTAGTCTGCAATATTGCATTCTAACCACTGTACCATCATGAATCCCAATAAACCAATCAAGAAAGGCACCCTTGGGTCCCACTGAGTTTTGTGAGATTTATTCTGTAATCATGGATAAATGTGGCTGTTTCATATCCTTAGACATCCACTTTAACCCCACCCCCCATTATTGAAGACTGAGCAACTGATTACTGAACTATTAGTTGCACAATAACATGACATTCGGAGAGCGAATTATAGACCACTCGAGTTAGGACAGTGATGACGAACCTACGATATGCTTGTCAAAGGTGACACTTTGTTTTTGGATGACATGCCAGCATCCATCAAAATCTGACGACTATTTTCTCTGTTTGAATGAGCACAAATTCAAAAAATATGAGATCCTGCACTACCCAAAGCTTAAAATGGATTCTTCCCATTCATATCAGCACATGATCTGTCATTTTCAGAATTGTGATCAGCTCCTTTCTTATGCACAATATGTTTCACAATATTTGGCTGCCTGTATCTGATGTTTATCTGGTGCCAAAGCAGCATATAACATTATAACTGAAGAAGTTGTGCAATATATAACACAGGTTTTCTCTAAGTTCAGTATCATCTCCTTCAACATATGTTATCATTTTATTTAATAAGTTTCCAACTGAAAAATTCAGACTTCTTTTAAAAGTTAGTGACAAATTATAACTATTTCTGGTCATATTTCTGGTATTTGCTCTTAGCTCTTTTTTAAAATCCTAATCTATACATTTTACCTGCAAGACTTTTTGGCAAAAACTTATTTTTAACACTGTTAATGTTATGTACCATCTCCACAAAGGCACACGGCATGAGCTATATACATTTGAATGTAAAAAGAGAGAAGCCAAAGTTACTGGATTTGCAGAAGTTAAGCAAATGATGTTATTTCCCTTCCTAGCTACAATTGCACAACACAAAATAATGAAATAATGAATAAATTTACATTTTAGCAGTGCCCTGAATGAACACAAACATGCTTATTTCTTCATTTATACTGTTTCCTAGTATGATTCAATTGCTTATTGTACCCTATGACTATTATTAAGTGTTGTACCTGATGATTCTTGACTCTTGATGAATGTATCTTTTCTTTTATATACATTGAAAGCATTTGCACCAAGACAAATTCCTTGTGTTATCCAATCTTTATTGGCCAATAAAGAATTCTATTCTATTCTAATTCTAATTCTATTCTATCAAATGAACTCAGAACATGGGTTCACTTAAATATGGATACGTGTGCCATGCAAGCAAAGCCACTAAACAAAACTTATGTGATTATGGAATTATAACTGCAAGATCACCCTTCGTTAAGCAATTGGGTGAGATATGAGAAGGAATATTAGAGCTAAAAAGTGATGCCAGGCAGGTTTGGATCACCTTGATGTGTTATTATTCGCATTTTTACTTGTAATGGCAAAACGATTCATCCTCCTCGAACCACGCCTCCGTCCCTTGGAGGTATATTTATAACGTCCATGTTCAATGTTACAGCTTGGAAATTTACAACAGGAGAACTACGACTCCCAGCGTGCACAGGAGCAACCACAATGCATTGAAGCGTATCGAGAGAGAAGCCACTCTGCGTCTCCCCGGTGTTGCAAAGTCTTACGGGATGCGTAGTCTTCTGGTCAATGTTGCCTTGTGGCGGTAGTCTTCGTGTGGACTCCAGCATCCAGGATGCGCCTCGGAGCGTTTTCGAGGCGACAGGAGACTATCGCTTCCTCTCTCCCGGCCTTTGTGAGCCGGACTGGAGGGTGGAAGGAGTTGTGGTGGTGGCGGCGGCGGCGGGGCAGGAGGAGGGAATGAGCGAGGAGGAGGCGGAGGAGCCTTGCGGGAGCGCGAGGAGCTGCGGCAGCTTCCCCAGGTGAGTAAAACACCGCCTCTCTGGGACCGTTGCTAAGAGACGAAGGGACAAGCCCCGCCCCTTGCACCCCCCTTTCCTCAAGGACCGCGTTCCGCGTGCCGTGGCGACCATCCAAAGGGCCCCAAGGCCCGATCTGCTATGGGCCACCGTGCTGCAGTATAAGGCATGTTTGGGCGAGATATCCTGGGCCTTGGATTATCTTCAGCATCCATGCATGCTGGTTTAGTTAATACCTCCCCAGCATGCTGCTGGCTAAGGAAGATGAGAGCAGAAGTCCTACCTAGGCTTGGCATGGCGCGGTTAAACTTTCTTATGGCTGCTGCCCCATCTTGGGGTCACGGCCGGGACGGTAGAGTTCTGTGTGACATTCCCGATCAGCAGAAAGAAAGCAAAAGTTGTGTGTGGAGGGGGTCATGGAAGAATGGGACAGAGCTTTGAATTAAACAGAATCGGCACTTTTTAATACATGGGACAGAGATTTAATTGATGCAATTCATAATGTATACTGTGGTTGTGTGTGCTGTTCCCATGCGGCTTGTCTGGGCTTAGAAGATAAGCAGGGATGGGCTTGGATGAAAGGCCACCAGGAAAGTTTATTTCCCTACTTAAGAAAAGAGTATATAGTTAAGTCCACATTGTCACCAGGATTGAAGCTTAAACTTGAAGATATCTTCAACCTTACTGCCTTAAAAGCAGGAATAGGACTGAATAAAAACAGAATACTTTATTGGCCAGGTGCAATTAGACACACAAAGTATTTGACTCCGGTGCATAAGCTTTTAGTGTACATGCAAAACAACAAAGTAATAATACTCAGAATAACAAAATAATACTCAGAATAGTGATACCAATAAGAGAAGGTAGTGGAACAGATGAGAAGGATAAAAGTAATACAGCCATACTGTATGGGCTAATAGGTTTAGATAAATAGGTTTCTTGGATTGTTGTCCAGTTGGTTCCAAAACACTGGCTTATGCGGTGTCATATAGATTTCTGTCCACTAGAACTAAATGATAGCTCCATGTTTAATCAGAGCAGTCATAGGGGTGTAAATTTATGGTTTCTATTCTACTTGGATTTACTCTAGTCTATTCTCATTGGATTTTTCTGCAGATGAAGATGGATGGGAAAGTTCATTTTGTAGAAAATCTTTTAATGAAGAGGAGTTTAATCCTATTGTCATTGGGGAACTCATTACGGAAATTTAGTTGCATCGGTCAGTGGTAAAGATGGAGGCATTCTGGAATGGGGTTGAAAGAAAGATGATCATTCCTTGTTATAGAACACTCTTCCTCAATCTGGTGCTCTCCATGTATATTGAGCTACACCTTTTGACACCTCAAGTAAAATGTGCTAGCTGGGGAGTCAAAATTGTTCCCCAACATATCTGGAGGGTATCAGGCTGGGAAAAGTTGCTGTAACATATGAGATCACAGAAACATTGAAAACAGGCAAGAATAGCTCTAATATTCATCTCAATCTCCATGCTTCCCTCAGTATAGAGCAAATGCTGGCGTCCAATCCTGGCAAGACCCCGATCAGCCTGCTACAAGAGTATGGGACACGCATAGGCAAAACACCCGTCTATGACTTACTGAAAGCTGAAGGACAAGCACATCAGCCCAACTTCACCTTTCGTGTCACAGTTGGTGACATCAGCTGCACCGGTTAGTTGCGGTAAAGAATAAGTATACTGATGATCCAGTTTACCTTATTTTTCATTGGTCTTTGTGAGACTAGGCTGGAGTTGCCATACCTAAATATGAAAATAGGTACTTAATTAAGCAGAGTGGACAAAAGCAAGGAATTTTATCTAAAAAATCCTTAGGGGAAATAATTAAGAAAGAACTGAGCCATTAAAGAAACCTAGCAAAAAGGAAACCTTTTGTCTGAACGAAGTTGGGGCCTGAGCACATGGAAAATCCCTACCCAAGTCCTGCTAACAGCTACCAGACTAACAAAGCAAGATGTCAATTGTCCAACTAGTCAACCCAAATCAAGGAAACACTCGGGAGCTTTAAATTCCCAAAACTAAAACTTTATTGGATACACCATATTGGTACTGAAGAAACAAAACCAGCTCTGGTTTTCCCACGCAATTGCTTGCCTGGTTAAACAATAGCTTCCCCATTTCCCCATCCCTGGGTGTTGTCCAATTATGAGATGTCCAATTATGTTCAATTGTCCAATTATGAGATGTCCGCTTGTTATGGGAACAGTCCATAACAACTTTCTCCAGCACCTGCAGTGGAGACTTTGATGGCTTCCATGTTCTCACAATCTCTGCATACATTCTCATCATTCCATTTCCCCCTTCCCTCCCCCCCCCGCTCCCCAGTTCATTGGCAAATTGAGGCGCATTAAACTTTGAAAAAGGCAAAGCGGTTCAGTTATGACACAAGGACTTTGGAGGATTAAAAAGGATCCTGAAGCCCTTTGAGTTGTCTCTGGATCCAGACTTCTGCCCCTCTGGCTAGTGGTGCCAGCCTAGTTGAGAAGGATGTAAGTAAGTGTGGATGATAATGTGTGTAGGCATGTGAGATAGAGCAAATGCATACATTGTAACCAGTAAAAAATTGCTGATTTTGCCTTAATTGTGCCCCAATTCACTATATCATTTAGACTTGGGAATAATTCTTAAAAAAATATCTGCAGTAATAGGTTTCCCCAGGTCCTCCTTGTAAAAATACAAATGTCCCCTGGTGGTTACTGGTGGATTTTTGCAGTCCAGAACTGATTGCTCTA
The DNA here is from genome assembly GCF_049901735.1 of Notechis scutatus. Classification (NCBI taxonomy): domain Eukaryota; kingdom Metazoa; phylum Chordata; class Lepidosauria; order Squamata; family Elapidae; genus Notechis; species Notechis scutatus. The sequence goes on from NC_142010.1 coordinate 139,561,082, forward strand.
CACCATAGCCCAGTGGCTCTCCAACTTTGTGATCCTTTGATTCCCCCCTGAATTGTTCAATGAGTATGTGCGACTTCCCTCTGAATAAAACTAATGATTTAATTGATGTTAGGATAGGATAAGGAATAAATAGATTGCTTGTAATAAAACGATCATTTAATAAAATATACATTTTTAATGTATCTGTCACAGCAGCTTTTAAACTTTGTTGTATTGCAATTGCACAGTCTGCTAAGCAAAATGAGAAAGGAGGCCCAGAATGAGTTTAATGCTCCTGCTTTGTATGCACAAGTCTATTCAGTTTTTTTTTTTTAAAGTATGACCTCTCCCAAGTTATTTGCAATTCCTTGGGGTGGGTGGGGATGTCTTGAGCCCCAGTTTGGGAATCCCTCCTATAACCTGTTTAACTCCCTCCTACTAAAGCTAAGTAGGGCTGGGCCAAGCCCTCGGAAAATTTCAGAGATCCCCATGTATGTGCCCCCTTGATTTCTACCATGTGGCAGGAAATGATAAATATTTCACTCTTAGAAGTTCTCATTCTGACTTTTGGCTTGGTATCGTTATCTCTTTCCTTCCTATTTTCAGGCCAAGGACCTAGCAAAAAAGCTGCCAAACATAAGGCGGCAGAAGTAGCACTCAGGCTCCTAAAGGGAGGAAACATGTTAGAGCCGACGCCGCTGGATGAAGCCAGGTGAGGAGGGACTTGCCTGCTTGGGATGGTTCTAGAGATCCCAGATGCTCTTTAAGAATTATCAGGGCATCCTCTATCTCTACTCCTGTTTATATTTTGTTCATCTCAAAAACTTAAATTTGTGTCCAGTTTCGATAAAGAGGGATATTTTCTTACTATTGGTGATGATGGGCAGATAAGTAAGCCGCTGGTATACTAATATTTGCGGTGTATTTGAGCAAGCTACCAAAAGACCAAAAGGACTGCAGAGCTTTAAGAGGCTTAAATGATATCTGTGTTCTCCATGTTCCACAGATAAGCAAGCCTCTAGATTGGTCGTTCTGCCACAGTATTACAGTTCCCCAGTATTCTGCATGTATTCATTATTGAAAGAGAACTAATTCTATTCTGACAAATTTGTAACCAAGTGCTGGAATTAGGCAAGGCTGCAATATACCGTATTTGCCGGCGTATAAGACGACTTTTTGCCCTAAAAACATGCCTCCAAGTGGGGGGTCGTCTTATACGCCGGTAAATACATTGTCACGGTGCAAGAGCGATGGGGGAGCTCCGCAACTTGCGAAGCCCTTCAAGCCCAGCCAAGTCTCTCTTCCTCCTCCTCCCACCCACCCACCCACCCTCCGCCCGGCTCGGGCGCTGGCGGAGGCCAATCTGGAGGTGGGGTGGGGGTGGAGCGGGAGGGTCTCTGGCGGGGCCGTCGCCAGCCAGCCCCGAGCCGCGTAATGGCCCGGGAGTGGGGGGAGAAGGTGGTGGGGGTGGACTGTGGCGCCCCTCCTTCTGGGCAGCGGGCGGGGGCGGCAATTTGCTCCTCCCGCTTCTCCCTCCCTCTTTGAAAGACCGGGAGGGCTGTGCTTGGGACGGGGGGTGTCCTCAGGAAGTTCCTGATGGGACCCCGCTGGGCAGGGCCACCCGGCTCCCGAGCTGCTTTCCAGGGTCCCCTTGGGAAGAAAAGGGTCCGGTGGGCGGTGGAAGAAGGCGAGCGCTCCTCCCCCGCCCCCTGTCCCGTCCCGTCCCTCCTCTTGTCCCCTCCTCCCCTCCCCGCTTAAGAGAGAAAGATCTGCCTCCCCTGCACCGAGCTTCCACCCGGCGCCGCGTCTCTCGGCCAGCGCGCTGCGACTTGGGAACCGGCCAAGCGACTTTAAAACCGAGCGGAGCCAGATATAGCCGAATTACCCTCCACACCACACACACACACAGAGAGAGAGAGAGAGAGAGAGAGAGAGTTGGCAGCTGTCCATCCCCCACCCTTGGAGTCCCGATGGCACGCACGCGGGGCTGTCACAAAGAAAGGGAGAGGAATTGAGTGCCAGCCTGAGAAAGGCGAAGCTGCCTCTCTAAAGCATTTTGGTGGCTTTGTAAGTTTGGGGGAAAGGGGTTGGGGGTGTCAATCAAGAATTATATCCAGAATACCCAAGTGTTACAACTTACCGTATTTGCCGGCGTATGAGACGACTTTTTGCCTTGAAAAGCATGCCTCCAAGTGGGGGGTCGTCTTATACTGCGTAGTATATAACAAAAACTATATTTTGAGTGGAAATGTTGGGGCTCGTCTTATATGCCCAGTCGTCTTATACGCCGGCAAATACGGTATTTGTTGCACTGTTGAAAACACAAAACATTCTTTTAAAACAGTTGTTTTAAATCCGCACTCTGAACTTTTTCCAAGTATGTGTCTTCACTTTGCATCACAATACTTGGCTTTTACCAAAGTGTGAAATATCATTGATCAAGCTCTACTGCAAGTGACATTGACCTTCTCTTGAGATTTCATTTTTTCATGATGTTCTACTGTGTGCTTCTGAATGAATACTGAGTTTATTCAGCATATGAGATTTTCGCGCTATTTTTTTACACTACCAATCAGCTGAATTAACTACTGAACTAATTCAATTTCTGGGTCCACGCAATACACTGAACCATAAATGAACAAAATAGCTGGGTTCACACAACACATTGAATCCAAACACCAGATAGAAACCTTTGCCTCAGCAGGTTGTATAAATCCATTATGGGATTAGAGTAGTTTAACAGGCAGACATTAAGCAATAAAAGGAAGCTGGGGTAGAGGAAATATTCTGGAAGGACAAAAGTAATAAAGCAGATTCTGCAATTCAAGTTTGGCAATCTCTGACTTCATTTCAAAAGCGTTTCCTGCTGTATGGATTCCTGCTACTGAACATGCTTTAATATTTTCACCTTCTGTTTTCAAGCTCTCTTTCTCTAGAGCCCTTGGCTCTGACCACTGCTCCGGTGGCTGTGCCTGTACCCATCCCACCAGCAGCCTCTCCAAGGTAATGGGGATAATTACTGAAGTGAAAACAAAGGCTGAGCTGCCAACGTCTTTAAACAATTCCTGTTTCCCTAAAGCCCATTACTGCTCTACTAGAACAAGCTGGATTCTTTTGAGTCTACGTTCCTGGTGCTTGTCATTGCAGTTTTGCCCCTGTTGCTGTTCATAGACTCCCAACAGTCTTCCCCATTGTGTTCTTTAGGTGGTTTGGATTTCAGCTTATAGAATTCCAAGCCAGCATGGGTTTTCTGGAACAGAGGTCCAGCTCGCTGGGAAGCCACTAGCTCGGGAAGGATTGGACAGAGATAGAGGATGCAGATATATGGGATGCGCCCTATTTCGTTACTACTCAATACTCTGAAATTAGGTATCCAGGTCTGATTTGCTGTTGGAAATACCAGCAAGTGGTTCTTACCTGATTCACCTGACGTAAAACACACCTGTTTATCTTGAATGAATTTCCCCCTCCAACCTAGGCTTATTATGCTTTTCTTTGCAGTCAAATATAGATTCCAGGCAAAGCTTTTCTTTCTGAAGGCCCTTCAGGCAGGTTCCTGGGGGAAAAAAAATACTGTGCCTTTAATTAGCAGTGGGCGAATGTGCATGGGGTACCCGAGTTAGCAACACTTTTAGGGGAGAATATTTTTTTTATTTTGGGTCATCTTTTACTCAGAAGTTCTCCGCTGGACATAAAACCTACAGTATCCCCACAACAATCTGAGTGCAATCCAGTTGGGGCCTTACAGGTAAGCCGTTTTCTTGGCTGTGATATATGGTACTTTCTGCTGACAGCCTTGATCACCTTCCCTCAATTTGAGTGCTGTCCCAATGCAGTGAATACAATTTCCATAATACATATTGAGTAAACACCAGGAAAGGGAAGGGAAAACTCACGGGGATGCAGGTTCTAGTATACAGGTAGTCCTCGACTTACAACAGTTTGCTTAGTGACCGTTTGAAGTTACAACAGCACTGAAAAAAAGTGACTTATGGCCGTTTTTCAGACTTACGACCGTTGGAGCATCCCCCTTGTCATGGGATTTACATTCAGATACTTGACAACTGACTCACATTTATGACGGTTGCAGTGTCCCGGGGACCATTTTTTTGCCACGTTCTGCCAAGCAAAAAGTGGGGGAAGCCAGGTTCACTTCACAACCAGGTTGCTCATTGAACAACTGCAGGGATTCCCTTAACAACTGTGGCAAGGCAAGTCGTAAAACGGGGCAAAACTCGCTTAACCAGTTTTTCACTTAGCAACATAAATTTTGGGCTCAATTGTGGTCGTAAGTCAAGGACTACCTGTACTTTCCTCTTTCAGCATCAGGCTTTGTAATAGAAACCACTGATCTGTGTTGCCGGCATGCAAGCTACGTGTCTGACATTGTTTGTCATTTGTACCCTATTCTGTGAACCAGACACTTTGGGACATCTCCTTCCTTTAACATGCTGACACCTGACCTAATTTCAGTGCTCTCAAGACCCCGATTTTTAAAAATGAGACATTAGCCAACATTTAGAGGGCAGGAATGGGGAATCAACCACGTAGTTACATCCATCTGATCCTCTCCAGTACCTCTCCAAGACTCTCGGATGGTGGAGCAATTTTGGAAGAAGGTCCAAGAAATATTTTAGGAAAACAACATGTATGGGTCTTTTTGGATCATGCTTTTTAGTCAGAACCAACATGGGCTTGCTGCAGCTCTGGAATAAAGCCAGTCACATACGATGAAATCAGTCACCTACTCACAAAAGGTCAATGCTTAATTAAATCAGTTTTCTCAGTCCTCATATTGTAAGTAAAATCCATTGACTATGGCCATAGCTTTCCAAGTGGTCTTGATCCAACTTATAGCAATAGCATTTTGGCTTATATACTGCTTCACAGTGCTTTACAGCGGTTTACAGAGTCAGCCTAGTGACCCCGACAATCTGGGCCCTCATTTTACCAACCTCAGAAGGATGGAAGGCTGAGCCAACCTTGAGCCTGGTGAGATTCGAACTGCCAAATTGCAGGCAGCCTGCAGTACTGCATTCTCATCCCTGCGCCACCACGGCTCATGGTGGGAGCCATATTTGACCACAGCAAACATTACTTAATGCTGGCTTGAATCTTCTCCCAATTATCAGCCAAATGTATGTTAACTTAATGGAACCATCAATTGGGATTGTAATAATTGATAGTTGCATTATACTATATACTCGATAATACTAACGTTTCTAAATACAGTAAGTTGTTTCTTTACAAAATAACCAAAATAACAAAAGGGGCCAGACCTGCCACTCCCATTAAGAATCCAGAGAGGAATGTTTTTCTTTTTTGCCTCTTTCCCCAGGAACTGGTGGTGCAGAAGGGCTGGCGACTTCCAGAATACACCGTCACTCAGGAATCTGGGCCAGCGCACCGCAAGGAATTCACCATGACTTGTCGTGTTGAAAGGTTTATTGAAATAGGTATACTATCATAAGATACTCATCATATAAAAGGGGTACAGTATCCTCCCTTCAGTGCGACTGCTAGGTCCCATGTCAAGCTCTAGATCAAATCATGACCAGCTGTAAGCTGAGGGCATATACTGTTCCAGTATCTATCTATCTATCTATCTATCTATCTATCTGTCTGTCTGTCTGTCTGTCTGTCTGTCTGTCTGTCTGTCTGTCTTCCTTCCTTCCCTCCTTCCCTTCCTTCCTTCCTTCCTTCCTTCCTTCTTCTTTCTTTTCTTTCTTTCATCTTCCTACCTGTCTAATCTCTCTCTCTTTCTTTCTACATCCATCCATCCATCCATCCATCTCGTATGTATGTATGTATGTATGTATGTATGTATGTATGATGTATGTGTGTATGTGTGTATGTGTGTATGTGTGTATATCTGTATATCTATATCTATATCTATCTATCTATATATCTATATCTATCTATCTATCTATCTATCTATCTATCTATCTATCTATCTATCTATCTATCATCTATCTATCTATCAGCATTGTAGTTGTCTTCTGAGGGCTGGCCGGAGGGGGGGGAGGGGAAGAAGTGCACAGGGGGTAAGGGATGGATGCCTTCTGCAGCACTCTGCCAGCCAAAAGGGCTGCAGGGGGCCTGCGTACGCCCCCCCCACACCCCAGTTTTGACCTGGATGGCCTGCTGCAGCACTCTGCCAGCCAAAATGGGGCACCCCCCCCGCACCCTGTTTTTGCTAGTAGAGGTACCATGGGCTGGGCCTTTGCTATTTCCAGACTGGCCCTGCGGACCAAATTTAAGCACCCTTTGGGTCGGATCCGGTCCGCGGGCCTTGAGTTTGACATCCCTGGCCTAGACTGAATATAGAACCTACTAACATTCATGCTTTACTGTGTTTTTTTAAATCTAGGTGAAAATATATATTACAAGCCAATGTATGATATGTCATATGCTAAAGAACTATCCTAAGATGTTAGCAAAGAATCTAAATCCACCTATGATTAACCTGTTTAGTTTCTTAATTCCTTTTTATTGGGTGGATCTCGACCTGTTTCTTCTGCAATCCCACTGGGATTTTTAAAAGAGTGGGAAGCTTCCCAATAATAGGCTTAATAAAAGGAGGAATGGTGCCGTTATAAAACAAGATGGGGGCGGAATCAAAAGGCAATGCACAAAGGCATCCTTCACTCACACACACCGAACTAAAGATATGGGAATGTACAGTAAAAGATTTTCCAGGGAGCTGGCTGAAAGGTCCTAAAAAAACCAAGTCTTTAAAACCTGTGGTTGTATATTCAGATATACAACCTATGGCTGTATATTATTTGAAACCTATGGCTGTATATTGGCTGTATACAACCTATGGCTGTATAGTTTAGGATCAATATATCAGTCCCGTTGTCAAATTGCCATTCCAACTTTTCTTTTCCCTCCAGGGAGTGGCACTTCCAAAAAACTAGCCAAACGCAACGCTGCAGCAAAAATGCTGGTTCGGATCCACAGTGTTCCTCTGGACCCACGGGAGGGGAGTGAGGCTGAAATGGAAGAGGACCAGTTTTCTATTGTGAGTCTTGAAGTGTCAAGCTGCTGATATTTAGATGAAGGGCTGGTAACACTACTGGGTTCTCTAGAAATTCAGTAAAGAACAAAGACAGAAAACCAAGGATAATTGTGTAAGAGCAGAAGGAAGACAATTAACTCCTGTATGCTGTAATTTGTGAAAGAAACAGAACCTCCATGAACACCTTTTCCTACTTAGATTGCAGGGACCAAACTGGACGGGATGAAAAGTCGGGGATCCGGTTGTACCTGGGATTCCCTGCGCAACTCAGTGGGAGAGAAGATTCTTCACCTGAAAAGCCACCGAGTTTTCAATTCTGGGTTCTGCAACCTCTTGAAGGAACTCTCCGAAGAGCAGAGTTTTGATATCAGCTATCTTGATATTGGTAAGGAATGAGGCAGAGATTAGAGTTAATAAAGGTTGTGTAAATTTTCTCCTCCCTCTTGTGCACTACGGGCAGTCCTCATTTAGTGACTGCTTCATTTAGTGATCAGTTTTACAATGCTGATTTTAAAAAAGTACCTTTACAACCAATCTTTGCATTTAGAACCTTTGCAGAGCTGTAAAATAAAGGAGAGCTGAAGTAAGATCATAAGCACAGGAGCAGTTTCATTTACCATCTGCTTTGCTTAATGACCGAGTTGCTGGTTCCAACTGTAGACACTCCGTAAGGATGACCTTCTTTATTTGTCCATTTACAAATGCAACTTTTTGTTTCCCACTTGCACATTGAGCAACTGGATGGCTGAAAGCAAATGGACCAGGCATGCTTAGAATTATCCTTTAAAGTCAGAGAGAACTTGGGTGAGCTTGGATCTACATGGGTTACATCAATAATATTGGCTTCATGAAAGAGAAATATTGACTTGGAACACAAACCAGACAAGGTCAGGAATTTGGTACTGCAATGTTGGTCTGCTTTAATTTAGGTATATGTTTATTAGATGTAAAAGAGGAAAATATTGAAGTGATCACCAAGTCAGGCAGATTTTTGTTTATCTGTTTTGCTATCTTTTAAGGAATGACAGCATTATACTCTGGTACAGTGAGCTTAAGCAGGCTGTCCTGCTTGCTTCTTAAAGGGCAGTGGTCATTATACAATGCAGACTTTAGCTCTGCAAGGATCATTTATTTGCTCTTGAGCAGAATGAAATCTTAAAATATTCATTCTAATTCAATAAACAAAATTATATTACATTGTACTTAAATTAATGTATCATTTCTAAAAGTAGTTTCAAAACAAGAATGGAAATATGTACTTCAGCGCTACAGAAAAACAGCTGACAAACCTATTCTGCCTATTAAAATAGGGTTTTCCCCAAAACATTTAAGATTGGAAGGGGTAATAGAAATGGAAAAGAAGAATCACATTAGACATTTTGCTGTATTGCACACATCCTGGTGTTTCATTTGAGAATAGGTGTGCCTTCCCCAGATTTCTGGATGAGAATTGCAAGGCTGAGTATCTTGCAGCATGTCCATAGTAGTTAAGCCACCTGGAATTTGCAATTCATCCATATCTAGAAGTCAACTTGTTCCCCATCCTTCCCTTAGGCTGCTTGGTGACTACACAACTAGTAAAATATTAACACTATTGTGTTAATACTATCGTGCTACAGTAACTCACCAAGTTTCTTAGTGAAGCTCTCAAAAGCAGGATCAAATAGTTGCCATTTGATAGGCTGAGATAAATTGCCATTGACCATACTAGATGAACCAATAAGTTCTTTTACTATCACAGCCATAAGAAAATTTTCTGTCCTCCTGTTACCTTATGTTTTAATTGTCAGAAGATTTGTGATGTTACTTATCTGTTGCTTTGCTTTTGCTTGAAGAATATTTTCATCTGAATTAAGAATAATCAGTATACAGGTAGTCCTTGACCTTCGACTACAATTGAGCCCAAAATTTCTGTTGCTAAACAATCAGTTGTTAATGAGTTTTGCCCCATTTTACTTTTCTTGCCATAGTTAAGTGAATCACTGCAGTTAAGTTAGTAATAGTTAAGTGAATCTGGTTTCCCCATTGACTTTGCTTGTCAGAGGGTCGCAAAAGGTGAACACACCATCCCAAGACATTGCAACTGTCATAAATATGAGCCAATTGCCAACTGTCTGAATTTTGATCATGTGATCATAGGGATGTCGCAACTGTTGTGTGAAAAATGATCATGTTATTTTTTCCAGTGCCGTTGTAACTTCGAACAGTCACTAAATGAATGATTGTAAATCGAGGACTACCTGTGAGATCAGTTGCAGCAGGCTGCTGTTTTCCTGGTTTAAGTAACTGAATGGGGTTTTTTTCCCCCCTCACAGATGAGACGAGCATAAGTGGCCTCTACCAGTGCTTGGTGGAGCTTTCTACGCAGCCAGCCACAGTATGCCACGGTTCAGCCAGTTCCCGCACTGCTGCCCGCGCTGATGCTGCCCGCAATGCCCTTCAGTACCTCAAAATCATGGCTGGAGGCAAGTGAGATGCATGCGTCCGGCAATGCTGCAGATCCATTGAGGAGGCCATTTTGTTTTCCTCTCATGAATTGACGTGACAGGGAAGTGATTGGATGGGGCTGCAAGAAAGGAGGAGGGTTGGAAGAAGTTGGCTGAACTGGAAGACTTTGAAAAAGTTGGCCGAAGTTGCAGCAGTGATGGGGTTTACGGAGCCTTGTTTCCTGAGGGGCAAGGACAACCCATCTGGAGGCTATCCTGTCTCTTTGGCTCACTCGGGGTCACCCTTGTTGTTCTCCGGGATATAAGCACCGACTGGTTTCTCTCATGTTTGGGAGTTGCAATAAAAAAATGGATTTTTTTTCAATAAGAAGTTGTCCTGTTTTATCCCCGGGAATCAGGCATTCACATACAAGAGAACTGTACCTCCCTCACCATATACCATAAGCCAGAAATCTTCAGACTGCTTGAGCTAGTTGTGATCTCTGCTAGTTTAGATATACTTGAGGAAGTGGTGGGATTCAAAAATGTTTACTACCGGTTCTGTGGGCATGGCTTGGTGGGCGTGGCAGGGGAAGGATACTGCAAAATCTCCATTCCCTCCCCACTCCACTAACCTGCTTTCCAGCTCTGTTCTCCTGGGCAGGGCAACCAAAGAAGACCCAGCCAGTCAGCTGGGATGCGGGAGGCATAGATGAGGGCGTGGCCAGTCAGAGGTGGTATTTGCCCTTTCTCCAAACTACTCAAAATTTCCGCTACCGGTTCTCCAGAACTGGTCAGAACTTGCTGAATACCACCTCTGACTTGAGGGTGAAAAGTTAGCATCCCCTTGCCCACATGCTTATTTTCTATCAGAAGGGAGGGGCTGCAGCTGCAAATCCCACAACTTCCCAAACTCCAGGTGATTGGAGTCCAGCAACTCTTGGGAAGCCAATTTGTACTACTCAGGTATGGAAAGAAATGTTGAATTGTCCCTCAAGCCTGTCTCTCATGCTCTCCCAGAAAGCATTTTTCTTTTTTAAAACAGAGTTTCAAACAATTTCGCCTTTTACTTAATTTTCTCTAGATTGTCTTCTGTCTCCTCAAACCAATACTCATTTTTGTAGAAATGATTTCCTCCTATGATATGTTGTGCATGTACCTGCAGCAGTCCCAACCCAAGGAAAGAATTTGAACAGGTAACTGGTCCTGTAAACAAGCGTGCTTTTCTAGCTCAGCTAGAGTCAGTCTGATGCTTACAGGTGATGTTGGGCTACATATCCCTTCTTCTAGGAGCTGTATTATTCAGCTACTTTGGCCATATGTGGTATAGGATAGGCCAATATTAGTCTTTCAGTGTAATTAATTCTATGCATTGTGCAAAATCCATTTTTGGGAGAATCTGCATTTTACAATGTTTTAAAGACTCACTCCCAGACAGGCGTTGCCAATAATCCACCACCACTGTGACCAACAGACAGTTTTTTAAAAACATTTTACAGAGGAGCAAGTCTTTGCATGAAAGGAGACTTCACTGACCATAGATGTAGTCACCTATGAAGGCATGGGTAATTTTCATTGTCATTCTTTTTCCAAATGTGCCGTTCATTTCCCCCCTTAGAACTGAATACCATTCCCTAACAGAAAGCACTATACCTCCCCCTCATCCCTGTTCAATGATCCTGAAGACCAAGTCTAATGAGGGTTGTAGGTGAATAGGTTAATTGCAGAGAGTTACCTGGCCATCTACATGACAAAAAGACTGCAGTATCTTCCAAGATGTAACAATGTTGTTTTATTATTGTTGACAACAAATAGTATACAGGTCCTTAACAGGGAAGGGCCACCCAGTTAAGGCTGAGTGACAAGACATAGAAATAAAGAAGCAGAAAATTAAGGTGTGGCTCTCATCCAGTTTGCCAGGATCCAGGAAGCAATTACTTTTGGTATTTGTTTTTTTCCGGATTGCTACTTCCAGCTTCATTTTTTCTTGCCAAAGCGTTGTGGGGCAGCCATACTCAGAAACTGAGGGGCCAGAGAATCCCAAGCCCGTGCTTTGATCCGGCCAGCGTTTCTCAAACTGCTGGTCCTGACTTCACGGCCAAACCTATAGAAACGATCAGAAGCGGAGAGCAACATAGAGAATGCAATGCCTGAAGGGACAAATTGGGCCCACTGGGGAAATCAAAGTCATATTCCCTCTGATAGATCATCCTATCTCCAGCCCTAGCTGGTCAAATGACTCCAGAAAGCTCAGAAGCAAAGAATTATGGGTACCATTTGCCTCCAAGACTTGACTCTGAAATGAATTGGATTGTGGTTCAGGAAGTAATTAGTTCTTTTTAAAGGACAGAAAGGTAAAACGATGAAAGGCATCCTTTGTTGAGGTTATACGTGAATAGGGATGCCAACAAATGGATCATTTATTCATTCAGTTCTCAATGCACTTCATAGTACTGTTTTGTATTGGACAGGCAACAATCATTTGCACCAGTAAGCCAGGAATTGTATGTAGCAACAGCACAGAGAAGCATAAAGAACTCCGTTCTGATTTCCCCATGTTTTTCCCTGCAAAAGCCTGGAGGAAGAATGAACCAAAATTCAGTTTCGTTTTGTCCAATTTTTAGCTTTCTGTTAGTTTCAAACCAGGGTGTAACATAAACCTTATCAAATTGCTGAATAAACACAACAGAAAGTCCATCAGTTTATTTCAAACACAATTCCTGGTTTGTACAGAGATGTAAGCCGGGAATTCAGTAAAGTAAAACAACCTTGGTTAATTTTTCTCCTACAGCTCGAACCAGTACTTGACCTTAATTCATCTAGCAGACACAACAACATAAAAAAGAACAAAAATAGCAAACAAAACAAACAAAAAACCCCACAGGTTGGAAAGCTCTATTTGGATAGCAATTTACACATTATATCTTGTTCTCCTTTAATTACCTCTAAATTGTGAAGCTGTTGCCTGATATTTACAATATATGATGCCACGAGAGGTTAGTGAAATCTCTGCAAATCTCTGCGCACCATTTGGATGAAAAGCGTAAGTAGCGTCAGCAGAAGAGTAACTGGATGTTTTAATGCAACCACTAAAAAAATATTTTTCAAATCAAATCCAGAAAACAGACCAAAATGAAACTTTGAAATTGCATAGAAACATGAAGTTAACATATTTGCTTCTATTTCACCTGAAAATGCATATAGTTTTGCTTAATAAACCTTTAATCAATCATACCTCTGTGGCTGGAATAAGAAGGAAGGGCTGCGACCAGGTCTCTGCGCAGCATGTAACAATGTACGGAGAAGGACGTCCAGCAGATTGTCATCAGGTAAGCTCTGACCAGTGTGGGCCTCACCCTCTTGTGGCTGTAGGAAGAAAGCCTGGAGCTCATCAGAACATGCAATTGGACAGGAGGAGATTTTGCCCCAAGTTTAAGGGGTACAACAAGTTGGATGAAAACCCAAGACAACAACAGCTCACCCTTATTATGCAGAAACAGTATGTAGGTGTTGCATACTGACTATAGCTTCAGCTTGAAGACCTAGGTATTGGAGAAGATCTGTCCTGCACCATAACAAAATAAAGGCAGCTACTTCCCTTTGCTTTTACTCTAGTGGCTGGATCCACACAATATGCCTAGCCAGGTTAGTTAAAGATCAAAGGGTTGCATTCACGTGACATGCTACGCTTGGTTAGTTTTAATCCTATATTGTTTTTAGATGGGAAGTTTAATGTGTTGGGAAACCTAGATAATGTGTTAGTGTATGTACTGTACAAACCCTCAACATGCATTAAGTGTGTTATGCGAACCCAGCCAATATACTTTATATTTTGATCAGCCTTCTACAACTTGGCATCTTTCAGCTGTATATGTTTACAGCTCCCATCCTCCCCAGACAGGTTAGCAATGGTACATTTTGAACTGGAGAGCATCAGACTGGGCAAGGCTGCTTCAGATGTAAATCTTAAAAGTACACTGGTTTAATTTTTGTCCAATACCTATAACAAGAGAAAGAGTACTCTGAGTTGGATCCTGGCTATATATATATATTTAATGCTCAGTTTGTGTGTTTCTTAAAATGCACAGCTAATCTGTAGCTCTTCTATTTCAGCCCCCAATATGCTGTGAGTCTTTATAAGCCGCTTATCAATCTTGAATTTGCAAGGACACTTTGGGTAAACTGATGTCTCCATATGAGAATATGACAGGCTATGTCAATCTGGAAATTCTCTTGCTGCAAATGTGCCCTTAGAGACACCAGGAAGCAACGAAGCCTCTTCATTCAAGTCAGCCGAAGGCGCCTATTTATCAGCAAGACAGTTTTAAGATTCCTAAAGGGAACTTTTTCTGCATGTTCTTTTCCCAACAGCAGCCATATAACAAAAAGAACAGAATTCCTCTAAAAAGACATCCTGAAGATCATATTTATCAACTGCATATCTTGTGAAAAAAATTATGTAGGAAGCTATTTCCACAAGGTATAAATACAATATACTATTTATTGAGCGGTCACTCATTAGAGCACATGTCCACAATACATACAAACACGGATACTTGTTACTAGCATAAGGAGGACAAACAGCAACTTACAGTTTCTCCAACTTGAACCTCCTTACACCTTTTGTTGCTGAAATTATGCTTTGAAAACAATCTGAAATTCTCAGATTGCAGCATTCTAAGTTGTATACACAGCAAGAGCGATAGTCATAAAAGAAATGTGTCCTAATCCACAAATAATTCCAGAGTTTGCAGACATTTATTATACTCCTTTGACAGAGCTCTATAGAATTACTGGAGATCTTTATTAGCGCCAAAATCAATTACTACTTTCTTAAGACCACCTATTGTCCGTAGCTGATAGCAGATAAGAGGAAAAAATAATAGAAGAAAAACTAGAAGAAATCTGGCTTAGCTACAGAGCTTGGTGGATCACAAGGATGCTTCGTCCTTCTTGGGGAGTTCCCGAAATATCAGAAAAATGGTTGGGACTGGGAAATATAGATGATCAAAGGACATTAGCTATAAACCCGTCACAGTTGGGCTTGTTTTTTCTCGCCTGGTCGAGCTTCAGTTAACCTTCTCACCTCCAAATGGGCAAGCTGATGCCAGGATCCCCAGCTTTGTCTCTGTTGGTAGGAAAAGTGCAACTGTCCCATTTGGATGGGTGTAACATAGGTCGGGGCAGCCTGGCTGTAGTGATGGGTAGTGGAAGTTGGCATATCTATAGCAAAGCCTTCCTCTGGTCAAGTTCAGGCTAGTCTCTCTCTCTCTCCTTCACCCACTTTACAAGGTTGTGGTAAAGATGAAATTCTGGTGGGAGCAGGAAGGCAACTATGCACCTGGTCTTAGCGAAATATCAATATGGAGATTCTCAGTCATTCAGGTCAGAGATAGCTCTGAAGAAGCTTCTCGGATGACAAACCTCTTCAAAAACCCAGCCCCAGAAAGTCCCTTGCCTCTTGAAAAAGCAACAACCATGACCTGGATGACCTAGAATCTCCACAGATACCCGGCCTAAAGTTAACAGATAACAAATAATCAGACTTGGAAGGAACCTTGTAGGTCATCTAGTCCAACCCCCTGCCCAAGCAGGAGACCCTACAAGGCAGCTTTGCCACATCTGACGCCCCAGCCACACCTGCGGCTGAAACTTTCCCTCGAGGAAAGGGCGGGAAACAGATGGAAAGCCGAAACAGTCCCCCGCGTCCCGCTCGTCTGTTTCCTCGGGGGGCAACTTACCATCCAGTCTAAAAACCTCTCCGGGTAGCCATTGGGTTCTTCGGCCAAGAGTTCTTGGGAGTCGAGCGCCTCCTCGAGACTCCGGACCGACCTCAGGCTGCCCGAGAGAAGCAAGGCCAGCGCTAGCAAAAGGCGGGAAGCGTCCATGGTGGAGGCCCCCGCTCCACTCTCTCTCTCTCTCTTTCTCGCCTTTCTGCTCCCCACCCGTCCTGCTTCCCTTTCTCCTGGCAGCGCCTTTATATCTCCTGCCATCCCAGACGCGGGGCGGGATTGATGACACGGGTGGCGGCAACGGTTTGCAAGGCAGCAGCCCATGCGGTGCGGGGCCCTGCGGCAGCTCCCCGTGACGAGCGGAGTGGGACCGCGACGGTCCCTGACAAGAGGCGAGCGCCGTTGCCGTCTGGGGCCGCTTGCGCGTTTATTGCGAGGATAAATCCAGCAGAACGGCTCTTTCCGGCCCTGGTGGGACGCGTGGGCTAATTGCTTGTTTATCACGATGTGTGTGGTTTGCGCCGGGGAAATCGAGGCCGGCGATTGGGACGCTGACCCCTCCTCCGTCCTCCCAGTCGTCTCCTGCAGCCGGCTTGGATTGATGGGTCTACTAGAGCCCCAGATATGCTTGCGTGGGACGGGGCATTTGTCAGGCTTTTTCGCCAGCCGCTTTTCAACAAGGCCCGCTTTCCCTGCGGCATTCACGTCGGCAAAGCGCGTTTATAATGAAACCCATTTATAACACGCGGCCCGGAGATGGGACACGGAAGGTTGTGTGCGTGTATGTGTGTATGCCGGGCTGAAGGAATACACGCCCAGCCACCTTAACAACTGTCTCACTTAGCAACAGAAATTTTGGGCTTAATCGCAAGGACTACCCGTAAACGAGGGAGTGTTAAAGTACGGTGGCAACTGCAATGCAAGGACCTTGGAGTGCTCATCTCTAATGATCTAAGTGCTAGAGCCCAAAAGGCATTAAGCCAAAAAGGCATTAACAGTTGTTAACCTAATCTTACGTGGTAATATCACACTACTAACTAGGGCATAAAAAACATTTGCCAGACCAATACAGCTCATCAGTTTGGAACCCACATTACATATCTGATATTAACATAGTTGAGAAAGTCCAGACATATTTCACAAGAAGAGTTCTCCACTCCTCTACTTGTTGCAGAATACTTTGTGCCACCAGACTCAAAATTCTAGACCTAGAAAATCTAGAACTACGCTGCCTTCGGTCTGATCTAAGTATAGTATATAAAATCATACATTGCAATGTCCTACCTGTCAATACTTCAGCTTCAACCATAACAACACAAGAGCAAACAATAGATACAACCTCAAAGTAAACCGCACCAAACTTGATTGCAGGAAATACGACTTCAGCAACAGAGGTCAATGTCTGGAATACTCTACCTGACTCTGGTTTCTTCCCCAAACCCCAAAAACTTTAACCTTAGACTTTACTATTGACCTCACCCTTTTCCTAAGAGGTCCGTAAGGGGCGTGCATAAGCGCACCAATGTGCCTACAGTCCCTGTCCTATTGTTTCTTTTTATTATCCATTTCATGTATTCATAACTGTGTTTATACTTATACTTATTATCTTGTAAGTGATTGACAAATCAAATAAATAAATCAAATAAAAGGTATGGGATAGGGAAGCGTCCCTGCTCTATGGGAAAGGAAAAACCTCTGGCATTTACAGGTAGTCCTCGATTTACAACACATCGCTTAGTGATGATCTGCAAAGTTCAAACGGCACTGAAAAAAGTGACTTATGAGCACTTTTCACATGACTGTGGCGGTATCCCCTCAATCACATGATTTACATTCAGATGCTCTGCCAACTGACTCACATTTATGACGGTGGCAGCATCCCTAAGACATGAGAACCCCTTTTGCGACCTGACAAGCAAAGTCAATGGGGAAATGAGGTTCACTTAACAACCGTGTCACTAATGTCCGCAATTGCAGTGATTCACTTAACAAGTGGGGCAAGAAAGGTCATAAAATGGGTCATAAAAACTCAACAAACTTCTCACTTAGCAACATACATTTTGGGGTCAATTGAGGTCATAAGTTGAGGACTACCTGTATTCTCCCTGGTGCAGTATAAAGGCCCAATACTTTTTAAAAAAACTTCCTTATTTTTACAGAAGCTAACTGCCCTAGTTAATAAGTAGGGCTTGGGCAGACATCAAGCTAGGGGACCATGGAAATAACTTCATGGGATAGTTTTCTTCCCATCATATAGCTGTTAGAATATAAGTAATCCTTGAGTTACAACAGTTCATTTAGCGACCGTTCAAACTTATAATGGCATTGAAAAAAGTGACATGCCTGTTTTTCACATAACCGTTGCGGCGTCTCCAGGGTCATGTAAACAAAATTCCAACGCTTGGCAACAGACTCATATTTATGACAGTTGCAGTGTCCCAGGGTCATGTGATTACTTTTAGTGACGTTCTGACAAGCAAAGTAAATGGGGAAATCTGATTCACTTAACAATGGTGTTACTAACTTCACTACTGCAGTGATTCACTTAACAAGTGTGGGCAAAAAGGTAAAATTAGGCAAAATTCACTTAACGACTGTCTCACTTATCAACAGAAATTTTGGGCTTAATTGTGGTCGTACGTCAAGAACTACCTGTAATCGGGTGTGCGTTAAAGAAAGGTGGCAACCACAATGCAAGGGCTGGGCAAGCAGGAGGAATAGGAAAAAACAAACAAGCAAATAATCCACTCTCTCAATTTAAGTCATTTGTAAGTTAAAGCCAGTTTGTTTAAAGCACCAGGCTAGAAAGCGGGAGACCATGAGTTCAAGTTTTGCCTTAACCATAAAAACCAGTAATTTTGGGAAAAATAGGAGGAAGATATGCTGGATATGTTTGCCCCCTTGAGTATTTGTAAAAATAATAAAGGTGGAATATACGAGGGCTATCCACAAAATAGATTACGTTTTGCGATAGAAAAAAAACAAAGTGTAGGAAAAATTTTTTATTATATACACTTGAAAGTGACACTTAAATACTACTTTTCAACATATTCACCGAACAAATTGAGGCACTTATCATAGCGGTGAACAAGCTTTGTAATTCCATTGTCATAAAATTCAGCCACCTGAGATTTGAGCCAGTCAGTCACGCCCGCCCGCAGTTCCGCGTCGTCGTCAAAGCACTGTGTTCCAAGCCAAGTCTTCATCCTCGGAAATCGACTTTCGCGACCAGTTCATCAGTCACAATGCTCAGACGTCCACTCCGCTGTTCATCATGAACGTTAGTTCGGCCATATTTAAACTTAATGCACCATTGGCGCACTCCACCTTCAGTGATGATGTTGTCCCCGTACACTTCACACAGTTGCCGAAAAATTTCAGTCGGTTTATGGTTTTTTGCCAACAAAAACCTTATCACTGATCGCACCTCACAACTCGCGGGATTTTCAATTGCAGCACACATTTCAAACGTTTGCTGTGAAATAACGGGCAACGATACGAACCTCCCACTAGCACGACTAGATGCAGACTGAGCGGCGGATGCATAGACCAAAGATGGCCGCGCTAGCTCCGCCCCTTCTTGCTACAGGCAAAAACGTAATCTATTTTGTGGATAGCCCTCGTAAATAAAAATTAAGAAGGGAACCAGTTTGGTGGTGAAGGTACCAAGCTAGAAATCTGGAGACGGTGACTTCCACTCCTGCATAGGCTTAAGCCTAGCTGGGTGTCTTTGGGCCAGTCAGTTTCTCTCAGGCTCAGCCCCAGGAAGGAGGCAAGGGCAAACTTCTTCCAAAACCTTACCGAGAAAACTGTAGGACGAACACAAGCATTTGCCAGTGGTCAAAACACTGACTCAAAAACATACACATACAAACTAATAAGCAAGAGAAAAAGATGATCATCGGACCAATTCGTTGTATCCCAAGATGCGACGTCTATAATTGTTACACATGAACTAGTTTTCCCACAGAATTTAGAAATTGGACACCCTCACTTGACCAGTGGATTCAGTCTGAAGAAAAGCACAAGAGTACAACGCCAAGGAGAAGAACCATGTTTATTGCCAACACCATACTGGTAGCTTGCTTTACAAGAAAGAGGGAGCCTGAACAATGGATAAGCCAAGATTGTTATAGAGGGCTACACAAGTTGGCAACATCCTAGGGATCTGATTGGCTGCTCTGTTTGGGAAAGCTAATCAAGTCCTTGTCTGTGTACCTGGGGTGAGTTCTGCTTTTAGGCAAAATGGGCTTTCAGGAGGACAGCAATGCTGGGAAAGCCCGTTGTTAAGGCGATGGAAGGCTGAGGCCATCAGCCGATCAGGAGATAGAAGGCTGGGTTTCTCCTGGTTGCAACTCTCTTGGGCTGTGCTGTGAGCTGGTGAGGAGACTCTACTCTTTGGTTTAGAAGTGGTTGCGGGACGCTTTGTCCGGGGCATGGGAAGTCCGCCTAGGTTTGATGGGATCAGTCAAAGAGGTGAACAGGGTTTGACCCTAATGTCCACAGATCAGGGAGCAAAAGGGTAGAATGTTCGTTTTGTTTGTTGGATTTATTTTCTGTACTATGGTAGGGCTAAGCATTTTGTGGTGCAGGGAGCAAGATAGGATTGGGCAAAGCCAAGGAGACACAGTGCCTTGGCTTTGGGAAGGAGTAGGGAGAGCGCGGAGGGAGAAGGCAAGTTTTTTCTTTAGGAAGAAATTGTCTGGCAGCTCCAGAAAACTCAAGGCATGCAAAACTGCTCCGTTTCCTTTGAAGCAGGAGCTGGGCCAGTTCTCTTGCAGGATTCATTGCCTTGGCTTCCCCCAGGTGACAGAAATCCCTTTCCCAGAAGGACATTTGGACCTGGTGAGGTTTCTGACTAGCTGCATCTTTTGAATGTGAAATAAGCTATACAGATAGTCCTAACAAAGAGATTGTGCACATACAGTATACCTGTTTGGATTCTCATGTTTTACTAAAACACAGTTTGCTTTTACCAGAGTTTTTCAGTAAGCTACAAATTCCTTGATTCAGGCAATATGTTCTCTGATAAACTATGATTTACAAATGGTTAGATCAAAACATTTTGCCAAGCCAGAACCAAGCCAATCTGATTATGGTTTAATGTAATGTGAACCCTAAAGTGTCTCTTTGAATAACAAGATGGGTGGTAAATAAATTAGATGATAAATAGACAGACAGACAGATAGATATGATGATAGATGGATAGACACAGATGATGGTGATGATAAATGATAGATATAAATGATATATACATATACACACACACATATACCATAGACAGATAAAAACTGAGGGCATTAAAAACAGTCTTTCATTTCTTGGATCTGAATGTGAGAAGCATGTTGGTTGACTTAGATTTTTTCTTGGATCCTTAGAATTTTTACCTGAAAGGGAAGTAATTCCATGGACAATATATGGCTTTCATTCATGCCAAAGTGCTTCACACAAAACCAATTTCTTCCTGCCAAGACTTTGCATTTAAGAAAAGTATGCTTCCGATGCAAAAGTGTTTAAATGTGTTTGTGTGAGATTTTTGTGTACAACCCTTAGGCAACAGGAGAAAGTGATGAATCCATCTGACTGCATATTAATTCCTGGGTTGTGTTTCCTGCAGGCTTAATAAGCAACTGATTAATATTTCCAATAACAATCAAGTATTTCGCTGCGTTGGCACCATGGACAGGGTGGTATCCATCAATGCAAGGAATAAGCTGCACAAGATACAGCTTTTTGTTTATCAGTGATACGTCTCTGGGAGTGGAGAAGACAATGAATTTATATTTTAATGAAAAATGGCCTGCAGGTGTCATGTCCTGCTCATGGTATAAAGTGAATAAACTGAAGCAGTGGAGGGAGGGAGGGGGAGGGGGGGGGAGGGAGGGAGGGAGGGAGGGAGGGAGGGAGGGAGGAGAGAGAGAGAGAGAGAGAGAGAGAGAGAGAGAGAGAGATGCAAAAACAGGTTTCTCATAGAGCAGGGGTCCCCAACCACCGGTCCGCGGACCGGTACCGGTCCGTAGAACAAGTCCTACCGGGCCGCTGGTTTGCTGGGCGCCGCCATCTTGTTTTGATGAAAAAGTGCTTCCGGTGAGCTTTTCCGGGTAGAAAGCTCATCGGAAGCACTTTTCATCAAAAGATAGCGGCGCCCAGCGCTTCTGGCTTCCATTCCTACCCGGAAAAGCTCACTGGAAGCGCTGGGCGCCGCCATCTTGTTTTGATGAAAAGTGCTTCCGGTGAGTTCACCGGAAGCACTTTTTCATCAAAACAAGATGGCGGCACCCAGCTGATGCCGGTACCGGGCCGCACCATAAAAAAGGTTGGGGATACCGGGCCGCGGCATAAAAAAGGTTGGGGATCACTGTCATAGAGGATCAAACTGCTTGCTTGCTGACTGATTGCCTTTCCTCACCTCTTAGGGCAAGATGTTCCACAAAATAGGGGCAGCAGCAGAAAAGGCCCTCTTCCTTGACCCTGCCAGTTGAAATTCTTTGATTGATGGACTCTGTAGCATGCATTCCCTGACCGACTGAATGGAACAGGCTGATGTGACGGGGTGAAGCTGGTTCCATAGGGATGCTCTTATAACAACACTGGGTGGGGACTCAGGAACCTACCTGGTTTTGGTGAACTACAACTTCCAGTATCCCCAGTCAGTATGGCCAATAATCATCATCATAGGTTCTTCGATCCTGTACTTAGCCAACTTGAAGAAGAAAAGGAAAGGATTCCATGTAGGTGTACACCCAAAGATGTTTTTTTTCAAAAGGCAACTGATGGCTTATTTTTGAGGAAAAAGAAAAAGACATTTTGCTGCTCATCCAAGAAGCTTCATCAATTTTGGTAGGATGGTGGGGGCTATGGAGGGCTTAATTCTGATAGGATGGGGGGGGGAGATGGGAAGGATCATATTTCTTTGCAGTCAATCCCCCCCATACAGTCAGAGTTAATCCCTCCATAGCCCCCACCATCCTGCCAGAATCGATGAAGCTTCTTGGATGAGAAGTGAAATATCTTCTTCCTCAAGGAAAAAACTGTCAAGCTGCCTTTTGAAAAGCACCTTTGAGGCAACTATGACTGAGAATTTCCACAGATGCTTTCCAACTAACTTTGTGGCTTGGTTCCCATCATTTTATGGGGCATCTACGTACCATGATCTACTTTTGAGTCTCCCCCACCCATTTTTCCTGCTGCTTCCTATTGAAAGGAAGAAAAGACACACTGAATTGATTGGTGTTGTAATAATCATGTCTGGCCATATCCTTCCACCACTGTGTTTTAAATAAGGAAATCATGGAGGGTGTTGGAGAAAGAAATGCATTACACAGATTCTGCAGGGGAAGGCATTTAGATAAATCAGTTATTGAAAAAGGCAGGTCTTTGGCTGAATCAAAAGTCACAAAGAGGAAAACAAGAGCTGAAAGGAAGAACTGAGGAAATTCCTGGAAAATCTTGGGAGTATTTGTACCCCAAGAAAAATGATAAATAACAATTTTGAGGAAGCCCGCTTCCAGGGGCAGGGATGGGTTTGATGTTGGTGTTCTGAACAGAATGAAGAAAGTCAGGAATTGGTCAACCACACAAAACCTCCCACTAAAAGTGTCAAAGAACAAAACAATGAAATCACAAGCCTGAAATCCGAGCACCTGTACATATTTTTTACAACAGTTCTTGCTGCATAAAGAGAATATGTGAATTGAGCTTTGAGCAAAAGTGACAAGGGAACCTCATGAGACCTATTTGGATGTGTAATGTTTGTAGTGTTGACGATCTTGGCACAAACACCAAAGACATTTATGTTATCAGGGAAGGGGAGTACACTTTCCAAATAACGGGTCCCTAGTTAAGCAAGAGGAAGAACTTCCTTTAGAAAATGGTTTCAATTCAGAAGTTGATTCTGGATGTTGATAGAGCAATGCTGCCACCTTGTGACTTGTGGAGAAAACCCAGACTGAGGCCTGCTGTTAAGAATACCACACCACACAAACACAAACTGCAGTGCTTGAGATCACAATGGAGGACTTGCAAACTGGTAACTTAAATACTGGATGCTGCTGTATTTTAAAGAAAATAAGAGCCGGGACACATTAACAGGCAGAAATGTTTTCTACATACAGAAATTGGTATCTGCCAGCCAGATAAATCCATAGTGACTTGCTGATACAATATAGTAATTTGATTCAGTGCTTCAGCAATTGATTGGTTATGTTGATTACTCAAAATCCATTAGAGCCGTTTCAAATCAGAGTAGGTAATCCTGTGATAAATATGCAGTGGAGCAGTCTGCATTAAGCCTGTGTTTCCTTTTTTTGAGATCAATTTGACATCACCTTGTTAGGCCATACAGCCTGCCAGTTAGATCCCTTAAGAAGAGCCCATGAGGCCAATCCGTAACGGCAAAATCCAACCCTTGCTACATGTCCCCAGGACCATTTGGTCATTGACTTCTGAACTTGTCTAATAACCATGGACAGACTTGTCAGTTTCTCTAATTGGGATTCTTTTAAAGAGTCCTACAAAATTACTGGGAAAAGAATCCCAGCAAAATATTATTTGTTGTTGGATTCTGGAAATTGGAGCACCTGCCTGTATACATTTGTAATCATTTACCTATCATTTTAAATTTTGCCAGAAAAACAGGCTGCTGTGAAGAGTATTTCCAAATAGGGAAAAATATGGTACCATAGAATAGCACTATAATATGACAATTAGAAGCCATAAGCCTTTTTAGAGTGTTTTTCCTGATTATAATTGCCTGGATTCCTGCACCAGAGAAAAATAAATCAGAGTCTGACCCAATAATTCTTCACTTCTATGCAGCCAATGTAATGTCTCGTTTAGAGGGTTGAACTTGGTTTGGAGAGACCTTGTGTTAAGTCCACTCAAAAGATGACTTTGTAAAAAAAACTTTTCTCCCCAATTTATCTTATTGTAGAAAAAAAAAAATGAAACTGTGCCATTGCAGGAAGCTGCGCCCCTGGGGGAAAGACATACATCAAAATCAATAAATAAATTTTCACAGATTTCTTACTTTGTGGAGATCTTGCAGACTTGTTTAAAGGCCATTTAATCATTTTTATTGATTTCTCCCCCCTATGGAGACCAAAGCATCAAATGGATGGTATTTCCTGAGAGTATTTACATGATGATCTAAAAAAATTAATACTGAATCAACCCATCTGTAAAATATGATTTATGCTTTGCTATGGTTGCCCATGCCATAATTGTTCAGACAATTTTGCTTAGAGTCCAGTTAGCAACACCATTTCCTTTGTTTGTGGCAGGTGGGCAGAAGGAGTTAGCACTGTGAGACTTCATTTTTTAACAGCAATGAGGTGTCAGTTCAAATTCCTGCTCAGTTGTGCATCATGTTTTTAGGTCAACTACTAATTTATTTATTTATATATCATGTTTAGAAACTGTCCCTCGCCTCACAGAGCGGCTCTGTCCAATGTACACTGTTTTTTGCTGTGCAGAGGTTATCCCTTTCACAAAATGGCTGCTGTGGGAGCTGGGTCTAGTCACTTAGCATTCATTTTCCAGAATAAAATCAGAAGAGTGTTTCCTCCCATTCGTCTCTTTCTTGTTTCTGGGCAATTCTTTCCAATTTTCTGAAAAAAATGTACTTTCAAACAAAGCACTGCTGTACAACCATCTGTTTTTTTTTTTTTTTTTTTAAAAAAAAACAAGTCTGGGAACAAGAATGAGACTTGAAGGCATTCTTAAAAATAAAAAGATTAAGCCACAGTTTGGTACTGTACAACACGCCAGCTTCCTATTTATCTTATAAAACCCAAACAGAGAGCTTTGTGGGCTAGGGTGAAAAAAACGAGCCAGTTTGGTCTAATCTAGTGGCTAAGTCCTCAAGCTAGAAAGCAGGACATCAGGTGTGAGATATGTCTTCCACTCAGATAATCTGCCATGCTGCTTTAGCTATTGTAGTTTATCTGGATGGCAGGGGAACATTCTTGAAGTGAGAGAGCAGATGATGTCAAGCACAGTCTAGTTCATTTCTTATTTCAGCTATCACCCAAAAAATCAAGTGTATTCCTGGCAGGAAACTGCAAACTCTTGCAAGACTTCATGAAACCCGCAGCCTTTTTTGGGTGGACCATGCTAATAGGCCCTAAGACAGGGGTGTCAAACTTGTAGCGTCACGTTGTCGTCACATGACATATTGTGACTTTTCCCCCCTTTGCTAAACCGGGGGTGGGCAGCGTGACGCATCCGGCCCGTGGCCCACGAGTTTGACACCTCTGTCCCAAGAGATCCACTGCTCCTCGGAGATCAGATGAACACACTAATTCAGGATAGGTCTTGCAGGGAATAAGGCCTCTTCAGAGTCTTCTGGATGTCTCCAAGTGGCACAGCCAATGCTAAAGTGGTTTTGTAATGAAATACTTTTAAGCAGAAATATCCTACATGCAAGGAAAGCTTAGATAGCTACAGCTTTTGAGGATCTGGTTCAGAGGCACTTGCCCTGTTGAGAGCAGGTGTTATTAATTGTAATATCAGCTGTTATTATTTCAGGCTGTCAGTTCCTCTGACAGAAAGGACAAAGAGACCTCTGGCTAGCCAGGGGATAAGAGCATTTCTTTTGCCTCACAAACTCCGTTTATTTGTGGAGTTCTTGTGGATGCCATATCCTGGTGAATGGCACAAGTGCGAAGTAAGCAAATATAACATGTTTTTCTTTCATCTAGCTGTCGTTATAATATGCCAAATTGGCCCTTTTCCTTGCCTCCCCCACCCCATAAAAGCAGTGGACAGAAGACGAGGGAGACAGAGAAATTCTCCATTTCAAGAATTTGATCTAAAGCGATTTGGTTGCCCATGAATTCCAGAGCATTTGCCACAAAATTAAAAATGGCTTTCAAAAATGTAGGACTCTTGTTAGTCCAGAATTCTGGCTAGTTTTCTACTTCACAATGCAATACTTGCATAACAGTCAGCAAAAGGCGGATAGTGCTTCTTAAGAGAAAAAATATATATATACTGATATATTTTCACAGTTCACCACTCCTGACAACCGTTAGAGGAAGCCAAGGCTTCCCAGAAACATACGTTTTAATGCCAGCAGTTTTCAAAATATTTTTGGCAGCAGCCTGATGGGTTTCCATTCATACAGCAATCAGAAGAAGACGACAAAAGAGACAGTTCTAAGTAGAACTATAGTTGCAAATGGTTCCTCCATTAGGAGATCCACTCTTACAGAGAAAAAAAATCACACCATTAACTTCTTACTCTTAATTTGCATTCAAGGCGAAATAGTAGGCCCTTGAGAAAAAACATCAAGCAGAGAGCAGCAAGAGAAGGAAAATAAAAAGTAGATATGTCCTATCATTTGGAGATAACATTTCATGGACCACCCAAGCAGAAAAATAAAGAGAGAATACAAACAATCTTATTTTTGTTAATATTTTAATGTTACATTTGCAGCATAAATAAAAAGGCACATTATATGTTTGGTAAGAACAGTGGCTAAAAGAACAAGTTGCTAAGTGGCAGGGTTTCGTGTATTTATTCATTTTTAAAGTTTTAAAAATAGAAGAATACAAAGATGAAATGCCACAAAACTCACCCAGGCCTGTGGTAGCCAACACAGGACCACGGGAACCACGGGACAGGTAAAATGCTAGCTTGTGAGGACCTGCTCACAGGAGCACTTCGGTGAATTATTTGTTGGCTTACCAGTCAAGAGGATACATCACTCCATAGTTCACAACCCTCCCTCAGGCCTATTCATTTTTTCAGGCAAAAGAAGGGCTGGAACCTCAGATCTACCTACGTTTCAGGAAGTGACACATCAACAAGGCCACTGCAGAAGGAACGGCAGCCATGGAGGAGAAAAGAGCCGATATATACCTATATAGTTCTATATATATTTATAGATATGCATTTCATTTTATGAAATACTAAATCCTCTTTTGTGGTTAAGCATTCCGGGATCTCTCTCCCCCACCCTCAATTTATTGATCATAAAACAAAAAGCTCTCCATATACTATTTCTACATTTGAAAAGATAGCAAAAACGAGGCAGGCAGCTATTACGGAAAGAAGGCAGGCATCCGAAGGGATCCTGCAGAACAGCCATTTTGCTACAAGAAGGGAAGACTACGGATATGTAGGCAGCTGGGATCCATGGGAGAGAAACCCAGAGGTTGTGGAGATGTGAGAGGAAGCACCCTGGGCAAATCAATGGTGATCAGACATGACATACACATCACTCTGGATGATTTGACAACATGGAAACCAAACAATAGACTTCTGGGGTGTTTACATTTACAAAAGCAAGGTCTATTATACAGGAAGAACGCTTTCTTGGGTAAAGATATATTTTTCTCTCTCAATAGCATGAGGAAAAATTAGGGACCTGGGACAACTGGTTTAATGACCAAGCTGCAAGTAAACACATCTACTCCACTCCTGTCTCCAAAAGATGAAAAGTTACAACTGAATGCATTTGCGATCAGGGTTTCAAATGGGTAGGAGAATCATTAAATATATTTATTACAGTTGTTGCAACTGACATTCAGCTGCCGGGATTTAAGCATTGAATACAGAGTTTAGCACAGGAGAAAGAAAGGAAAATATCTGCTACTGACTCAGATACTACTGCATCGTAACTGTTACTCCATTTCCTGTATATCCCTTGCTAGGATGTGAATATTTGCAAAATTGTAATGATGCAGCCTTTTCAACCAGATTGAAGGAAAGCTATAGTAGAAGTACTTTCGTCAAAGGATTTGAGCTCAGTCACGTCGCTCAACATACAGATTCTGAGAGAATGCTTCAAGTATTGGAAAGTGTCCTGAGCCCATCTATTGCACTGCAGTAGCCCCAACAATGTGCTTACTTGTTGAAAATAGGCCTTCTCTTTCAAATGATTCTCCACACCCTCCAATACTGAGCATAGGATTATACCTTTCCTAAAGCTTCAATACTGGGTCCTTAAAGGGCTTTAGTGCTTGCATGCTAATTCTCCTACAAAAATGCACATTAAAAAAAACCTTTCAACAACGTTCTTTTTATGGGTATTATTATAAAGTAAAAATCATTAGTATGGGGTACCTGGATTTCTCCCCTTGGCTTCCCTAGTCTTAGTACTGTAGACAATCTGGGACCTTAGTCTTATTTCTGCCATAATAATATTTATTTGTTATACCTCATCTTTCTACTTGAGCAAGTTAAGAAGCAATTTCAGTGGAATATCTCCAGCAGATGTAAACATGGAGACAATTTCTAATGGACAGGCAGTTCCTCAGTCAGATCCTAAGCTGCATTAAAGATCAATAGCAATACTTCAAAATGTGCTCTCTAAGTCCCACTGGCAAGCAGTGCAAATCACACAACCCTAGTAACATATGCTCCTTGATTTAGTTACTACCCACAAATCCAGTGACAGTTGAAGATCAAGGATCAGTTCCAAACTGCAGACTTCTTTCAGAGGGTGTGCAATCTTACTCAAAACAGACTGAGTCTTAATTCCAAAGTTCCCTTTGTTACTGATTTAACAGCATCTGTCTATTGTCTGAATAGAATTTCAGCTAGCAGTAATTTCCCACATCCAATTAATCCCTGAATTTAATTGCACTCAAGGGTACTGGTTTCTTCTTGAAGCTGGAAAGATAGGAACAAAAGAATCACACAACACTTCTACTCTAAATCACTGGATGACTTCCTTCACCCACAGCAATTTTAGATAAATGTTGAAGAGCACAGGGGACAAAACAGAACTCTATGGCACACCATAGGCTAATGGCCATAGTATCAAGCTAATTGTTTTCAGCACCACCTTCTGGAACTTGCCCAACAGAAAAGGCTGAAGCCACTGCAAAACAACTACACCAACTAGTTCAGAAGCAATCATGGCAGATGGTCCTGAAAGGCACCACAAGATCCAGACAAATTAGCTGAAACATACCCCAGCGATTATCTAATTTCTTCTAATCTTCCAAAGCACACTCTGTAGCCTATCTTGCCCAAAAGCCAGACTGACATGGTTCTAGAAAAGGAAAGTTATTCTGAGAGTAGGCTTTCTGTACCATTTATCATTTTCCCTCTTATAACTGAAGAATATATTGCAACGCATCGATTGGGGCTTCCATTATAATTACTGTATGGCCAAAGGATTCCTCTTCCATTTGTATAGGTTTTTGTCAATGAGTGTTTTTAAACTGGCAATAAATAAATAAATCAAAACAACTGATTACTTAATTGCAGACTAACTTCAAATAGAACTGTTGGTGAAAACCTCTCTTCTTATCCAATATTGGAATTCTTTATAATTCTGTAATAATAATAATAGAAGATAGAGTATTCTGTGATATGCAACGTCTTGTCTAAATATCGGTTAGGTCACAGATCTGTTAAGGAGCTTCTGTCTGGGGGCCAGTAATGAACATGAATGTTTCTTTTTTTTGTGCTAAACTTGGTTCATATGCTGCTGGGAAAAAGCTGGTGTGCAATACGTTGTTGAAAGGAGGAAGGTCTAGGGCAGAGATCCCTGAACTTGGCAACTTTTTAAGATTTGTGGACTTCAACTCCCAGAATTCTCCAGCCAGATATGCTTAAAGTTGCCAAGTTTGGGGACCCTTGGTCTAGGACAATTGATCATGACCATGCCTGTCTGTGATCAACTGATCAGCCATGGCTCCCTAACCCAACTGTGGGTGTTCATCCCTGGCTGGCCCTCCATGGATACTTAATTGCATGCCTCCCCCAGGGAACCCACCACGGGCGTTCGTCCACAGCTGGCCCTCCCCTGGTGTTAGAGAGAAGAGCTAAGCTCTGGGGGACTTTGGTCAAGAAACGCCACAGAGAGAGAAAGAAGTGGAAATTCTCACTTTGTGCTGGCTTCCAAGGCTAAAGCTCCTCAAAGAATTATGTTTTTCACAATTCCATGGCTGAGTTCATCATCTATTTAAGCCATAGATTAAAAAAAATACATATTCCATATTTATTTTTATATATACTTCCAGGTGGAGAACATACATAATATTTCTTTCTTCTATTTTTCTCAGAAAAATCCATATGAGGTGATGACTGATCCAAAGTCACCCAGTGGGCTTTCATTCCTTAATGGGACTAGAACTCACAGACTCCTAGTTTCTAGCCTGATGCCTTAACCACTAGACCACAGGTAATTTGTTCAGTTTGGTCCATCAGTACTGAGTGAACACTGGCACTGTTGTTCATAAAATTAGTATATTGTGGTTTGTTCATGAAACTATGGCTTAAAGAGATGCATGAATCCAACCAATGACTCGTTTAAAACATGGAGAGTGCAGTCTTGGAAGACATGAAATTTTCTTCCCCTTTAGAATATAACGTGAACGTCATCTAGTGAAGAAAGAACAGCGTTTAAAATCACAATATATTATTTGCAAGAAATAATCCTCTTAAGTACACACACACAAACACCATATAGTGCTGAAAAGAAAATGGTTTTGTAAAGAGATTACAAGTGCCAATCAGTCAGCTGGATATGCCAATAAGCAGAACTTGGAAGGGCTTTGCCCTGTCCTCAAACGTCGGTTAGAATGGCAATCCATTACCTAGTGCAATACCATTTATGCTAGAGCAACTTTAGCAATTTTAAAGATATGTGGACTTCAACTCCCAGCATGCACCCAACTTAAAGTTGCCGAGGTTGTGAGACATTGCTCTAGAGCAGGGGTGTCAAACTCGATTTCACTGATGGCTGCCTCAGGGTTGTGTTTGACCTGGGGGGCGTGGCGTGGCCAGGATGGGCATGGCCAGTTTGACATCACTCATACTGGTGGAGTGACATAAGGGCTCTAGAGCTCCATTTTCAGCTGCAATGGCCTCCTGCCGCCCTCTGCCAGCTTGCACCCTCCCCCCGCTCCGTTTTCACTGGCAGAGGCAATGTGGGCTGGTCCTTTGTTGTTTCTAGTGTGCTCTGTGGGCCAGATCTAAGCACCCCACAGGCTGGATCCGGCCCCCAGACCCTGAGTTTGACACCCCTGCCCTAGAGGAAAGAGATTTTGGCAGAGAGCTGATGGGTGGAGGTGTGGTAAAACGGGAAGGCAGGGCAACAGGACCAGAATCATCTGTGAATTCTACTTTTCAATCATTCCCCACAGAAAATATGTTCAATAAGCTTGTAAAAAAAAAAGTCAGGAAATATACCCTTCACTAAAATAGGATGGCACAGTTAAAAGAATGGAAGACAAAAGCAGACCAGAAGCTGGTGACCATCCCTATCTAGCAATTTGGAACACTGCCACAAATGAGTGAGAATCCAATAAGTAAGCTGACCAGGGAACACAAAACAAGAATCCTCTTTGGTAGACAACAATAAAAACCACAATGGGAAACACACGCACACTTACACAAGCCATGTGTTTACAGCTGTTGGTAATTTTTTTTTTTTTAAAAAAATGCATTTAACACAGAATTATCCTAAGAAAAAAGTACTAGAAAGCATTAACTGTCAACATTTTATACGATGAGTAATTCCTATCCTTGCTGTCTGTTCAAAGATTCCTTGATATGCCAGTACTACAGATGTACTGGAGACAGATCACTTGGGGCAAAATAATTTTCCATCATGAGTTCCAGAATCTCTCTTCTTTTTTATATATGCAACTATTATCATCTCCCTTTCTGTTTGGCATGGATAAGCGAATCTATTACATACAGCTTTTCTATAAGTTGCAAACAAGCAACGGTTACACTCAATAGCAGGCTGCTTGGTGGAACACAAAAGGATTACTGTATACGTCCATAGGTATTCTATGACAGCAGGGATGGTTTCGTGCGCAATCTAGTTCCCACACATGCACAGATGAAGCTTTGCTCACTCGCGCGCTGCTTGCGTAGCCCGGTTCCTAACAGGCAATGGACCGGTACAATCAGGAGAATGTGACATGGGGCGGCTTTTCCAGAAGTAGGGAGAGCATAATGAAGTTGCAATAACAGAAGTCTATTTTTGGCTGCAAGTGTCTCCTACACAAACCCTGATACTTATAAGGAAAGTATGACCGCCATAATGTTCTTTGCACCAAATCCTTATGGATTTTGAGTTACTAGTGGAAGTGCCACTGCCTAGGTCTTGTGTGCTGAAATGCACACTGTTACACTGAAACAGACATAAAGCCTGGCTCAGAAAAATATGAACCATAATGTAACTTTTTGCTTAGCCTAATATGGGAAAGAGTCCCCTACTATGAGTAAAACATAGTTTCTCATAGAGATGGGCACTCTATACCAATAGAACCAGAATGGGATATTGCATTTTCCCAAGGAGCTGGGACACGCTGCAATATTTCTCTAAGCAGCAACTAGTGGTATCATATAACTATTAGAGACATTTACCAGAATAAAGCGTGTTTTTTTTACTATTATTACTGTAAAATTCAAAAGGAAACAACAAAAAAGGTAAGATAAATATCTGAGCCTATCCAATAAAAGGCTGTTTCCTGATTCTGTTCTACAAAACCTTCATATCTCTTTAGAGTGATAAATGAAACTATTCAGAGGAAAAGGCCACATACACAAGAATGGATCCAATAATTATGAACTACTGTAGTTCCATGAAATCAGAAGAACATATGAAAAATCACTTGCCACAAAGAGAAAAAGGAAAGATTATGAAAGCTGTTTGCAATTTGCTGGAGATGGGGGCGGGGAGTGTTTAAAACAAATCTACTCATGATTTGATAGATCCTTGATATGGGTCTTTCCAGCCCAAGCATTGCCATTTGTGAAAACTGCTATACAAGAAAGCTTATAGAATCAACTTCCTCATGAAGCTTATTAAATGCTGACGTTTAATTACCAAGAGACAGGTTCACATGTTCTGGGAAGTTCTGGGAAAAGTTCTGTACTTATAGAAGATTATGGTACACCTTCCTCTCATGGAAGAAACTTTTTGCACATAAAATAGTAGCACTGCAGTAGCACAGATGGCTGTACTAAACTCTCTCTCTCTCTCTCTCTCTCTCTCGTGTGTGTGTGTGTGTGTGTGTGTGTGTGTATGTATGTATGTATGTATGTGTGTATGTATAATTATGTATGGTTTCCCAGATTGCTTTCTTTGCTACAAGGCACAAGGCACAAAATTTTGTTAAAGGGTTCAGTAACAGACATGTGGCCCCTGGTTAATTGGCAGATTGGAAGGGTACACACTTAGAATAGTAATTTCTTATAAATATGGGATTGAGCCCAGAATGCACTTCCTTGGTACAATCAGAAAATAAGCTGAAATAAAATGAGACTCATTGCTCTAGAATATGTAGATCAGCCTTAGCATACCATGCACAGCTAATATTTTCTCCAAGCTAGAAGAGTACTTGACAGGATCACACCTTACCCTGCTCTCAATCTCAAGAATTCTTTGCTTACTTGAAAGAAAATATTTTTAGACAACAACTTGGCCATCATCTGAAGTTGACTAGAGAGATCCTTGCTACAAACCCAATTGCTGATGTTATGAGTTTTAATATGTTTATTAAAGCTTTCTGACAACCAATGTGTCAGCTACATATAGAGGACTGATCACAGTCTGACCAATGCTTCACATAACTCAGTGGCCTTATAAGAACCACCTCTTACTGTGATTCCATGCAGCAGAAGTTATTTATACAGCCCGAATTTTGTAACTCCGGAACTATTCTAACCAGGCAGGTATTGAATAGCAGGAACTAAAGCAACATGCAGAATGTGGCTTCATTTTTAATAATCGTTAGGAGCACAGAATCGTACTAAGGGAACTGTTACAATCCACATGCAAGTACATGGAAAAGGGGACAGCAAAGCAGAGTTTAATTTTAAAATGCTATAAGAAAAATTATTTCCTTCAAATACTTTAAAAAATAATAATGATAAAATAATTTCAATTCTGTTCACAGGCTCTATTTGTACTAGGCTGGGCAATTTTTGGTTGAGGATACAGCAGAGTCCAATAGACAAGGTGGATATGGTTTCTAATTTTATTGAGGCCCTCCCCTCAAACATTTCTCCATCTCTAACAGCATGATACTTTAATCTATTTCTTCATTTATTAAATTTATCTGCCACCCATTTTGTCACGCAGAGACTCTGGCTGGCTGATTGGCTTAATCTAACAGAAGAGTGGAATTTATCCAGTTTTAGCAGGAGTTCCCAGGGGTACATAAGAATGTCCCCTTGGCCTGTACTGTGTGTGCTTTTGTTTGCTACACTCCCTTCTTATTCCGAAGTACTGGAGCACTGAGGCAGGGAGCTCCTGGAACAGGGCTGCAGTCATGTTCTTTTAGGGTAGGCTAATGGAATGAGACGCTTTTTATGAAAGCTCTTTTATATTATACTCCTTGATTTTGAACCACAGTATGTCCCCCATAAGAAGCAGCTTGCGCATTCTACCAGACCCATCAAATCAGGTCCTTTCCACAAGCCCTCTTACCTGTGCCTGGAGTGTTAAGGTCACTTCTTCTTACTGTCTCAGAGCCTGAGCACAACTCTCACATTGACTGAAGATTCAACATTTGTCTACTCTGCAACAGAATTAAGTGAACCAGGCTGAGTGACAATGACCGAACAGCAAGCAGCACAGATCACGAACTAAGGCAGAGGGAAGGCCACCCCAACGTCACATGATCTTTAATAATGATCATCCTTCCTCAGCTTGGCATATTCAAATGTGATGGATCACAACTCCCATCATTCCAGCCAAGATAGCCAAGGGTCCTTGGTGCTCTCTGCAAGAAAACAGTCTAGTTCAAGGAGCATCAAGGACTCCTTGTTTCAACCCTGAGCTACAAATATTCTCCTTTGTCCGTTACAGTCTTGATCCCATCCAGCCCTTCCAGAGAGTGCCAAGTTGAGGGAGTATGCTTTACGTCCCTGCCTAAAAGTAACTAAAGCAGCCTCACGTCCAATTAGGAGAGAGATTATAGCATATTAAAGACCAACTGATTTTCATATAGAAAGTTCCAGGCAAAATTGCCAATTGCTCTAAAACAAGGTTCCCATCTAAGAGAAAGATTTGGGGTTTTTATCTCACAGCCCCAAATAAAGAAAGACCTTCTTTAAGTTTGAGGATTATTCTTAAGCCACAGCTCTGAATTATTAGGGTTTACTGAGTCATGCTCTGTGTCTCAACTATACAACTCTTGGAGGGAACTATATATTCATTGAGAAAGAACAATGCTGGGCCATACCTATCTTTTGGTGTCATTTTGAACTATGGAAGGAAATCCACCCAAAATTTAACCTCCCTTTGGCAAGTCTCTACCTATCACTCACTTGCAAATGTTGATACATTCATACTTCCTTTCCAGGTTTCTTACCATTCCCACAATGCTACCAAGGATAGTGTTGAATTAGGTTGGCCAATAGTGCAACTGACAGCTTCATTTGTTCTTTCTCATAGCAAAACACTAGTTGTCAATGAGAATCTAGGTCCCAGATAGTAAATTCAATGCTATTGTGAGCCCTTACTTTTCAATGGAAAATATGAGAAACCAAAATTCTACAGTCCTTTCTCTAGACCTGCATTGCATTCATTCAACAACAAGCAGAATTCTGAAGTGTTCTTTTTTAAACGAAAGAATGCAGCAGTTATGTTTCTAAAGGTACAAAAAAGTAACATAAATTAAAAAAAAAAGAAAACTAAAATACCTTATCATCTGTCCCACTTGCCAGCAAGCTCATTTCTTGTCCTATTAACCTGAGAAGATCCTGGCTACACCTGCTGTGCACTGTTATTGGAGCTGTCACTAAGGAAACAGATACCCTGTTGGGACAAGTTATACTTCAAAGCCCTTGCCAACTTGCATTTTTAGCATATCAAGGGAACAAGGAAAAGGTGGGGGGAGGGGGAAGAAGACAAGTGACAGGACGTCTGAAATGCTTGTTAAAAGGAAGTCTGCAGAAATTCAAAACACATTTTGCTTCTTTTAAACAAAGGGGAAAGGAAAAGGAACCCAGGAGAAATTAAAATTAAGCATCGCTTTCTCACAGAAGAACAGAACAAGAAGCAACAGCATCATATTCAGACAAGGAAACAGTTGGAGAGCAAGTGACATTAAGGTCCTGAGAAGCTGGATTGATCGTGATGAAAGCAACACCAATAACAGAAAACCTGCATTAAGTTTAGCATGCCACATATACAATTACACATACATACATAGACATGTGCATTTGTGTGTGTATTATATGTGTGCTTTCTATTGGGTGGAAACTGAGGAATAATAATTTTTTTTGTATAGACTGGCAGCACAGTACACAGCCCCTTTGAGGACAATGTTTTATTTAAACAAGACACATAATTAGGAAGACAAAATAGTGGAAGAGTTGGCAAGTTGCATAGCTACACTCTAACTACCACTCTGCACCTTTTCCTCTGATTGTGATTCAAGCTAAACATTGGCCAACTAGCAAGAGGTCAAGGTCAGTCCAAGATGCACATGCACACACTTTGACAAGAAGCAGAAGAAAAAGGGAGAGATTACTTCCAATTCTTCTTTTTTGTTTTCAATCTACCCTATGATAGCAATGTGCAAGAAACTTGGTATTTATTTTGGAAGAGACAGATGGAAAAAGACAATAGGTGACATCATCTGAAGGAGAAATAGAATGGAAAACCTTTGACCAAAAAAAAAAAAAAAAATAGTAAGAGGGGAAGCAATTTGGAATGTTTGTTCCCATCCTCTTTGTCTTTGAAATAGTCCATGATTTAAGGCCACAATCTTGAAAAGCTCACTGGTTAAACGTATCAGCTTAGCTTTTGAAATGAACATGGCTTATAAGAGTATTGAATCTTTAGCATTTGCAAACAGAAATACTTTTTCCTGTTTCTTTGCCATTGAGTTAACTCCTATGTTGTCTCCAAACAACTTTGTTTAGCTACATCCTGTAGCTTAGCACTGTGTAACTTTGAACCTGCTACTGTAATGCTTATGATTCTGCAACTACTAAAAGTCCAGATATCTTAAAGTTGACAAGGTTGAGAAACACTGGTATGAATTATTCTATTTTTTCCCCTAGACACAGTAAAGCAGGGCTATCAAACTCCCGGTCTGCAGGCCGGATGCGTCATGTGTTGGCCACGCCCATGCCCGGTTTAACAAAGGGAGAAAAAGTCCCGATATATCACGTGACACTGCCGTGACGACATGAGTTTGACACCCCTGAAGTAAGAGGTGCCCTTGTGAATGTTCTTCCTTCTCGTTATTGAAATACGCCTTAGCTCCCCCCACCCCCTGGTAACCTAAAAATCAAAGAATTCCCATTGTGTTTTGAAGGCTTCCTCTTGAACTACAAAAATGAAAGTTTGTATCAGATAACAACATGACCAAAAAAATGTATCCCTGATAATATGCATAGTACAAATTATGTGATCTACAATGCATACAACAGGCCTGCCATTTTCTCTTCCAGAACAGCAAAATCACCCGTCAGTTGCAGCAGCTAAGAGTGAAGGTTTCTTACTCTCTTCACAAAACAATTTGAACAGTTCAAACCGACCAAATTATGGAGCTTACCACCTTCAGAGCCACGAGCTGGTATCCTGTGTGAAAGTGTAGAATGGAAGGTCAGGTACCATGTTGATGGATAGGCTACAAAAACAGTCAGGATGCTAAAGTTTTCCACAAAAATGGCCAGCACCAGCAAAACATCACAGCACCTCCCAAGAACTGCTTTCTCTTGCTATAGTAGCCAAGACAAAGAAGCACCATGAATAACCAAACTTAGGGAGGCTTAGTGTTAGCACAATGTATACCTGGACTTTAACCATTTAAGATCACACTGTATAAGGCTATCCAAATGGTTGATTCTAGACAGGGTGAGAAATGGTCTCTAAAGTGTGGCAAAATGACTTTTTCCAAAGCCACCCTCTGGAAAGACGATGGCCCTATGATAGATGTTTGAGGCCAGGACCTATGTGAGATATACTTTGTTAGAAGCTCCATAGCTGCCCTTCACTCATTTTTAAGAAATCAAAATAATAATGAACAAAATGAACAAAACAAAAACTGTATCCACCCCATTTTGAACAAGGGGCTTAGTTATGATCAGTCTCTCTGGCTGCAGTTCATTGGTTAGTTCTATGCCATGCAACTGGCGACATCATCTGCCAGCAGACTGGGAGTGCGGCGCCATAATGACATGTGACTGCATGGGCATGTTTAGTTCTGTCCTTTGGTTGGCCATCTGAGTGAGGACTGAAGTGGCAACGGCTTCAGCTGCAGAGCGGACGTTCAGCCCATTGGGGGATGCAGTCACCGAACTGTGCTGGATGACAGGAGCTGGAGAACCGGTGGGCTCAGAACTCTCTTTGGGGCTTTCTGATTTTTCAAGAAAAGGGAAAAAGAAAATGGTATTAATGATTGGGCTTGGCTTTACAGACTTCTACAGAACATGCTTCGGCAACTATTATTCTGCTAGTTCTCACCAGTTACATTTTCTCAAATGAGTTGCTCTTTTTGGCCACAATATTCTCTGTACAAAAATTCAGCTTTAATACAGACTTAACAAGCCTGAAAATACAACTCATTCTGATGCTAATCAAAAGTATTTGTATAATCTTGTGTTGGATACACTGAAACCATGATCATAGACTTTCGTTTTACATAGCATATTATGTGAATCCAGCCACCTGTATTTGATAAACCATAGTTTATTGTTGTCAGGAGTCAGCCAATTCTGGTTTCTTCAATTAAAAAACAAATCAGCCACACATCTCAATAATAAAACTGCTTTGGAGTGAATGTGCATAAGAGAAGAATTTGACTGGCATTATTTAGGTGCCAAATGAATTTTTTTTCCCTACAGCTACGCCTTATAATGTGAACTTTAAGAATTGAAGAGGAAAAGGGAAGAAAATACAGTTTTACAGCACTGAAAAAAATGCAGCCTTTGGGGGGAAATAGGTTTTGTTTTATAGCTGCAAATGTAGTAGAATCTTTTTCAACTGAGTGTTCTTGAGATAATATGGACTAAACCATCCATCATCCAACGGAAGAACTGGCCATAATAACTGGGGTATTCTATCCCCAACAGTTCTGGAATAGCTTAGGTCAGAGTTGGTGTTCTTGTAATATTCACAACTCTTCAACTATAGAATGCTTTCTAAATTTTGACTGATTCCAAAATGCTGTTTCATAAAATGCTGAAATTCTAAAATCTATATCTGACCTCGATAAAAGAGAATGCTTGTAACTCAGGGTTGAAATTGAGATCCTTGGTGTTCTCTGAGCTTGGTTGCTTTTTTGCAGATGTTTCATTACCCAAACTAGGTGACATCATCAGTTGTTGTTTTTTGCTCTGCTTGAACATTTATCAGATTCTGCTTACCAAGATAACCTTGTGTTTTCTTCTGTAATGCAGTGACAGGGCAGTCCTTGTGAGCCAACAATAGTTGTTTGAGTTGCGCAACTTCATTCCTTAATAATGTAACTTCATTCTATGAGAAAGGAAACATTTAGTCTCATTACGTTGGTTCAATATCCAATCTTGAATCTTGTTAAGTGTTAATTTGAAACAGTGAGAGAACAATCAGAGGTACAACATAAATATGAAGGAATTTACGGATGATGGGTTTCAGCCAGCACTTTTTACTCATTACTTAGCCTAGGGAATGCTTCATTCGTCATGCCCCTCTTTTTAGCATTAAAATTGTTATGATCCTATGACTCAATCCTATGCCTAAATGGTGTCTTTTGCTATTGGGATATTTTTGAAAAGGCCAATTTGGAAACCTGGTAGTGAAGAAAGGAGATTCTAATCTAAGAAACCTTGAAATAAAACATGTTTTAATTCTGAAAATCTTTTGAAGTAAGTCAGGCTAAATGGAATGCACGTGCGCACTTGTACACAAGCACACACACTTAGGCAGTATCTTTTCCACCAATGAAATATAAAGTGGAAACTGCAGGGCTGATGCAAAGTACCTGGAAGGGTTTTACAAAAAAAGATGCTGAAAAATCACAAAGGCAAAACAAGTCCACCTTCCAGGTTTACCTTTCTTAGCATACTAGCTTCATGGAATTCATGGAGCTATTTTTGGTTTCTAGCAGACAGAGGCTGCTTATGGGGAATGCAGGTAGCAGCCTGTTTTAATACTGGAGTTGGAGCTGATGAACCATGTCGTGGTAGGCTTGCTTAGTTGCATTCTTTGTGTAAGTCTCTCAAAAATGGTGGGAGCACCATGCAAGGGCACATATGGAAATAACTCAAGTGTATTAACATTCTTTTTATTACCCCTGAAAGGGAGATTACACTGAAATTCAGTTTCTCCCTCTAAGACAGAACTATCCCTGTTGGCTTAGGCCCAAGAACCAGAAGGCTCAATTCTTTTTCCTCAAAGGCAGGAAATTTCTATTAAGCTTCAGAATAAGTTAAGCAACAGGGTAGTAAAAAGCAAACCAAAAAAATTCATAGCAGCGCAAATAGCTTGGCTCACAATCTAGCACCCGCAATATATCAAATCAGGCCAAGGTTCCACAGCAGACAAGAGAAGAAACGAAGCTTCCAATGTTAAGAGACAGATGGAAAGCATGAAAAGGTTCTCTTTATGCATTTAGACCACATAAAAGTTAACAAGTCTTTCTTACTTATAAGAATAATAGCAGAAAGCTTCACGTTAGGATATTTTGAAATGATAACAATATATTAATAATAATGTATGATTTATAGGTGATGGGAACAAAGAAAAAGAAGAGGAGGACTATGAATTATCCTTGTCAAAGGGTGAGTAAACAGACCTGCCGCAGTAAGATTGGAACTGAGTTATAAGATTTTCTGAAAAAGTCTACACCGACGAGTAACAAGAAATAAAAATGACGGAGGCCCTAATGTCTGTTCCACAAAATGTCCATTCCCACAAGGACCTATAATTTAAATAAGGGATCTATAGTCTCAGAAAGTGTGTGTTAGTAGAATGCATTATTTCACAGAGACCTCAAATCTCCCCCGACCCCCCACCCCCGGCAAGGAAAGCTCCTCCAGATGGTAGACAGCCAAGACCAAGAATACCTGCTGAATGTCAGGATCTTCAAAGATAAGCAATGAAGGTCTCAGAGTATAAAAATCACCTCCACGCTACATTCAGGTCCCATAATTTCAGATTGTATCGGCTAGGAACAAATTTATGAACTATAGATTTCACATAAGTACCCTAGAGGATGATGGCCTTGAAAATAAAGCAAGGATAGATGTGATATTAGGGGTACATTTATCATACTTTAGGCATGCTGGCAAGCCTACTTACACTGAGTTGGATGTTCTGTGTGGTGAGCTCTTCTGCTTTCTTTTCCAAGGACGACACCCAGAGCTTGCGCTTCTGGCGGCAGCGGGAGGCAGCAGCACGGTTTCGCTCCAAGAAACGCTGCCTGCGTTCATCTGGATCTTCATCTGCTGTGCGTCTCCGTCGGCCACCTGTACTTGGTGTGGGTTGAGCTGGGGAAACCTGAGGACGAAGGACAGATAGATGGGCAGGCTTTTCATACAGAAGATGGGGCAGGCTGTTCAAACAAAAAGAAGAGGAACCTGTGGCTTTCCGGTGTTATTAAACTACACCTCCCTGCATTTCTTGCCACTGCTCATGCTGGCTAGAACTGCTGAAAGTTGCAGTTCAGCCATTATCTGAAGAGGTCCACCTTCTATTAAGAACTCAGCAGTCATAATATACTTATACGGAGCAAAGAACATGTCCAATCAATTTTCGGGGTTATTAGCACTGCCATAATGCTCTCAAATGCTACTTTACTGTTTAATGTTTGCCTTTTTATTCTTGATTGCTTTTATTATATTTTGCATGGTATTTTTCTGTAAACTGTTCTGATATTTTCTCTGAGAATAAAAAGTAATAACTACAATCTTTTAATGAACAAACAATAAATAACACTTTCTTCTGATTTGTCTGGTTCCCAATGGTCTATTTGTAAAGTAGATGTACAAGAAGCACAAATGTCAATTGCTGTGCATTTATCTGCAAGCAACTTGGAATATTCGGTCATTATTTGATTTTGCATCCTTTCATCAATTTAATTTTTTTTTAAAAAAACTTCTCTTTTCCCTTGTGTCTGTTCAAGCATCTATATTATTTTTGCAATGAGATGCTTGTGTGGTAGAAGCAACGCTGTAATAGTGACTGAAAATTCCTTTTTATTTTTCAGCAGCCAAATGGAAATAACTGCCAAAAGCAAAAACAAATTTGCAGGTTCCCACCTTAACTCAGCCTCCCCAAATGGGCCCTATAATTAGACAGACAGTTTCCACTTCTCTATACTCGCTGTTAGTCAGGCAACATATGGACAGTAAACTTCTGGAAGCTCCAACTGACAGAGCAGGTGGTAATTGTGATGGAAGGCTGGCATTTGGTAAGCTGGCAGGACCAAATGGAGTGCATTTAAACTCAAGTAATTAAGACAGGAAGAGAGACGGGGAGAGAAGATTTGCAAACATTGCTTCTCCGTTTCTGACTCTGTCCCCATTGCTGTTGTATCTCAGTGATAAAACATCTGGTATCAATGCTGACAGAAGCAATGGATGCTCACCCTAGTCTAATCACCTGCTCAGGGAATTAGAAACTGAGTGCCTAAACCTGCTCAGGGAATTAGAAACTGAGTGCCTAAACCTGGCACATCCTGCAACTAGAAAGCTGAAATTTGGCAACAAGGAAAAACAATATGCTGAATTTTCAAGCTTATTTTCATTTGCAACATTTAAAGTTTGTTCTAAAGCACGGTAGTTTTTTCAGAAACTGCAAAAAGGAGAGTTGGTTCTCTAAGGAAATGGGGAAAGACTACAGAAAGATGTACAGGAACATAAGGGAAGAGAGAAATCCACAATTAAGTAGCATTTATTTCCGGATAACTAAAAGACTGCTGGAAGCTGATGACGGTTTTCCTTCCCTTCTCCAGAAATGACTATATTATTGCATAAGAGAGTTCATTATCATCAGGTCATTCTTGTTTTAATAATGGTTCAAAATCTTACATTCATATTTGATCCTAAAAAATACGAATAAAAAGTGTGCATTCCATAGCATATTATGCCATGCCACCCATCATACTCTCTCTAATACCATAGTTAGCCGAAGCCCCTATTTAGAAGTTCCCCATTCCCCTTTTACTCACAAGGACCAGTACATTTTTCTTTTAAATAAAAATCTGGCTCCAATAGTAGCTGTTGGGTTTTAATTAAATTTCATACAGTCTAGCAAGTGCCTTTACAAATTTCCACGGCAGCTTTCCTAAATTTGGGCTCTTTCTTTTGGCAGATGCGCCTGCCAGCTGAGGAAGGACGAGATGTATTGTAGTCTCACTTCTGTTTCCTGAATCTTTACTTAACCCAATTTGGCACTTAACCAACCTGCGGCTGGGCTGGAGAAGGTGCATCAGGGTGCTGGATAAGTATCTGACCCTGTTCAGGATGGGAAGTCACCATTGTGCTCGCTGATCCCACCATCATGCTGCTGCCGTTTAGTGAGGAAGTAACTCCTTGCGTCAGACTGGCTTTTAACCTCTGCATGGGATGAAGACAAAACAAACACTAGGAGAAGCCCGACTTTCTGCTTGTTGAGATGGCACAGTGGCTAAAACATAGTATTGCAGAATTCAATCCTGACTGGCTCAAGGTTGATTCAGCCTTCCATCTTTCTGAGGTGGGTAAAGTGAGGACCCAGATTGTTGGGGGCA
This sequence comes from Notechis scutatus, assembly GCF_049901735.1. NCBI lineage: Eukaryota > Metazoa > Chordata > Lepidosauria > Squamata > Elapidae > Notechis > Notechis scutatus. The sequence goes on from NC_142010.1 coordinate 139,604,886, forward strand.
ATATGCTAACTCTATAAACTGCTTAGAGAGGGCTGTAAAGCACTGTGAAGTTGTATATAAGTCTAAGTACTATTGCTATTGTTGATGTTTTTAACACATATTTGGAGTTTGCTAAAAAGAGGCAGTCTGTTGAAGACAAGGGGCAGTAAACCTGACATGCTGTTAACTAGAGGTTCACATTTATGTTCCTAGAAGAAAAATAAAAACTTGGATTAATGGATGTAAAAACTTCCCACATGACTGGGAATTCTTTTTGCTAAGGAAATCTGAAAAATCTCAGACAAAGGAGATGGCGTTGGATTTCCGGAAGCAGAGAGAGGAACCTGCCCTACTTTATATCAGGGGGGGGGGGGCTGTGTGGAGAGGGTTTCCTCTTTCAAATTCCTGGGAGTGCACTTCAGCCAAGACCTCACCTGGAAAAATATCATGTTCCAGGTGGTTCGAAAGGCTTAACAGAGATTCCATTTCCTTAGGGTCTTGCGGAAAAATCAGGTGGAACAATGATTGATGACTTCCTCCTACCGGTCTACGATAGAAAGTGTCCTCATATATTATGTCACGGTATGGTGCGCTGGCTTAACAGCCAAGGACAGGAAGGCCCTACAGAGGGTTCCCCCTAACCCCACTGGATGAAATCGTCAGGTCCTGCTGTCTCAGCAGAATGAGGAAAATCCTGAGGGACGATTCACACCCTGGACAGCATTTCTTTATTCTCCTACCATCGGGCAGGAGATATAGGAGCACAGCCAAGCCGGACAAATAGGCTGATTTAATATGACAGACTTACAGTGCAAGTGTAACGGGCAATATGTCTATACCGATGGTGTGTGTGTGTGTGTGTGTGAGTATGTATACTTGGGTTTGGGGATTTTCTGTTATTAATGAGATGTAGTCTGTGTTTTGTGAGATGTATTCTGTGTTTTGTGTGGCCTGCACCAATGGAGGGTCATTCAATATTATTGTACCCATGTTGTGCATTGACAATAAAGGTTTGAACTTTGAACTTTTTGTGGAGAAGCTCTAATTAATATGGAATGTTTAAACAGGAATTCTTCCTTTCCCATACAATTAAGAAATAAGTCATCATAAAATGTTCAGACAGCTGAATTTTTCTAGTAAAACACTGGGTTTTTTATTACATTTTACTTCATTTTCCTTCCAAGGAATGCGTGTGTTAGACTCAAAATAACTTGGTCATATGTAAGACAGTTAAAAGAGATTATAAAACTATCACGAGGATATGCCTGTAAGATAAAATAAAATATTATGTTGGTGTAAAGGCTGTCTAGCCTGAAAAAGTACAGGAACTGTTTTTCTTACATTTGTGCGATATTTGCTCAGATGAAAGTTAATATCTACTCTTAATATGCTGTATTTGGACATGTCTACACTTTTGTGGCTGTAGTCTTTGTAACCCCAAGCCAGAATTCAAAGAACTCTGCATCAGTTTTATATGCTAAAAAGGATTTTACAAGTGGTTTTGGCTGAATACCTCCTCTTCTACTGCCATATATCAGCCTCCGTGGATGGGAATTTTGGGGTTTGCAATTCCAACATATTTGGAAAGCTCCAAGTTGGGAAGACTGTCATACACTAAGTTGCTTTTGAATCGGAGAAGAATTTCAAAAACAAATTTATTGTATTTGGCATGGGAATACAACTCAAAAGAAAAAAAAAAAACCCACTGTGAGCTTTAGCAGTTTTGGAACTAGTACTTCATCTGTAAATTGTGCAAGCGGTGATGGCAAAGGGGACTAAGCCAGATTTCTGAAAAATGATACAACAATCTAATACATTTTTACAAGATGAAGTTTCTTTACAGCGGTGTTTTCTCAATCTTGGGCCCTTTTAAGTTGTGTGGACTTCAACTCCCAGAATAATATCCCAGCCAGCCATGCCTTCAAGACCAGAATGATAGAAAAAATGTTTTTGAAATCTACAATGCATCTTGATGCATACATCTCTCTCATTTGATTCTTTAAAAGGTGCCATTTTGTGAACAGCAAAGTAGAATCAGGAGCTCACCATTTTAGCTTCAGAGTGTCCTGGAAGGCCTGATGGTGAAATTGAGCCACTGCTGATAACCGGGGGACCAGGAATACCAGGAATGTTTGGCACCATAGGCATCGGCCTTGCCAGCTATATATTGGAGGAGGAGGAGGAGGAGGAAGAAGAAGCATCTTAGGTTTTCTTTTTTTTACTTAGAACACACCCAAAAGGAAAAAAAAATGCCTCACAAAAATCTCACCATTGGTGTTCACATAAAACCCACAAATTTTCAACCACTTAACCAGACTGAACAGAAGAAGAAACAGGAGGCAGGAAAATTGCTGGCCAGTTCACTTTCTCTGAACCATTCCATTTGGCTACAACAGCCAAATACTCTCTCTTTTTAAAAAAAATAATTGTCCCAAATATCCTTGTTTGCTTTTAGGTATCCGTGTGCAACTTCTCAACAGTCGCCTAAAAACTGTAGCATAACAATTTGTATCTTGAAATTGGGGGTTGCTGGCAATCTGCCAATCACAAGGAAGATTCTGGTTCCAGGTAACTAGGCCCACATAATTTTTTTTAGAACAAAGGCACTTGGAGATCAATCATGATTAAACATTTGGTCTTGAATAAGAGGGGGCGGAACACATCACTGAGCAATATTCAAGGCTATTGTCGTCTTTCAGATAACTTTTTCAGGTTGTGGAAGGGACAAAAATAAATCACAAACAAAGTGCAGAAGCCAGAAATTTTTAGAGGAAAGGCAGACTCAGAATTATGTTTTTATCATAAGGAGGAAAACTTCTGACCAATTTGTTATCCCCTGTAAGGTTCTTTGCAATTTTACCCTCATTTTATGATATTGTTCACTTTCACAGCAATTGGAGAGGGAGGATGCTATGTAAGCTAAGTAGAATTCATGCAGTATTATTGATACACCTGGAGAAAAGGCAGTCATTTGAAAACCTCCCCACTAGGTACACAGAGAGATGTCTTCTGCTGTCCTAACAAATTAGTCTTTCCAATTTATTGGAGTCGACCTATTTCCATTGTGGCAGAAACTTTCTAAACACTTAAGAGTCAATGAAAATTTACCGCACAAAGAAGCAGACACTTGATTTGAATGCAATATCAGAAATAATACAAGATGCACCAGAAGGTGCTCATGTTTGTCAAATCCATATGCAGAAATAAAAGCTAAATAACCATTTCATGCCCCGAAGAGGCCAGGGAGGGAGTTTTTCCTGGCTTGGAAAAGCCGACATGTTCTCTGCAAGCTTGAATGGTTTCAAGCACAAAGCTAGCTAATCAGAAAGCCTGCCATTCCCAGCCCCAGAACCAACAGGGCCGGCCATCTGTTCATACAAGGATTCAGCCTGAGCCTTCCTGACCAATGACTTGGTTGGCAGGCACTGCTACCCTCACAGGCAGTGGCTCTCACCACCCCTATGTCCTCTACTCCAACACAGGCTTATCTCATGCAGAGAAGTAAAGGGAGATGTCAATTTTTGCAAATTAAAGTGCCCCATATGCTCTGCAAAGGGAAAAAGCTGTCCCTTCCTTTATCAAAATCAGCCATGCTGGAAACTTTCATTACCGATATGACAGAAGGCATCTGAACGGGTGGGCCAGGAAGGACCGGCATAGTCTGTCCATTCACAAGGTGCATGACAAGTGGTACAGAACTGGTAGGAGACCTGGAAAAGATTTCAAGCAAAAAGAAAACGCGTCAAACAAACTTCAGTCCAATTGGCAGGCAAGTGAACTCTCTCTCCAGCAAACCCTGGCTGCACATGATTCTCTTTGATTCATGGGTCCCATCTAAATTCTCCATGGTGCTCTAACCAATGGACAACAAACTAATTTCTTAATCTAACTTTTTTAACTGCTAACTAAATTGACAGAGTAAACATGGATCGCAAAGCCACAGTTGGTTCTAAACGAATACAGTACTTCTCATTCAGCAACCTGGTCATTAAGCAAAGTGGTTGCTAAGGGAAACTTCATGATTTTATGACCTTCATTTTTTTTTCCCTTTACAGATCTGTAAAGGTTATAAATATGAGGACCCGTTGCCAAGTTACTTTTTCATCCCCGTCATGAATGTGAGTGGCTGCTAAACATGGCAGTCACTAAGCAAGGACTATATGTAATTAAAGCCTGCTTCTTCTCCCAATCCATTTTAAAATCTAACTGGAATGGCAATAATAAAAGAATTTAACTATGATGAAACTATATCTTAGGACATGTTTTCTTCCCTCATGGCTATTCTTGGGCAATTATATATTCCACTGCCATACCATATAAGATTTGATACCAGAACACACTTCAGGAGAAAATTCTACCCGATAAAATGCTCCATTCTAATCTGCTTAGGATGCTTTCTCTTCCCTTAAAGTTTCTACTTACCCGAGCTGCCTGTTGGAAGGTGGAGCCTGGGTGATGACTGAGGTTGGAGAAGGGAGAGTTGGATGTAGGGGGTCATATCCCAAGTGCAGTGGCAGAGATCCAGGACGTACAATAGTTGGAGTAGGTGTAGAAATGATAATAGGTTTTGAAGCGCTCTCCTAAGAGAAATGCAGACAGTCAGTGCCAGGTTCCCACCACTGTCACCCTTTTGTAACGCTGTAAATTTTTGCTTTATTATCTTATTGATTACTAAATTACACTATATATCATATTACTAATTATTATTGATGGAAACATAGAAACAGGGCATAAAAATACAAAAACATCCCTCTTTCTTAAGGCAGAACAAATAACACTCTGCTAACTCCAAATAACTAACAGGGATGAGGTCTATAAGTATTACATGAATGTAGTTTCAAAAATCCCAATTTTACCTAAAGACAAAAGGTCCAAATCTTCTCAAACCAGGAATCTACAGCACTCAGTTTCATTATAATCAGGATAATTATTACAAGGATTGCTTGATTTAAGAAATGAGTCAAACAGATTTATTTATAGCATTTAGTAGTTTTGTACCAAAAAATAGTTTGGGATTTAATATCATGTTAACCCTATCAGATCCCTCACAAAGTACTACAATAGAATGGAAAGCATGGATTAATGTGATCTGCAGGCACATTGGTAGATGATAATAGGCAATTGAAACTCTGAGCGAAATATAGGAACTATTTGGAATGCAAATAGATGTTCATTAAAATTCGAATCCAATCCCAATGCTTTTTTTCTAGTAGCAAGAACTTCCAAGAGCAGTGATAAGCCACGTTTCCATAAATTTCATTTCATTCTTCTGAGCTCTTTCCTGCTTTATGATTTGGTTGAGATCCATCACTAGGAATGTGGAGTTGCCAGCAGACATGAAGCCAAGAAACGACTGCACAGAGAAAACACTGGGGTGGTGATAATTTAAATTGTTTCAGCAGTTTTCATGCATCTGTCCCTGGCATGGAACTGCCAGTTCTTACACTCAGCAAAGAATCAGAAAATGGGTAGCAAGTCCAGCAGTAAACTCGGGTTTATAGGATTAAATTGACTAATACTTCTGAATCTCTTGCCTCTATGTTACTATTATCAGAAATAATAAGACAGCTAGTTTTGCTTTTGTTCTTATACAGAGGGCATCTTTTTCAGAACGTGCAAAAGCCATTAAACACAGATTAAAATAATGCAGGTAGTCCTCGACTTACAGCAGTTCATTTAGTGATCATTCAAAGTTACAACGGCACTGAAAAAAGTGACTTATGACCGTTTTTAACACTTATGACCGCCGCAGCATCCCCACGGACACGTGATTTACATTCGGATCCTTAACAACTGGTTCATATTTATGACGGTTGCAGTGTCCCAGGGTCCTGTGATTTCCCCTTTTGTGACCTTCTGCCAAGCAAAAATCAATGGGAAAGCCAGATTCACTTAACAACGGTTTTTCTAATTTAGCAACTGTGGCAAGAAAAATCGTGAAATGGGGCATAACTCACTTTCTCGAACGTCTCACTTAGCAACATAAATGTTGTGGCCATAACTCGAGGACTACCTGTACTTCCTGAAAGCTCACCTTCTCCTTAGGCTGTGGTGACTGTGGACTCTCTACTGGGCTGTCTGGAGGAGAAGAATCCACTTCAACAGGCTCTTCCTCTTTGATTTTGACGTCTGGGGTAGAGGGAAGAGACATATCTAGAGGACCAGAACACTGCGGAAACACAAAATACTTGTTTTAATACAGTGCCCAAAGCTCCTGTGATGAGTTTTGCAGGTTTCTGCACGCCCACCATTCACGAACTTAGACTACCTATGCTTGTGACACTTTTTATGGCAATAGCAATAACACTTAAACTTATATACTGCTTCACAGTGCTTTTACAGCCCTTTCTAAGCGGTTTAGAGTCAGCCTGTTGCCCCCAACAATCTGGGTCCTCATTTTACCAATCTCAGAAGGATGGAAGGCTGAATCAACCTTGAGCCTGGTGGGATTCGATCTGCCAAATTGCAGTCAGCCGGCAGTCAGCAGAAGTAGCCTGCAGTACTGCACTCTAACCACTGCACCACCACAGCTCAATTATCCTGGTTTTCTGATGCTAACATCATCTTTTTGGTCCAGAAAAGCTAATAATATACTAAAGACTGCAGGATCTAATCTGAGTCAGTCACCGGGACCAAAGGTTTATTCTTCTGAGCTTTCAGGATCGTGCTGGAGCCCATCATTAGGGAACTTGTCTCCAGAGTATGTGCAGTGGGCTGTTCCACGCATTGTATTTACTAAAGACGACTGTCGAGGATGCTCTTACGATCCCTGGGCTGAAACAGTGCAATGCAGATTATACAAACAGCAATTTGCCCCCACCAAGGACACCTGCTACTCTTCTTCACACGAATGTCAGGTTAGATGTCTGTCTTAAATTGCTCAGACCCTAAAAGCTTATTAAACCAGAAAGGCGGTATTTTGGAGACTGTGTACATAGCATTATACAGGCAACCCTTTTTTTCTTGTAAAACTTTGCAAATATAAAAATAAAGCTGGAGGGCCTGCAGGTCACAATCCCACCCCACCCCCCGGGCTCGTTCACAGAAGTGCTGGAATCCGCGATATAAGTCACTTTTGAATTATTGCTTGATTTATCAAAAGCCAATGAGAGAGCCATGTAACTTATTACAAACCTATGACTAGGCCATTGTAATAAAACCCAACCATATGCCTGAGCCTGGCAGCTAGCCACCACACCTATTTTCATTTCAACAGCTCAGCGTGGCCTTTTCCAATTTTTTGTGAACAACAGCTTGCTGTGCTCGTAGATCTCCGGGTCGTAGTACAGCAGGAAGAAATGGCATTGTGCATAGCAAAGCAGAAAGAGAAATAGCGCATTAAATAGTCTTGGAGCAATCAAAAGTGGCCTAATACCTGCTCAAGGCCTTTGATGGAGTTCGCCAAGGTGATAAAAAAAGGTATAATGAGCCGCTGGGAGGCGAAAAGGCCAGTCAGCACAAACAAGCTACTTTTCAATGTATTCAAGGCAGAAAATTGCTTTTAGTGGTTACCAAAGAAAACCAACAGGGGCAAGCAGGGTAACAATTAATTAGATCATCTTTCTTTCCTTCTTTGCTTAGCAATCTGCTAATTGCCGCCTCATTGGTCTTCTGCTGGCTACTTCTTGTGCATAATCTTCAGTTAAATGTTTCTTTAGGGCTCTCTTTTGTGTTGTAATACACACCATCAGGTGCAAGAAATCAGGAACCAAATCAGTAGAAATTTATTCCACGCCATCTCTAAACAAGAAGCTGAACTACTAACGGTCAAGACAAATTGGCAGTAGATAAAAGTCAGCGGAATTCAAGGAGGGCTAGATTTAGATCTCTTGTGGGTGTGATGGGACTCCAGACTGATGACATGCTTGACCTCCCCCTCTGGCTCAGCCTGGTCATCGACTACACAAACTGTCATATTACATGCTGAATGTCAGACTTTGCCATCTCCTGGTTGTTTCTCCTTTAGCTTCTTATTTGTTTAACACAGGCCCAGTATGTTCCAGTTCAATTCTCTCTAACCAGGTACCCTCTAGAGCAGGGGTCACTAACCCCCGGTCTGTGGACCAGCACTGCTCCGTAGCATCCCAGCAATTAGGCTGCACATACAAGCGAAGCCCCATCCAGTCTGTGGAAAAATCTTTTTCCCTGAAACCGATCCCTGGTGCCCAAAAGGTTGGGGGCCACTGCTCGAGAGGTTTTGCGGCTATAATTAATTTTGGCTTGTTATTCTGGGATATACACTCCTAATATAACTAGAGAAACATTATAACTTTAAGTGTTTTCCCACCATTCAAGGGGAGCTTTTCCCTAAGGCTGCTAGATAATGCCTTTTAACTTTCTGAAAAACTGATTGATTCAAAGCATTTTGATGGTTTGCATGCAAAACACATGTTCTACCACTGAACTTTCCCATTTGCTTTACTAATCCTGTAACTGAAAAATGTCTGTAGAAATAAAAGAAAATGGCCACCACCGTGGATGATGACACTCAAGTGGGTGTCCAAAGTACTGCAGCTCAAAGTCAGTTATTAACATTAATCAGGCTAATACATCTGTAAGTAATTACAAGCTTCTTAATTTCTAGTCACTCCTGACAAACCATGAGTGTCATATTTTAAGAGTAGAGTATGAAGCCAATCTCATATGAGGGTTAGCAATAGGAGGATCACATTTAACCCTCTTGGAGGATGATGCCTCAGTTCTGCTCATCTACCAACTTAATGAGGTGATTTGAAACTAAAGTTAAAAGAACCGGAGCATGTCCAATTTTTTTAAAAGTATTAAATTGCTTCACTTTAATGAAGTGGAGCTCCAAAGCACCCAGAATTCCCAGTCAGCATTTTTAGGCCAAGGATATGCAGAAAACATAAACTGTGGAAGAACCACATTAGGGAATCATTCAGAAGACAAACCATTGCTGAAAACATCTACTAGGAAGCATCAAGTTCTCTGTGAGAAACAGCAGGTATCCGAGAAACAGCCGAACTGGCTACTATCTTTCAGAAGAAACTAGTTTATTGGGTTGCTGTAAGATAAAATAGAGGTGCCACCAGCCCTTTTCATATGGCATAAAGACTAAAAACAAGGTCTGGGCCTGCAGCAGGGTTTTAAAAAAGAGGCCTCCGCACTGAGGAGCGAATGAATATGGAGCTTCTCCATATGACTCGTCTTGACCCAGGAGATGAGTCACCCATCCATCTGGAAATACCCCAATCTTTTTTTTCAACTACAAAGATCATCAACATCTCTTAGCTGGAACTACCCAGAAGAAGCAACATTCTCCTCACCCCTAATCAATTTACACACATCCGCAAAAGTAAAACTATCACCAGCAACTGGACTCGATTTAGCAAAGCGTTTAAAGTATCCCATGAATGTGGCGGGCAAAATCCGCCAAGTTTTCTAACTAGGAAACCAGCTGGAATTAACAATCCAGGCAGCTCTATTCTTGGAGGAGTAATTCCTTCAGCCTGCATGAAACTAGCCGGGCTTGGAACCGCTGCAGGCTCTTGCTGAGGTTAGAAATACTAAGGCTGAGTCATATATTTAACTAGGAGGAAGGGGAGACAAACTCCACCAAATTAAGAGTCGCAGTGGTAGCTATTTTAAAAAGTCCAGCAATAGGGCTATGGGTGGTCTAAACACATGAAGTGTTTGGCTATAAAACAAAACTTCAAATTAAAAACTAAAATTAAGATTCAAGGCTGCCACACATTTTTTAAAAGACAAGGAACCCAGACAGACATAAAGGAATGGCTCAGTGGGAACAGCAAGGCAGCAATTTAGCAGGCAAGATAAGGATTTCATTAAGAGACCCGTGGCTGTTTATTTATATTAAAAAGTATAATATGAGACATAAAGAGATCAAGGGTTGCTTAGTTTCTTGTTCTGGCTGGTCTAATCCTATTTTAAATTCTTATTTAATAAATAATTCAATTTGAATGCTTCCTGTTTTAAGGTTTATTAGAGAAAGAGGGAGGGAAAATGCGAACTCAAACAAGCAGCATTTGGATACCTCCTTCCAAGAGCAGAATAAGATACAGATGATTTAATAAAGAAAAATATGAAAAATAAAATACAAATATATGTGTGTTCTAGCCAAGAATCCCTTTCCAACGCTTTGGAAAAAAACTCTCATTTTAAAATATGAATTCATGAAATCTATTTTTCAACATTTCTTTCATTACTGTACTAACGGGGTTCTGTGAAATCTGACATTAGCTATGGCTGGGATACAAAGCTTGAAGCAGCACGGAGGCATTACAATTTTTTCCTCTCTTTTAGATCTCATCATAAATCAAACAAATGCCTAAGATGGAGTGTTATAGCAGGTGGAAGCATCCAGTAGATCTTGGCTGATCTTCAGAAAGCAAAACAGATTAGGGCCTCATTTGTATTAATCTGGAGGCCACCAGAAAATCCCAGAGCTCTACAGTAGATTAGGAACTTGGAGCAATATCTCAGAAAATGACCATAGCATACTGTTGTTGTTTTTTTAAAAAAATCCACGTGACTAGTGACTTTAATAAATGACTACATAACTATAATAGATGGCATATCTATCTAGTAACTATGATAAACTCAAGTGATCTTTTCACATATAGCTGTTCACATATAGCTGTTTCACATATAGTTGGAAGCAAACTGGCAATGTAACTCATGGAGCAGAGGTGCAATGCGTTTCACTCTAGGGATGCCCATAACTATTTACCCCATAGACCAGAGGTCCCCAACCCCCAGGCTGCAGACAGGCCTGTCCAAAACTGGGCCATGGAAGTGGCAGACGAGTACGCACGCAGCTCCATTTGTGTGCCCGCCGCTTGCATGGAACCATTCCCTCTCCCCCACACTCCCCTGGTCCACAAAGCTGGAAAGGTTGGGGACCACTGCTACAGACAAATATGCAGCTTTGGATCATTTTCCTCAATAAATAAAGAAACAAGTATAATGTTTTCAACTTGTTTGTTTAATTGGGTTTTCTTTCTTTTCTTTCTATTTTTAGGACATGTGTGGAAAATAGATGTTTTAATTTAATTTAATGTTTAATGCAGAAATACCAAAAACTCAAAAGAATTCGCATACTTTTAAGCACTACTTTACATGCATGACACAGACTGCCAACTTTGCCTTGTTGGTTGCCCCTCACCCTCTCCATGGTTAAGTGTGGCTCCTTGACCAACAAAACCTAAATTCTCCCTGAGCTGGCAATATTTCTCGATACAGATGATGACCCTCATGTTGCTCAATGTTTTAGTTTAGTAAGGACAAAATACGTTGCCTCTTGCCTTTTTCTCATCGTCTTCTGAGGCTTTCTTGAATTCATGTTCAAATGAGCTTGCCAACTCATTGAAGAGACCAACTTCCTCACAATTCTTCAGAAAACGTGTTGGTGTTGGAGTTTGATCTGTTTGGCAAAGGAGAGGAAAAGGCAGTAAGAAATATGTGATTGAAGTCCATGATTCATCCCACAGAATGAGCAGCCAGGATATTAATTTATAGCACAGTTTTGTAACAATGCAGTTAATCATGCTAGAAAGTTTGGATTCCATTATTCAGATACTTGTGTCTGTGTCGGTTTGATCATCATCATCATCATCATCACCACCCTGCCCTGTGCAGAGCACATTGGATTTCAGCCATGTATTAATATAGAACAGAATTCTATGTATTTTACAATGATATGTGGTATTAAATCTGTAATGGAGATAGGAAAATGTATGTATAAATGAACTGCATTTTTGGAGGACTATAATGCAGTCGGAAGTAGGAGGGGCTGGTCAAGACCTGAAGGCAGGAATGAATTTAACAGCGGCTAGAATCGTATTTGCTAAAAATTGGAAAAATGAGAAAATACCAACGCAGGAGGAAGTTATTAAGAAAATAATGGAATGTGCTGAAATGAGTAAATTGACATTTAGAGAACAAGAAGATAAACAATTTTATAAGATATGGGATTCATTTTATCAATGGTTAGACAAAAAATATGGAAATGAAATATGTCAGATAATTTTATAATACAAGGATAACAGAATGATACAGAACATAATATAAAAATGTACTACTATTGGATGGACTTAGGATGATGTAATGAATTGCTATAATATAAATTAACTTAAAATTTTGAATATCTCATATAAAATGATGGAACAATAGTTTAGTCAAATAAATGATTAACAAAGATAATAATGTATACATATATATTAGATTTGTTTTCTTAAGTTTTTGCGGGTATTTATATGTATGGTATTCAGCTTTGTTCGGGTATTTTCCACGTCATTATAGTTGTGTTTTTAAAGTTGTAGCAACGTTTCGGCAGAATCTCATCTGCCATCATCAGGCTTCTGTAGACGAACACTATACAGAAGCCTGATGGCAGATGAGATTCTGCCAAAACGTTGCTACAACTTTAAAAGCACAACTATAATGACGTGGGAAAATACTTGAACAAAGCTGAATACTATATATATATATTAATTTATAATATGGGAATTTATACAAACTGTAAGTGAGGACTATGGGGAGGATGCACAAAAGATCTGTAACCAACCAACCGTATGTAACTGGAAGATGGTTTTATGTTTTGTGTATGTTTGTCTAAAAATTAAAAAAGTCTTTTTTAAAAAAAGGCAGGAATGAATGCGGGCATTTTAAAAGATAAGAGGAGGATAGCTTAGAAATAGCGAATACAGATTGGCTATATCATAATAGGATGGGGAGATCTTACAGTAGGAGCATATGAAAGCCCGTGACATTGTACTGCTCTGAAGGGTGCTGGGACATGAAGTTGTGCTTCAGAGGATCTCAGGAAGATGCATCAGTGTGCATGTAGAGATGCTTCTAAAAATATCAAGAATGAGGAAGGAATAAGGAATCTCTATCTTGCTAGTATCTTATCCAAATAGTGAGACATGAAAAGAACATCCCGTTTATGAAGAGCTTCAATCCCTTCTTCTAATAAGGAAAAGAGAGGGAGGGAGGGGGGGAAAGAGAGGGGGGAGAGAGGGAGAGAGAGAATGGGAATGAATATGCAGGTCTATCTGTGGGGAACTTTTGCTCTTATCCCTCTCAGAACCTCCTTCTCCACTTGCTCTTCCTTTCCAGCTATATCATATCAATGGCCTAAAAAAAAAAAAAAAAGAGAGAGAGACAGTCCCCTTTCCCAATTTACAAAAACCTTCCTTGTTTGGCTGCCTCCGGCTAGATTTTTGCTAGTTGCAGAAAAGCCACTGAAGGAGCAACATTTTAAAAGCTTTCTCATTTCTGCTTCTGCATGCCTGTTTTAGATTTACTTGCAGCATTTAAATTTACAATGGTACCTTGGTACTCGACTGCTTCAAAACTTGTCAAATTTGGTACTCGACACATTTTTGATGTGTACTCGGTGTTTGTTTAGTACTCTATGTACGGCATTAGGAAGAGGGGAATGACTGCTGAGAACAGACAGGAAGGAAGTCGGACATGCTGGAAAGGTCGCTGACATAAGAAAAGGGACAGACAGAAAAATATTCCCAGCTGAAACAAAGGGTCACGTGATAAGTCACATTGTTTGTTTGGGACTTGCCCTTTTTAAATACTTGCCGCACCAATTAGCGATGTGTACCGAGATACCACTGTACACGATGCAGTAAAATAAAATTTTAAACATGTTCAGTGTCAAAAGGGATATGTTTTATGATTTGAATACTGCATGTTTGAATGTGTTTTTTTTTTTTGCTCCTATTCATTATACAGAAGAAAAGAGAATTGTGTATAAAGCACTGAAGCCATTAATGTTTGGCCTCTGAATCCAACACAGCATTTTGAATTTTTACAATCACCCCCCACCACACACACACTTTTAAAATGAAACTGGACATGCTGCATCCATCCAGCCACAGAAGAATGGGTTATATTCTGATTTGGATTTTGGCCCACTGTACCCACTTCTTGTTGGGACTTTTTAATATGCTGGCTGATATGAGCAAGCCCAGGAGGATCTCAGGAGAATCTTTTATTTGTACTTTATGTTATTTGGTGGTGGAGGCAGAAACTTGGTTTGCTGTCATTGCTAGGGGGAGGCATGCATGAATTGATGTTTGCAAAGGCAAAGCAGGAACTTTGAGTGATTCATCTACTTAATCAAAAGCTGCAACAAGAAAATAGAATTCTTTATTGGCCAAGTGTGATTGGACACACACAAGGAATTTGTCTTCAGTGTATAAACTCTCAGTGTACATAAAAAATACATTCATCAGAATCGTAAGATACAACACTTAGTGATAGTCATAGGGTACTAAATAAGCAAAATCATACTAGGAAACTAAATAAAACAATATAAATCGTAAAGATACAAGCAACAAGGTTATAGTCATAAGTAAGAGGAGAGAGGTAATAGGAAGGATGAAAAAAATAATAGTAATACAGTCTTAGTAAATAGTTTGACGGTGTTGTGGGAATTAGTTGTTTGTGATGGCATTCGGGAAAAAACTGTCCTTGTGTCTAGTTGTTCTGGTGTGCAATGCGTTATCGCATTATAACATCGTTTTGAGAGTAGAAGTTGAACCAATTTATGTCCAGGATGTGAGGGGTCTGTAGATGTTTTCACAGTCCCCTTTTTGACTCACGCAGTATACAGGTCCTCAGTGAAAGGCAGATTGGTAGCAATTGTTTTTTTTTCTGCAGTTCTATGTTCTATATTTTTTGCAGTTCTATGTTCTATGTTTTTTCTGCAGTTCTATAGGAATCAATGACAGGCAATTCTGTGAAACAGTCACTGTGGGTATCACAATACACAACCTGGTAGACATCAGTGTTAAAGAACTATGTATATATCGGTTTTTTGTAATTGACTATTAGGTATTTACTGGGCGCAAGTGCTTAAGGACACTCTCCTCTGTCCAATCCCAATGCTCTTATCCTCTTCTACAGCATGTGCACTATTTGCCCAGCAATCCCTTCATATGTCAGGAAAAAATAAGCCCCTCAAAGCATGCTTTCTATTATAGTTATAATTTACTGAAAAACTGATCAGACTAAGTATGGTTAGCAATCAGACTAAGTATGGTTAGCAAACAAGACTTACAATCATTCATTTAATGACCATTTGAAGTTATGAAGGCACTGAAAAAGATGACTTATAATAGGTCCTTGCATTTATGACGACTGCAATGTTCCCTAGGTCACATGATCAGAAATTTTGGCCCTTGGCAATTGGCATGTATTCACTACATTTGCAGCGTCCTGGGGTCCCATGGTCGCCATTTGCGATCTTCCCGAGAAGTTTCTGACAAGCAAAGTTCATGGGGGGAGAAGCTGGGTTTGCTTAATGACCATGTGATTCGCTTAATGGCTGTGGCAAAAAGGCCGTAACATTGGGCATAACTCTCTTAATGACTGCAATGTTAGGGATGAAAGGTCCCAATAATGGTTATAAGTTGAGGACTACCTGTAGTTCTTCTTACATAATGCCTCAAAATAATTATAATAAAACAAAATTTAGAAAAAATGGGGGAAAAAAATCCTCCGTTTCAGATTGTACAGTATGTCTGCCTGACAGAGGAAATAATATTGGCTTATTAGTGTTGACTTGCTACAAGTATATTCATGGACCCAAACTAGTTAGAATGACTTTCCGTATTTCTATTTTAACCAAGAATGAAAGCATTTTTCCCTGTCAAAACTGCAGTAGCAGAAGAAATTGCAATTCTCCCTTTCTAGGGGATGCAGATGAAAGAACCAAAATATGCAAGGACAGCCTGTGTAAAGGAAATAACTGTTTAACTCTATCTCCCACTCTTCAGGTATGTTGAAATTGCAACTCCCTATGTTCTCAGCCAACATGGGAGAAAGAGATGTCTTGAAGGATTTTTCTTCTCCGTTTGAGACTTTATAACCAAGACAATTTCTTACAAGACCTGTAGCCTGTCAGTCTTGTTTTTAAAAGACCCCAAATACAATTGATAGAAGAGGAATGCTCTATGGCCTTCTCTGTGTTAAATGGCTGCTGCTAGGCTGGCAGGAATATTTTCCTCAAACCTGTGCATATTAGGAGGCAGTAGTCTGGGGCTTTGCAAATGCCTTCCCAGCAAAGTGCTAGGTGAGGTTTCAAATGTATTAAGTGATCACCTACCACTTAAGAAAAATGACACCTGGGAGTAGAAAAGGAAGCTGGGCTGTCAACTATTGTTTGTCACTCTGAAATTACACATGACGTGTTAAAGAACTGTCTGTAAATCTTTAACTCTTAAGGCATCTGATACTTCTGTAATACATAAAAAGGCAGGTCTACTTAGTAGCCTTTCTTTCTTTCTTTTTCTTTCTTTCTTTCTTTCTTTCTTTCTTTCTTTCTTTCTTTCTTTCTTTCTTTCTTTCTTTCTTTCTTTCTTTCTTTCCTTCCTTCCTTCCTTCCTTCCTTCCTTCCTTCCCTTCCTCACCTTGATTAACTGAAGTCTGCAAAACAGGTGGAATAATACCTAGTGCATTCAGCTCCTACTATCAATCTTACAATGGGCTGCATTAACCATTCCCCTTAAAATTGATCTGGAACATGGTGCATACCTGCTATGATGACGGAATCTGTTCTGGAAGGACCGAATTTCAATGTCATCTCATGCTTGAGTTTATGAACAGCCAGGTGGTCTTCATTGGTAAATCTCTGGAATGAGACAAGTACATGCATTTTTATCCTAGAATGTTACATTCTGCAGCAGGATTTGGGTTGGGAAGGAAAGGCCCTAAGACAGAGGCTATAATAAAATCTCTAAAGTGTGCGCTAAACAAAACAGAGCATGACAGATTGTGAGAGAAGTGCTGTGCAAACACAATCTCTCTAAATTGAAAGGGGGGGAAGGAGAACCATAACATGCCGTGTTCTCAGCCAACAGAAGGAAATGGGTTTAATAATCAAAAATGTTTAAAAGGGGGGGAAAGGCAACAATGTATAGTTACTGCAACTCAACTAGGATAAGTGTATTTCTTTCTCTGCAGTACCCTGCAAAATGTGTCGATTTTGTTATTGACTAATGGAGAGAGAAATTATTTACTACTGGCAATGGAGAGGGTGGGAAGGATCAGCTAATGGTTTGAATTGTGCCAGACAGAGCTGGCATCTACGAGGTGATTTGATCCTGCCGTTTATGAAACATGACAGAAATAAGCTGGCCCAAGATCTTTATTCTAATGGATGCAAACACAGAGAAATGCAACAACTCAATCATTGCTCCCAGTGAATAATGGCCTGCATATCTCGTGTGCCAGAATATGCTATGCTGCACCTGCAGCATGATTACAAAAAGGAATTAAGCATAGCTGGTCTCTGGGACCTTGGTAGCAAACACGGACACCCTCAAGGCTACAAGGATGTATCATATAGTCCCGCTAGGGGCTTCTAAGCAATGTAAAGGTGTTGATTAATCATCTGTATTTTAGCTAGCCACTGAAATTCTGTATAAACAGTTCTTCCTGCAGAACTGAAAGGAAAAGAAGCAAACAACAGCTATCTTTGTCAGAGAAAGATACCATATATTGTATTCCATTTCCTACTACAGTAAATGCACAAAAACTAGCAGTTTTCTTATTTCAAAAGAAAAAAAAATGCTTTGTTACTTTCACTTAGTTGATAACACTTAAAATGCCATTTTGGTATTAAACAAGCCAAGGCTGCATACAAGGGAAAGATAGAAGACTGATTATCTAATAATAACCTGAGACAAGCTTGGCAGGGGATTCAGCAGTTAACTAATTTTAAAGCACAAAAGGCTAGTATGGGTGGAGAACATGAGTTGGTAGAGGAATTAAACACCTTTTATGCCCGGTTTGAGATGAACCAACTGGAAGTGGAGTTACCATCACCACTACCATTGTGGACCGAGCATTGTGCTCCTCTTGTTGTGAAGGAGCATGATGTTAGGTGTATAATGAAAGCGGTAAACTCTAGAAAAGCTGCAGGACCTGATAACATTCCTGATTGTGTAGTAAAAGAATGTGCGGATCAGTTAGCTGGGGTGTGGACTGAGATTTTCAATCGTTCTTTGCTACAGTCTATTGTTCCAACTTGTCTGAAGGCTTCTATTATTGTTCCAGTACCTAAGAAGTCACCTGCAAATGCTTTAAATGACTTCAGGCCGGTGGCATTGACTTCTGTGATAATGAAGTGCTTCGAGCAGTTAGTTCGGAAATATATTATTTCTTGCCTTCCTGTTACCTTTGACAATTATCAGTTTGCCTATAGAACAAACAGATCTACTGAGGATGCTGTCAATATTGTTCTTCATACTGCCCTATCTCACTTGGAGGAAAAAGGAACGTATGTCAGAATATTATTTGTTGATTTTAGTTCTGCTTTCAACACAATATTACCCCACAGATTGATGTCTAAGCTTAAAGATCTGAAGCTACCAGACTCCATATGTTGGTGGATTCTAAACTTTTTATCACATCGTTCACAAAGGGTTAGGATGAATGGACATATCTCTTCTGCGAAGATCCTCAATACTGGCACTCCTCAGGGCTGTGTATTGAGTCCACTTTTATTCACTATTTATACGTCTGACTGCACCTCCATTCATCTGAGTAATAAGATCATTAAGTTTGCAGATGATACAACGTTGGTGGGACTCATTTCTGATAATGATGAGTCTGCGTACAGGGATGAAGTTCATCAGCTGTCCCTCTGGTGCAAAGTAAACAATCTTATTTTTAATATAAATAAGACGAAGGAATTCATAGTGGATTACAGGAAGAGCAGTTCGGACATTCAGCCGTTGTACATCGATGGTGTTTTGGTAGAACAGGTGGCAGAATGTAAGTTTTTAGGTATCACCCTGAAACAGGATCTAACATGGGGGGCAAATACTTTAGCCCTAGAAAAAAAGGCTCATCAACGACTGTATTTTTTAAGACTTTTAAGATCACAACAACTGCCAGAAAGTCTGTTGCTTGCCTTTTATCGAAGCTCTATAGAGAGCATTTTATCTTATTGCCTCTGTGTGTGGTTTAGTTGTACAGAGGCGGAGAAAAGGGCACTCCAAAGAGTGATAAAAAGGGCACAAAAGATCAGCAGATGTTCTCTTCCCTCATTGGAGGATTTGTACAACATGGGATGTAGAAGGAAGACACAAAAGATCTTGAGAGACCCTTCACATCCAGGCCACCCGATGTTTGAGATCCTACCATGAGGAAGACGATACAGAGTGCTGAAAGCCAAGACAAGTAGATTTCAACATAGCTTTTATCCAAGTGCTGTGATCAGGTTAAATGCAGAGTTATGAATCTGGTGATCTTAACACATATATCCTGGTTGTACAGTTTTTAAATTGTTATTTGTTTTAATTTGTTTTATATTGTTATTTGTATACATCTTTTGGTGTTGTTTAGTTGTATGTTGCGAAAGAGCACCTTATTTCGTTGTTCTCAGGTTCCTGAGCACAATGACAATAAATTTATCTTATCTTATCTTATCTTCACCATAGCTCTACAGAGCAGTTGTTCCATAACTATCAAGTGCCAGGACAAATCAGTACTGTATAGGTACTCGACTTACAACCACAACTGAACCCAAAATTTCTATTGTTAAGTGAGACATTAAGTGAGTTTTGCCCCATTTTATGACCTTTTTCCCCTCAGTTGTTAAGTGAATCACTGCAATCATTAAGTTAGTAACACAGTTGTTAAGTGAATCTGGCTTCCCCATTGACTTTGCTTGTCAGAAGGTCACAAAACCGACCACATGACTTTGGGACACTGCAACCGTCATAAATATAAGCCAGTTATCAAGCACCTGAATTTTGATCACATGATCATGGGCAGAGGTGGTATTCAGCAGGTTCTGACCAGTTCTGGAAAAGCGGTAGGGGAAATTTTGAATAGTTCAGAGAACCGGCAAATACCATCTCTGACTGGAGATTTTGCAGCATCCTTCCCTGCCACGCCCACCAAGCCACCCCCAAAGAACCAGTAGTAAAAACATTTGAATCCCATCACTGACCATGGGGATACTGCAAAGGTGGTCACTGTGGAAAACGGTCATAAGCCACTGTTTTCAGTGCTGTTGTAACTTTAAACAGTTCACTAAATGAACAGTTGTAAGTCGGGAACTACCTGTACTTCATCCTGAGGGTACTCAGAACAAGTAATCCCACACCGAACTGAAACTATATTCCAATGTCCCATTTATTATACATTCTTCCTGTTCTAGTTTCTGAAAAGGAAAAAAAAATGCTTCGGAGTTAACTGAGTGACTGCAACCATGCCTTTGTGTGTGTGTGTATGTGTGTGTGTGTGTGTGTGTGTGTGTGTGTGTGTGTGTGTGTAAACAATGCTCCAGAAGCAGTTTGCAGCGGCTGCTATTTTCTAGAATGCTTTTTTAAAAAAAGCATAGATATGCTCAAAGCGAAGTAAAAGGGTACTAGCAATGCAAGTATTAAAAGCAGGTTTTCCCCTTGTGAGCAAAAAATCAGGATCCATGCTTTTACTCCAAATCCTGCCTGGGGTGTCAAACTGGCAGCCCGCAGGCAGGATGCATCATGTGCAGGCCATGCCCATCCCAGCTCTGCGAATGGGAAAAACATGATGCCATGTGACGGTAATGTGACACCATCAATTTGACACCTGTGCTCTAGGTGGATACCACTACCTGAGAAGCCATACTCATTTACTTCAAGAATGAAGCAGATTATAGGTAGTCCTCAATTTATGACCATTCATTCAGTGACTGTTTGAAGTTATAACGACTGGTCCCTGTAGTTATTAAAGTGCTCTCACAATCATACGATCAAAATTCAACTGCAGGGGTGCTTGGATTCCTCCCCCCCACACCTGTCTCCCCCTCATCTCTGCCCTTTTGGATCCCTTTGTAGACCCTCACATATCCCTACAGTCCTCTTCCCTCTCCTGCTGCTGGCCTGGGATCCAGATGCTCTGTGGAGATGCAACCCTGGGGTGTGCAGGGTGAATGAGCCAGGGTGGCATCACCTGAGGCCTGGCTGGGGAGGGGGCAGCGAGATGGTGAGGCACAGTACTAAGGCAATAGCAATAGACTTATATACCACAGTGCTTTTACAGCCCTCTCTAAGTGGTTTACAGAGTCAGCATACTGCCCCCAGCGATCTCTGTTCTCATTTTACTGACCTCAGAAGGATGGAAGGTTGAGTCAACCGGTCAGGATTGAACTGCTGGCAGTTGGCAGAATTAGCCTGCAATACTGCATTCTAATCACTGTGCCACCATGGCTCTCTGGGTAAAGTTGGAGGCTATGTGGGACCCAATGTTTGGGGTGGCAGGAGACTGGAGGAAGCGGAGGGACATGGGCTTCCCAGAGTTGCAGTATGCATTCTGCAACTCAGGATGGAAGTGCTCCTAGAAAATCAACCTGTCTATCAATTCACTTTTGTGTATATTTATTTTGTGATTTGAACCTCATTTATTCTTAGACAAACCACATCAATGGACTCCCTTCATATTAGTCACTCGCATTTGCACAATATTCAATCCACCCATTCATTTTGATTCTCTTTTCCTGTTTGCTCATGCAAACTTAATTCAGTCATTTCCACCTCTATTCAATTTCCCTTTATGTTAGTCCTCACATATCCAACTTTCACTTCTATGTAGCAAATTGGGCAGAAACATACTTCTACATTCATTTTTCTTTCCTTTGGCCAATATTTGTTTTAAACTAAGTACTACTCAATACTTTTCTACCAATATTTGCATAACTTAATTTTTTTCTATCAAACCTCCCCTTTTTAGTAAAATTTCTATTGACTTTGTACATTATTGTACATTGCTACAGCTATTCATTTTATTATTTATTTTCCAATCCAAAGTTATTCTGATACCCAAGTAATGTTTGCAGCAGAAACAAACTATTCGTTATTCTTTGTTTCCATTACGATGCCTTGAACTAAGTTTAAAAACATGAAATTGTATTTTGCTTCCTCATATTATCAGGCTGAGAAGACTCAGCTTTTTGGTCTTATGTATCAAGAATGCCAAAACAGTTGTAAAGGATAGTTGTAAGGCAGAGGGACAGCAGGTGGTAAATTGGTGGATAAATGCAAGTTGTGTACTTCACAACTGAATGGGCATCTAAAGAATTTCATCACAACTCAGCCATCAAACCATTAAATTGTACCACTGCTCCAAATAGAAACAGTTAGAGGAACGTCCAGCAGAAAAATGTAAGGCTCCATACTATGTAATTACCCATATGAATATTTTGCTAACTGGAGTAAGATATGCATTATGATTACTGCATTATTTATTGCACTGTTGAATTCATATGGTTGGTGAAGCTCTTTTATTGATACTGGGAATTTGCCTTGGGAGCTGACCTTGGTCCTGCCTTACATTAACTACCTGGGATAGAAATATCTATTCTTATATTTATGCCACACATCCTTATATCAGCATTGCAAAAAGAAAACACACACCTTTGTTCTACAATGCAGAAGTTTACAAGCTTTGATAGGGTTTTAGTAGCTTTACAATGTGCTTCATGCAAACTGAAACAGATTCAGCGGTTTTCTAATTAATGCCAAAACCTGGAGGCAAAATGTAACATTTCAGCTCTAAATCATTTGTCTACATACAGAAGGCGAAGTGATGGAACATAAAATGAAAAGGATAGGAATTGGAAATACAGAATCAGTATTTTTAATCTCTCTCAAATTTGCCACTTCCAAATTTTGGACAGGCTTGTCAGGCATGGACTGAGGGAATAATATCTCTGCCAAATTTTGTAATAATATTAGAAATCTGCAATGGCTAGCATTTTCACTTCTATGCAACATAAAAGCACAGTTTGCATTGGGTTTGATAACCCTAAACATGTGCTCTCCGCTTCTATCCCCATATAAAGAGCTCAGTTTGAGAAAACCATAGGACGTCAAAGCTATTTCACTTCTTAAGTCTCTTTTATGAAGTTAAAGGGATTCCTTCAATATGTGTAGATGTGAATTTGTTCCAAGTGACAGAATATATTCAAAGCCACTAATTACTATTAATGTATTCAATACAAATATACTCTAAAAGAGAAAGTCTGAAATACAGTTGTAGCTTTTGCGTGTGAAAAGCAGTACTTCTCAGAGTAATCTTTGTTAAAAATTATTCTCCTTTCTCTGAGAATAGTGCTTTCTTTTCAAACTATATTAGCATTACCTATATTGAGTAGTATCTCCATCTATGCCACAGAAGAAAGAAGAAGGCAGAATTGGCCATAGTGTATTGTCAGTTCAGGCTGAGACAGACAATTGCTTTGCTTATGGTTGCATAGTAAACCTATGGTTTCTGACCTGCAAAACCTTATGAGATATTTGGGTCAATTAAATAGTGTGTGGTTTACCCTGTTTATGTGCTATGGGGAAGTCTATGACTATAAACATCAAATACATAAGAAAGACCATAAATGTTTTTAACCCAGGAAAGCTGAATGTCACATATATATGTAGTTACAGTAATAGATTCCCTCTATGAACTAACCTTGTAACCTCAGTCAAGTTATTTTATTACATTTTCTTTAATAACTTCTTTATCCTTTTTTCTTATCACCCTACCTGAGAAATTTTATCAATTTCAATGCTCTCAATTTATTGTCTGTATCCCTTCAGCCATTATCAATCAATGATACCTACAATAATGTATATTGTTTTCTGGACTAGAAGATATTATCAATTTAGAGCTATGATGTCCTTCCCTGTAATTCAGAACATTCCATTTCTTCAATGCTTCCAGAAAGTGCTGTGAAACATTTGGCAAGGAGATGCATACATTTTCTTCTTTCTTTTCTTTTTTTTCTCTTCCTCCCTCCCTCTTTCCTTTCCTTTCCTTTCCTTTCCTTTCCTTTCCTTTCCTTTCTTTGCTATTGCTTGTCTTAACACACTCTTTTACCCTCATATAGATATATAAGAGACAGGTTGTAATTTTTCAGCCCCAACACTCTCCAATCACCATTGTGTTCCCATGTCCTTTTTTAATGCCTTCAAGTCAATGCTAACTCCTGGAGACAGCCCAGATTAGTCCCTGCAGTTTCCCTGACAAAATTTCAGAAATGATTAGTCCTTGCTTCTTTCCTAGGGCCAAGAGAGACTGGCCCAAGGTCACCCAGCTGGCTTTGTGCCGAAGGCAAGAGTAGAACTCAGAGCCTCCCAGTTTCTAACCATTATACCAACAAGTCCTTAGAGGCCAAATAATAAATGTAGCTCCTGGACACAAACAGATCAGTCATTAGTTCAAACAAAGACAAAACAAGAGGTCGAGTTTGGGGTCCATTTCAGTTTTCTCAGAGGAAAACTAAACTATTATTTCTTGCTCCTGCATAAATGACAATATAAGAATTAGTGTTGGATATCTTTGTCTGCATTAAATTCCACCCAGAGAGCAGCTCTCATACTGTCAGAGAAAATTCCAGTGATAATTACTTCTCAGAGCTGTTAACTTGTATTCAGGTGTACTCTTTTTCATTTCCCCCATATAACAATCAAAACAGCAATCTAAAAGTGTAGAATTTACTACAATATAGTGTTAAGTTTATGTATGCAAGGCACTTTGAGAAAATAAAAAAGGTTAATATATGGCGTATGGGAAAGGATTCAGCCGCTGTTTCCATACTGGTGATGATTACTGCCTGCTTTTAACACGAGAGAGCTAATTTGAGCTTTTATTGTGACTGATTTTCATTGATGCTGATATTTATTTAGTCTTTTTTATGCAGGATTTGGGCTTTACTGTTAATTGTTTTGTATCTATTGCTCTATTTGATTGTGTATACTCAAAGAATCTGACAGATGATTACCATGCAGACATAATGGTGTTTTACTTAGAAGGAACTGAAATAATGTATTAGAAAAAAAATCCAATACATACCAACTGTACCCCAAATTCTTGTAAGTCAGACTTAACATGCCTGATTTAACTTATTTTTGTTTGTTTGTGCCTTTGAGTCATTTTTGACTCAACTGCCTGGACTAGTCCCTGCAGTTTTCTTCACAAGAGTTTTTGGAAATGATTTCTTCCTAGGGCTGAGAAAGTGACTGGCCCAAAGTCACCCAAGCTGCAGCTGTCCCTCTCTCGCCAGCGCCATCTCCAATAACAGCGGCAGCAGCGGTGGGAACCGTGGAAGTTACGGAGGCAGCTCCCCCACCCGAGAAGCGGCTGAAATGCTTCCACGGTTCCCGCCGCTGCTGCAGCTGTTATTGGAGATGGCGTGGCGAGAGAGGGACAGCTGCAGCTCGGCCTGGGCGCTTGGAATGCAGGAACGGGCTGCGCACTGGGACTTTTGCAAACTTGCAGAGCCCGAGGCTGGAGCACCAAGGGTAGCAGCAGCAGAGACACTCGCTCGGCTCTTCTCACACCCACCCAGCCACTCGGGATTAAACCAAAACGCAGCACGCGGTGCTCCCAGGTGCCACAAAATGTTTTTTCCTGTTGTTACAGGGAACGGGGGAAAAGCGGGAGCGACTCAGATGCTGTTGTTGGAGACGGCCCTGGCGAGAGAGGCGCCAGCACCGTTGGGAACCGTGGAAGCTACGGAGGCCTGAGAAATGGCTGAAACGCTGCCAGACATCCACGCCGCTGCCGCCCACCTGCTGACCTGGGTAAGGGAGGGGTAAGGGAGCCCTCCGTGCTCCACCATGGTTGGCTGTTAGGAGCGGCTGATGGTGAGGCCTAGCTACCCGTGGGGCATTCCTAATGGCAAGTTCCCCCCCGCCTTCCCCCCCAATTTTGCATGTTTTAAACTAGGCCTAAATTTGGGGGGAGGGGCTTAATTTCATTTTATGCCTAGAAAACATGCTGGGTCTTCCTATGGGGGGGGCATATTGTTGGAGAAACACGGTAGTCTCTCAGTTTCTAGTCTCATGCCTTAACCATTACACCAGCCTGGCTCTATTAGACAAAGACGCTACTATCTGAGCTACAGAAATACATCATGAGGTTATTCAGTAGAAGCTGAATACATGTTTATCACCTACTGACAGCTTTACATCACTCTCACCATCAATTAGATTTTTATATTGCACTTCCTCCTGAATATTATTACAAACCAAACTAACATTAGCGGTGAGACTGAGGAAATTTAGGCTGTTATTCTGAAGTCCCAAGAATGTTTCTTCGCCATTTCTGCATTTTGCTTATAGAAAATTTATGTATAAAGATGGAAGGGCTCCACTTTTCTCTAGACGTCTTTGCGCATAAAGAAACACCAAGACAAGCTTACTTCTAAGCATTATATATAAACGAAGACCTGGGAGACTCACACTCTCTTGACATATTTCTCTAAGAAACAGTTGCAGAAGCCTTCCTTTCGACATTATTATCAACATAATAACATCATACTGAAAACTTGGTGGGTCTTAAGGGGCAGAGGAAACCATGAATTAGGAGTTTTCCTTTTGTTGATGTGCTGCCATATAACAGCATGAAGATGAGTTACATGAGTTCAGTGTCTCAACTACAGTGACCAGCAATCACTCCTATTTCAGAACCCCATCTCTCTTCAAAAGGCAGGCCATGCTGATTGCAAAAACCAAATCTGTTCTGCTTGCCTGTAAAAGACAGAAACAAGCAGCTGATTTTTCAAGACAAGAAAGTTCTTTATTAAATGTGCAAATGTCCAAGAAATGTGAAGATGCAGTATGTAACCCAGACAAGCATCCTTCTTAGAGGAAATGATTCATGTTGACTAACAGCCTGAATAAGCCTACTACATCTAGCACTTCTGGGCTCACAAGCATCCTATACTGCATTCACTAACAAACAGTCATTCTTTCATCTTATTAACTAACAAACTTCATCCCTACTTAATGGATGAGAAACTGAGGTACTACAGACAGCAGGTTCCTTTTTTAAACATGCATCAATACATCTGTTATCTCTCTCACATCTTTAAATTCAAAATCACATTTTGACCTCCTGCCACTCTTACCTGATCAAAATACTAAAGTATGAATTTAGTGAGTACTGTAAAGTATGTTCAGTGTGTATCCGACACATGGAGGCAATTACTACAAATATGACTTATTCATTCACCTAGTCTACTTACTGTAGATATGAAACATGATGGATTTGTTTGCGTAAACATGGAACAATGATAAAAATGACAGTCTAGGTTTGAAATGAAATAATGTAATATGTGAAACAAGAAGTCATTCAAGATTCACAGATGGAACAATCATAAAGCAACTGTGACTTAATGTAAAATCAAACATTTATCTTCGACTCTTTAATTAATGTTATTTACTCAGGTACTAACCATACTGAATAATGTATATTATTTTCACTGAGATTGAAAAAAAGATACTGGTGGATTTGTAATAAAAATATCATTTTGTATATCATTTATTACACTTTGCTTGCCAATTTTTTTTTGCATTTTGTTCTTAGAAGTCTTTCCCAGTTGCCTAAATCTTAGATAGATCAGAATAGCATTTTTTTGAATTACTGTTTGCATTTGTTTCAAATTTTATTCTCATCCCATTCTTTAATGTTATACTAGTATTATATCTTAACTGGAGAGACTTGTATTAACGTATTCTTCTCCCACTTAAAGCCTTTCAGATGCATTGGATCCATTTTGTTATTCCAAATCAAGCAAATTATGAAACGTCTATTTAGATAGTATCAAGTTTAATGGGAGAAATTGCACTAAATAATCTTGGCATCTTACTTCATACTAAGTAGTAATCTTCCCACGCATGATCCTGAAATTTAAGGATACATATTATTTGCCATTTACTAGCCACTTCCAAATAGGTTTATTTGGAAACTTATTTGGCTGTCTATCTTATACCAAACAATCTTAGCTGGCTCACAATAATATTAAACAGGCAATATACTCACAATATAAATAAAACAGATGAAATCCCACAAACATCTAAAAATAGTGTTAAAATATTTTATTTCAAGGTTTTAATATTAGTAAAGAACATAGCTTTCCCTCTGTTTCAGATATTTAGGTGTATACCTAATTAAATACTAACTATATATACGAAGGTGATATCAGAAGAAGGGATCCCCAAACTGCTTAGGAATAAATATCTGTAGAAGTTTCCAACTAATAATACCACAGTCATTTGATAAAAACTGGAAAACCTGAATGTGAAAGAAAATTCTTATGGCTGCAATCTTGAATAGCAGCATTCTATATTATAATGTTTTGTTGCTGTTGTTTCTTATATGAGATCATAGGAACTAAATGTTGCTGTTTGCCATGATTTATTAATAACTGTCAAGCCTTCAGATAAAATTTTCAGACAACAAGCAAAATCAAACATTAATAACACTAAGATCTCTCATATGATTTTTGCAGTTGGTTGATATATTGGTTTGGTTATTATGTTTTGCCAATGAATTAGATTTTTTAAAAACCCTGGGTCTAGTGAAATTTCTTTGAAGTTCATTTGTGTTGGTACATTTTCCAAAAACAATAAAAAATGGAAGGATACCCATTTTTAACAAATATATTCACATTAGACAGTATTATTATTTAAATAATTTTTAAATCTCTTGATCTAACATGTAAGGGATCTATAATTACTCAAGTACAACTTAAATACAGTAAGATCTGTGGACCAGATTATGATATTACAATGGCCTATAAATGTAATATAGCTAATTATTAAGGTATCTTCCTGTTGGTCTTTCATTGAAAAACCTTTTCAATTTCATTTCAATTCATTTATTTACAGTCCAAGACTAATCATAAAAATATACCAAATAAAGTTACAAGGCAGGACTGCAACAGCAGCATAAAGAAGGTACCAAAAGGCAGTAATAGCAACTGACAGAAATTTTGCAATCTGCCATCAATACTATGGCTTATAGAAAGTCGCAAACCTTTTTGTATTCAACTACATAGAGTAGTTTCAATAACTGATTATGTTTATTCATTAGTGGACATATATTTAGTCCATATAGGTTAGATACTTATTGATGAAAATATCATGACACTGGCATATACAGTAGTACTTAAAAGTTAGTGAACCCTTTGGAATGTTCAATATTCCTACATAAATGTGACCTAAAATGTTATCTGTTCTCCACACAAGCCATAAAACTAGATAAAGAGAATCCAAATAAACAAATGATTCAAAAACATTATATCTGTTCATTTATTCATTGAGGAAAATGATCCAAAGCTTTACAAATAAATCACAAATAAAATGGTAGCAGGGACAACTATTTTAAATTTCACTATGTAAAACCTCTCTGTCATAACTAATTATATAATTCATAGGATCTTCACCTGGTGGCAGCACTTAACTGAACCTGGCAGATTTTGAAAAAACTAAACAGAATCAGATTTGGTTTGTATTAGGATAGGAGACTACTAGGAAATTCCAAGGTTGTAAGCTTCTAATGAGAAGCTGGAAAAAACTACCCTGAAATAAGGCAACCAAAAAATACTTCTGTACTGTTACCAAATGAACAACATGGATATGTCTGTCTAGTGACCAAGAGCCAAGCTTCATTAAGGATACCATTATCATTTACACTGCAGTTACCTATACATAGTTTTAATATTTTCCGATTAAAATGTTAAAAAAGGAAGGGAATAAACATGATTCTATTAAAATCCCTTTCATATCAACAACCATCAAATAATCCACCAAGTGTTTAAAATAGCAAGAGAAAAATTAGATTCAAAATCTGATCATGGAGCTTCCCGATTCATCTTGCCAAATTTTATACCCAAGGTTTTGTAACGTAGATTCCATATGCAATGACTTCTGCTAGCGTCACTTGAGATGTTTGATTTTTCTCAACCACGGAGGCATCGGCTTCTCTCTTTACTGTCTTTATCTCATGAATAGAATAAATATTATATTTATCTCATGAATGGGCCAAATATTAATCACTTGTTTGTGAATACACACATACACACACCCACACACACCCACACCCACACCTCCACTGAGGACCCAACAGGAAATTCATAGATTGGTGGACCTAATGTATCAATGACTCCTCTCTACGAATAGAGGTAGCCCACAATTTATGACTGTAATTGAGCCCGGCAGTTATGGTCATAAGTTGTTGTGGCAGTTCTAAAGTGGGTCATCACATGAACAACCTGATTTTATCACCTTTTTTGTGATGGTCATTAAGCAAAGGCAGCAGTCATAAAGCAAACCCATTGGACTGGAAGTAAATGTGGGTTTCTGGCAAAAACGTAAATTGTAGTCAAGTGAAATGGGAACTGGGTTGTAAGTAGCATTGGGGGCCCGACTTTGAATGGTCACTAAACGACTGGTCATAAGTTGAGGACTACCTGTATTAGTTTGAGAAGCACTTGAAGAAATTCAGGGAGATTTTTGACATTGCTTTCCTCTACTTCATGCCTTTCTTAAGCATTCTGGCTTCCCAAAAGCACCTGAGATTTTAAAAGGCCTTTGCTGCTTGTAAAGCCTTTTAATATTCTTTCACCTCTTCTGAAACTTTATTACTTGGATTATTTTTATTATTCAATTCTAATTCTCTGGTCCCTTGAATTAACCCCATCTTGCTTATGTTTTTCAGTTTATTGATGAAGGAAGAGAATTGTATGGTAACACTTTATATAAGATGTATTTGTATCCCAAACTGTAAATAAGGATATATGAGCAGCATTAATATGAAAGTAACCTGTTAAAATAGCATTTATTATACTAATATAATTCTTATTTTAATGAAACTTTTTATTCTTCTAACATTAAGAACAAAAGAAATTACAGCCATCAAACTGCCATGGAGAAGTAGTATAATTCCTATCATATTATTTTTTTCTTGGTAACTCAGAAATGATAGTAAACTTCCTTTAAAATAGAATATAAGTTCATGAAATTATATATATATATATACATTTTAGGAGTTTCCTACCCAGATAATACTTAAAACATATGTGGCCTTTCCATGTCTGAAGATAAAAAGTAAACTTAAAACAAACAACCTCCAATCACTTATTTTATTCTGCAGAGAATTTAACTGACTAGAGGTGACCAAATAACTGATTATTTACAGAATGAAACCCTACATCACGTTATCAAATTCTAACTTCCATATTATGGCAGCCATATGCAGATACCTCTAATTTTTTCCCCTGTTCAGATTTTCTAACTTTTCTGATCTAAGAGACATAAGTTTATTAGGGCTTCTATAAACAAGTGTTTCTTATATCTCATGCTTGGACCATCTATAATAGAATTAGCCACTTTGGCTTCTGTCAACTTTTTCCTTGCCTCTATTTCCAATCAATGGTTGGAGCTCTCAGTGGTTCTTGCTTTCATATTAAGTGAACTGGAACTACTAATAAAAAGCAAGAGTTAAATATGTTAGACATATTAAATGTCTAATATACAGTATTTAACTTTAGCTTTTTACTAGTAGCTTCAGTGAAAAGTTAGATTTTACTTCATCTAATATTCAGTAGCTATTTGTCTGTGGTCTATGGTATTGTTCATGATCCTCAACACTGTTGCTGCTAATTAGTGTATCAATGCGTGATTTATGAGTTGCAAGACAAATACTAAAGAATAGGAATCCAAAGGGAGACACCAGGATGGCAGCAAACTTTGAAAAAGTATATTAAGAAATTGTCCCAGAATATACTCACAGCACCAGGTCTTTAATTTGCTGGGTGATGGAAACAATGGTCTCCAGAATTCAATTAGCAAAGGTTGCTTTCGTTGGGAAAGTTATACAACCTCTCTTTCCACCTCCACCCAGAGTTGCTTAATAAAAGTATGTTATAATATTACACAATGATTGATAAATGAATATTAAATATCAAAGTTGAAAAATGATGGCATAAATTGGCTGTGGTGATCCCAGTGATTATCCGCATGCTAGGTGCCATACTGAAAAATCCTGAGCAGGACTGATAAATCTGCATATTACAATCAATTACAATAGACCACATTGCTTGGATTCACAATATGTTATGCTTATACATTATGACATCCTAGGTTCTTGGGAAAATTTGATGTGTATGAAGGTGAATATCAGCTGAGGAACTGGTAGCTGTGATTTTACATTGTTGTGCATATAATAATAATTCAGTGCCAAATACAGTCTGAACAACTGGCTTACTGTGCAATGAACTGTAATAATATAGTATTTGCAATATGTTCTTATTTCTCAATAAGATCAAACCAAAGCCATAGCTTTGCTTGATCAGCCAAACGACTTATTGGCTGGATGTATACAAACACTACATTATAAATTTATTTAATTTTGGCTTAATGCAATCTATGATGACACAGGGAGGTTTAATCTCAGATTAGTCTGTAGGAATGCAGCCTTAATAATCAACAGAATCTCTTACTTGTTTAACAATATTTATAGGCTGCTCTAATGCATATAAACTCTGGATGGCATACAATAGTTCAAATATGCATTTTTTTTATAAAAATGTTATAAAATACTATTAATGGTAAACTAACTATTATGACCACCAAAATGAAGCCATGGGACAAAAGTTCACTAAAACGGTCTTACCGTAACCCACTTCCAAAGGCAAGGTGTTCCATATAAATGGAATTTATCAAGGAGAAGGCTTGTTGCCCGATTCATGCCCTATGAATTTTGCAAAGGGGAATCCTGAATACTACCGTAGTCCTGTGAGGTGGTCCAAACAAGAAGTAATCCTAGATAAACTAATTCTTCTTTATTGTAAGGTTACAGAAGCTTGCAATTATGAAAGGACATCTCTCCCCCATCCTTTATAACCCAACTAACTAGGGAGGGTCTCTTCTGACATGTTTGCCACACCCAAAGTCTTTTTGTGGGCTAAGATGCCTCTTATCTGACCGTTCCCCTGGCTGCAGCTCTTCTCCGTCTCCCATTCCCACATATCATTACATCCCCCTAGATATCCTAACCCCAAGGGCAGATTTCATTTTGGCAAAGCATTTCTTGATATAGACAGGTAGTCCTCATTTAACAATGTTAATTGGGGCCGGAAACTCTGTGGTTAAACTCAATGATTAGCTGAAAAGCCATGGGACTGCACTGCTTAGCAATGACAGTTCTAGCAGTCATGATTGCCATTGTTAAGTAAAGACTGCATGCAACTGCAACTGCTTGCCAGCTTCCCCCGTTGACTTTGCTTGTCAGAAGCTGGCAGGGAAGGTTGCAAATAGCCAACGCATAACCACATGATGTTGCTATGTTGCAGTTATGAGCTTGGATGCCTGGATTACAATCCCATGACCGTGGGGATGCTGCACCAGCTGTAAATATGAGGACCGGTCATAATGTGGACATGGTCTGCCCTGTCATAAGTTCAAACAGTCATTGAATGAGTGGTCATTGAACAAGGACCACCTGTCATCTAATGTTGCATCAAGATGGGCTTTAAAGACAATCGCCAGCACTTTGAATTGGGCCTGGAAGCTATTCTACAGCTATTCCAGTGACTTTAGAATCACTCTAACAGATAGGGCAACCTCTTCAGCCATCTTGTTTCTGCCCAGTGAACCATTTTCAGCTTCTGGGTCATCTTCAAAGGTTGTCTCATTTAGGAAAGATGGACACTACAGAATAATAAATATCCTTATAACCAAACAGAAGTGAATGAAAGCATTAAGAGGTAGATTCAATATGGGGTAAAGTTAATCTATTATGTAGAAAAATGACAACTAGTAGGATTGCTAGGAAAAATCTACTGCCCAGTATAGTAAAGGATAGAAAATAAGTAGATTTAACATAGAAAACAAGTAATACAATCTCTCTTTTCCCCCTACATTTTATTGGGCACATTGAAAGTGATGGATTCCTCAAAAGCAACCGCATTTTATTCTTAATTCAGAATAATTCAGAGTGGCTTTCCAAATTTATGTAGGAATATGGTGGGAGTCTGACCTCTCCTGCTAAATTTTAGAATAATGATTTCTTGTATCTCACCATTAATGCCTAAACACACACAGGGTGCATAGGACAATTTTATACTTCCTTGCTACAACATATAACGCTGCCAGGTCTAAACAGCAGCGCTTAAAACCCATCAGATGATCTGTGTCATCAACCAGTTTTAATGAGCACCTAGTTCAACGTCTTAGAGTGCTACTTATGATAGATTGAGTTGACATGCTCCCCTACTACCCCTATCTACTGCTCCTTTCTCTCCTTTTAGATTCGTCTTAGATTTTATTAGGTTTTGGTTTTTATATTTTTAAACTTTTTATATAACGGTATAATGTTTTATTTTAAGGTATATTTTATGGTTTTTCATTTTTTTATATCATACCCTCCTTATGTTGTTCTTTGATTGTAATAAAAGATTTGTTTTGATTTTCACTACTGTGTAAGCAAGCCCCAGGATTGAAGTTTTAATTTCACTGATTTTAACACTTCAAGTTTTTCTTCAGCTTGAAAA
Organism: Notechis scutatus; assembly: GCF_049901735.1. NCBI lineage: Eukaryota > Metazoa > Chordata > Lepidosauria > Squamata > Elapidae > Notechis > Notechis scutatus. Next base: position 139,639,192 of record NC_142010.1, read on the forward strand.
ATGACAGAATAGGATCAAGAAAGATGTTTATATTGCATAATTGTTGATATAACAGTACACAAACAGTAATTACTGAGCCAATTTTGGTATGTAGAAGTACATCCAAAATGTATTTTAAAGTAGCCACTGAAGCTGCCATGAATCCACTTTATAAAGATATTTGATTAACATTTAAGACATAACTTGCATGACAAATTTCCACTTCCGACAAACCACAGTAACTATAACCAAGCTTTAGCCAACTGCAATAAATTTATCCAATCCCGTCCATTTTAGAAATGAAAACATTTGATGATGGCTTCATTATAAAGCCAAAAAGGGTTAAGCAAATGATTTAAATTAATTCCCAGTTCTTCTCTAAAATCTTTATTTTTATAGTACTCATGATTCATAAAGAGGGAGAGGGAAAAAGATTTCTACTGAAAGAAAATTAAGTCTGGTAAGTCCATTAACAAACCCCCAGTGAACCTATGTGAATCACATACTTAATGAGTTGATAGAATCCTCACCAGAAAGTCATCTCCCCATGTTCACTATTTCCAAATTCCCAGATGGAACTTTGAGACTGTTACTTCTCTAATGTGTAGTGTTAATAGCTTTTGAAAATAGTCCTGAGCAGTATCCAAAGCTTTTAAGCGTTTTACTTTCCAGCTGCAGCCCCTTTATAAAAAACTAAATGGTCAGGAGACAATGTGAACAATTGTGTACATATTTTTCTGAATACAGCTAGTCCAATAAATCTCATCCTAAACTTCTACAGAGTTCTTTGTCTCTTTCTCTTCTGTACTTCTCTATATCCAATGTTCTCAATTTTTTGTCTTAAGCTGAAACACAGCAGCTCATTTGGCAAAGAAGCAAGCATTAAAATTATATTAAATGTGTACAGAATATCAAGCAATTAATCTCTTTTATAATGAGATGAAATGTTTATGATAAAAAAATCCCTACTTGTAAAATAACACAACTAGATTTCTCTAGGTGTTTAGTTGTCATATTTGAAGTTTACAGATCTAATATACTGAAGTGATGAATTAAGAATGTGGGAAAAGCTCCATAACTAAGAGACAACTTCCGTATCTCAAACATTCATCAAGGATTTAATAGGCAATGACCCAAAGGAGTTTCAAAAAATTAGCGACCCTTTTGGTAAAACTACCCAGCTATAATCAAGTTTTGGTTGTTACCACAAAATGATTTGAACAGGGTTTCCCACTGCGGTCAGCCTATATGCATCATTTGAGAAATAGAGAAGCATGGAGACTTACTAATAACCTAAATTAGGCTACTTTTAGACAAGTAATCCCACCACAGATGTTTGAAATCCTGTAGCATCACTTGTATAACACCACAGTAAATGGCCTTTGTGTTCCAACTGCATGCACTAAGTATAAATTGATAATATTCTGGCCATCTGTGGAATTTACTTGCATTATTTTACTTTCTTGCCCAATCCTTGATAAATAACTCAACCTTAGTAAATGTTCCACCTTTCAAGGGAGAAGAATATTGCTTCTTCAGGTAAAAAAAAAACTAGCACACAGGTAGGGCATCTCCACTTTAATAAAATGCATTAAGTTCATCTTTTCTTGGTAAGGTTGGCATTTAAGTGTTTGTATCATGAATTATTAAAACTTTAAAAGCAATGGTTTCCAAAGCTTTCTTCCTTCAAGAAAGTCTTCCATGTTGTTTTGAAAGAGAACATCTGTATGTTTTTTGCATGTTCCAGAGTGCATATTTCCAGTTTAGATAACCAGGACTGAGTAACGCTAAGCTTTGTGAATATATATTCTCAACCTTTATTCCACTATCCACTAATACAAAAGGAACTACATACAAAAAAATCATTACTGTTATTCAAGCTCACAAGCTCATCACTTATTACTGTAGTTTGATGACACATGGAACTGGACTATTGTTTAATTACACACTGCATCTACATGGAATACAGGTCTGGTCTTTATATAGCATCACTGTTCCTAAAATTTGCTGAGGTGGTACAATGCAAGAAGTAATTGATAGTTGTGGTAAAAACTGTCTTCCTGCCCTTCTGGGAACCATAGACTTCTCTAAAATAATTAGGAACCCCATGTCATAACTATTTCTGCTTCCTTCTATAACCTCTAAGGATGTATTGTATATCCTATCTCAGGAGTATCCCAACTTGGCAACATTAAGATCTATGGACTTTAGCTGGCTGGAGAATTCTGGGAGTTGAAGTCAGAAATCTTAAAGTTACCAAGGTTGGACACCTCCACCTTATACACTAAGGTATATAATGTTCATCTATCTATTCTTTATTACAATCAATGACCCACACAAAATAATAGCAGCACATAAAAAACAAAATAAGGCAAACAATAAAGGAACAAACACAAAGCAGAAAATACCAAGTTCGTGTGAATTCTTGAACAACATAAAACATATTATTATTTGGGGAAAGAGTACAACTCAAACTTAAAAACTCTTAAAACAACAGGTAAAAGAGGCTCAATTATGGTGAACTGAGATATCTTTCTCTGTACTTGTACCCAAATTGTGGATTTTCTAGAGGTAACTTTTATCCCCTTATTTCCTTCCCTTCTGATAACCAATTAAGATAGTTTGATTCCAACAATTTTTGACTTCTGGGCTGAGGTGCTATTGTGCTGACTCCTTGTTTTTAAATTCTTTTTATTTGCTAAATTTGTCAGTTTTACTGCTATTGTTTTGTAATCTTTTGTTGTTCAGCAATTTATTTTCCAATTTTAAAGTGCCCTGAGCCACCTGAGCACTGTACTTATGGTGTAAAGGCAGAATATATCTTAACCAGACCGACACTTGAAGAGAATGACACATTTAAAGTCTGTTGTGTGATAACTATTACAAAATATATATCACAATGCCCAAATGTAGTCCTGTGAGGGGCTATTTTACCTTCAGATACACCTTTTAATATGTTCCCAACAAAGCCAAAAAAGTCAAAACTTCAGGAATTACAGTCACTTTTAAAAGCACTATTTTATCTAATGGAGAAAGTGTGCATGCCAGTTTAGTATGTAAGATGCTGCCCTAGAAACCAGAAGACTTATGAGTCTTCTTAGCCATGAAAGCCATCTGGGTACTTTGGGCCAGACACTCTTTCTCAGGCCAACCTACCTCACAGGGATGTTGCTGTGGGGAAAACAGGAGGCAAGATTATATTCACCGCTTTGAGACAGGGAGATAGACAGACAGATAAAAAGATATGATAAAAACCTACCGATAATAATAACATTGATGATGCTCTCCAAGCTTGATTTTTGAATTCTGGCTATTTTGTTACCCCAAACTTGGCAACTTTAAGACTTGTGGACTTCAACTCCCAGAATTTCTCAGCCAGCATAGGGACCTCTGCCCTAAGAGGTAACATCTTCAGTGTAGGAGTTTTGATGAAACGAAGTTCATTGTTAAGTAGGGTGTGAAAGCCTTCTGTGTTGCTTGCTTTGAAAGTGGATGAACAGGATGGATCTCTGGGGAAGAGTTAAATTGGGAAACGCTTCCCCAGTTTCTAGCCTGATGTCTTAACCATACAACAAACTGGCTCTTGTTGCATTGTAGTAGATTTTGATTTATTAGGTTGATATAAAGATGGGTATAGTTCATCTATCTGTTGTTGTGTGATGGTGGATAATTTCCTGTGTGCTAAACTCATGTGTTAATGTTGGGGTTGAGGAAAAATAATTTGATAAAGATTCATAGATAGTCTTCATGCTTGCATTAAAGTGCCATTTTTTTTTTTTTTTTACTCTGGCTTTTCTACCAGTGCTAGTTTCCATCACTTTTCAATTCAGGTTATGACTGAGAAGGAGGGAGATTAGCAGTTTTGCCATATTGATTTATTGCTTAAGGCAGGGGTGTCAAACTAGCGTCGTCACGGCCTCATCACGTGACGTATATCGGGACTTTCCTCCCCTTCACTAAACCGGGCGGGGCTGGGGTCAGCACATGACGCATCCGGCCCGCGGGCCATGAGTTTGACACCCCTGGCTTGAGACACCAGGCTAGAACCTGTGAGACTGACTTCTACTCCTGCCTTAACACAAATTGTAGGCCAGTCAATCTCTCTCAGACTTAGGAAAGAAACAAGGGCAAACTTTAAAAAAAAAAAAAACCTTGCCAAGAAAACAGCAGAGGCTAGTCCAGGCAGCTGTCAGGCCACACATATCTTCTGACAGCTAGCTGGTGTTCATAAATATGGTCTGCTGAAAATTCTTAAACTTACTATTTTACTTGTATTGGGGTTTGGAGAATTTTGTAGGGATTGATTTGTGCACAATTGTTCCAAATAGCTAGAGTAAGTTGTAGTAGATGCTGCAAGGTATTTGATCTAAATGAGGGCTCTCTGTTTCATGGGTTATAATATTTGCTGTTGATTTTAGTGATACATACTTTTTGATTAATGTGTGTGGGTATCCATTGTGTTAAAATATATCATGTGGGTAGATTATTTCTCCTTTCTTTAATTTCAGTGTACTCTCAGAATGCTATGGCTCATCTGAATAGGGTCTTTATTTTTGGTTTTCTGTGTTATTATTGTTCTGTGGTTTGTTTTCAACTGGATTTGTGTTTGTACTATGTTGATGTTTCTTCTAATGAGGAAAATGTCTAGCAGTGGTAGCCTGTTTTTTTTTCTTTTGTAAATAAGATTCCATCTAACATATAGTCCATACGTTGTATTTTCTAAGCATTCGTTTTAAATATGAAAAGAATGTCAGCTACATAGCACATCCATATTAGTTGGTTGAATTAATAAGATTATAATTTCTTGTTGCACTACTGCTATGAGTTCTGAGATGGTGGATCCCATCACAGACCCTTTGATTGGTTCATGAATTTGTCTGTAAATTGAAAACAATGACCGTAGCATAGGTTTTGCTTTCTCTCTCTGTGTACAAATATATGTATTCAATTAAGGTTGGCTATTTTGTATAGAATAATGGGGGGGGGGGTGTAGTTGGGAGGCAATTGATGTGAAAAGAGTGGTGATGAAAGATATCTTATTTTGTGCTCTTCTATTCTGAGGTCTTTTATCATTTTTAAAGCAGTTTAATCAGAACTGATGAAGTATTCATAGTCATTTACTAAATACCAATATGGGCATTCAGGACAGAATTTTTTTGGCTGTCAACAGAACTGTGAGAGGATAGTTGTGCTGTTTTTCACCATGTGTTGCTCTTGTTTTGTGATTTATCCATTTTGGCTAGTATGCTAAAGATTTTCTTAATTTGGTTGTCTAGTTTTTATACAGGATTGTTTATTGGTTGGTAATTTTCACAGCCGTTCAATAGTCCTGTAGCTTTTTTGTGTGTGCTTATAATGGATACATTTGCATAACCTCTATTATAATAAAAATGTGTTTAACAAGATTTGACTACAGTGGCTAATTTATAGCTTTATTTTGCTTTCTGAATTCTCTATCCTACATCATTTTTACCCCCAAAAAGTAATATTTGAAGAGGTTTTTTTTTTTTAAAAAAATATATTTTTAACCAGTTCTTGAATATGCTTCTGCTTCTGATCGTTATCATTTTAAAAACAAAGCTGGTAGCTTAAAAACACAGAATTTGTTTTGCTAGCATGTATCATTAAGATTGTTAAATGCAAACAAGATGCCATATTTCCCAAGAGTGTCATCTTCATGCAGTCCTCAGGGGCTCCTTTCAGAACAGAAAGTTTCTTGCAATCCCACTTGCCTGTTCATTTTCATGCGCTTACCAAACTCCCAATATTTTGTTTACTGTTAGAATGTACAGAGTGGAACCTGCAACGATCAGAAACCTCATGTGTTATATTATAGAGGAAAAAAACAGAACAGGGTGTTTGTGTGTACATGCTTTGCAATTATTACCCAGGCTTTCCTCTTTGCTGTTTTCTACGGTCTCGTCTATAAGCTGTGTTGGTTCTTTTTGCATCCTAAAGTTCCAATTGGATTGGCAGACATACCTTTTTTGATTGACAAGAGAGGGAAGGAAAACTTCTATTTAGAACCTTTCTGTGTGGGCATTTGTCAGATCTTAATCATAACTCATCTCTGCCTATTCCCCCCCACCCTTGAAGTGAGCATTACACCTCCACTTACTGAACTAAATTTGAGAGCAGAATTTGACTTTTCATTTCTGTTACCACCAAATGTCTCCCTATCCTTAATAGACACTTGAGAATGTGATGATCTGCACATTCAATCACACAGATATGTCCTCACTTGTACAGCCACAAGCTGCTAGAAAAAAAGAAGTTCTTTACTTGAGTTAGTCACCTGGGACTTTGGGACATGTCTAAACTGTGAACTTTGCTTGAGGCTACTGTTTTTCTGCTCAACTTTGTTGTTGTTTTTATCTTTAGTTGACAACTTGATAAACACTGAGAGTCAGAGTTACAGGCAATTTGCCTACTTTTATGGATTACTGTAGAAGAGCCAGTTTGGTCTAGTGCAGGCTGTCAAGCTCGCATGCACTGGCCATGCCCACACCCGGTTTAGCAAGGGGGGGAAAAGTCATGATACATCACATGACGATGCCGTGATGACACAAGTTTGACACTCCTGGTCTAGTGGGTAAAGGGCATCAGGTTAGAAAACAGGAGGCTGAGTTCAAGTCCCATGAAAAGCCAGCTGGGTGACTTTGGGCCAGTCTCTCTCTCTCTCCCTCAGTCCAACCTAACTCACAGGATTGTTGTGGGGGGGAAATAGGTGGAGAAAGGGGTGTTCAATATTTTTGCCACCTTGAATTATTTGTAAACATAATAAATGTGGGATATGAATAAAATAATTAAATAAATAAATAATAAAAATAAACTAAACTGTTTTTCTGGTCTCATCTTACTGGTTCAATAGTCAAGCTAGTTCTTGAGAAATCTTGTTACACACAGCAATTATACTATTTTTAAAGCCTGACTTAAGTTAGCGATAACAGGAAGGCATTCTGCACTCAAAAATGTACAAGCTACACAATGCTTTTTTTTTTTTTTAGCCTGGGTGAATGAGAAAAATCTGAATTAGCACACATTTGCCGAAAGGTTGTGTCTGTACTGCTTTAAAATGTTTAATTACTAATGGAAAATGTACTGATAATCATATAGCTTTACAAGTTTTCTTTGAATAAGGATTTACTGCTTCAGAGCCACTGAAAAAAAATAATGATCCAATCACTGATCCAGCTATTCTTGTACTATTGATACTGACTGACAATAGCTCCCCAGGTTTTCAAGCAGGGCTTATTTTGACTTGAAATGTGGAAGGTTATACCTGGAACTCCTTCAGCTCTATCACTGACCAGTAGCCTGTCACTTACTGAATCTCATCTAACTCACTGTTATCCCTATACTGCCATTTCTTCCTCTTTCTGCAAAAACAGTCTAGTACTGAGCCATATGCACTCTGAACTGGAACAGTCCTTAAACAATTTTGCTGTAAGATCTGCAGTGTGGGAAGGGTACAACTCAGGGGTGGGATTCTACTGGTTCTGTCCGGCTCTGTAGAACTGGTAGCTCTGAAGAGCAGCAGACATAGAACCGGTTGTATGTCTGCTGCTGTTTTGGCCCACCCGCCCGCCTGGGCTGTTACCTGACCTTTATTTCCTGCTTTTTCAACCTCAGCTGCCGTGCGAGGCAGGGCTGCAGTTGAAAGAGCAGGAAAAAAGTGCTTTTTCAAACATTGCTTCCCTGCATGCAGCGCTGCTCAGCTGTCCAGGCAGCAAGCTGATGAAGATTTACACACGCGTGCAGCGTGCAGGGAAGCACATCATAAATCACTGAACCAATAGTTAACCCTGTCGGATCCCACCCCTGGTACAACTCCTTTGAACTGTTTATTTTCTGGTTCAAAAATATTGAACCTACAAAAAAAAGATGCGATGTTTCACTAATGAATAATCCGGGATTGGAAAGAAGACTTTTTTTCAGTATTATTTAAATAAACCCCCTGCTCCAAAACCAAAACACTGAATTTTTATTTATTTGTTTGTTTATTTATTTATTTACCACCTATCTCATAACAAAACAATTATGGGTGACTTACAGTATTAGAACAAATAAATATCTCTAAAACAATAAAAATACAAATAAGAATATAGGTAGTTTTCAACTTACAACCATGACTGGGACCAGAATTTCTGTTGCTAAACTAGGTGATTGTCCCGTGAGTCATGTCTGATTTTAAATCTGTTTTGCAGTGGTTGTTAAACAAATCATTTAGCTGTGAACTATGCAACCATTAAGCGAATATGGCTTCCCCAATTGACTTTGCTTTTTGGAAGCTGGGAAGATTGCAAATGGCAATCACATGACCCCGTGATGCTGCAACATATGCCAGTTGACAAGCTCCTGATTTTTGATCATGTGTCCATGGGGATGCTGTGATAGTTATAAGTGTGACGATCGGTTGTGAGTCACTTTTTTCAGTGCTGTTGTAAGTTAGAACAGTTACTAAATTGGGAATTTTCATGCAGTGGTTCATGGTGTTTTCAGAGGCTTACAGGTCAGGTTGTTCTATTTTGTCTTAAATAATTCAATAACTTTCATAGAATAATAGTCTGCTGTGTCCACCAAGTATCAAGAAAGAAAGCCACCGAAAGCATCAGTCATTTATCTGTGAGTCAGATGGAAGCCAATGCTTTAAAATGTTTTAAAATAGTTTTAAAACTATGTCTCCTTTCTTAAAGAGTTTAATTCAAAACCAATTAAGCAAAATTTGGAAAGTTAAACTGGAAAACATGAAAAACCTCCTGCTCCAAAGTCCAAAGTTTCAAATCTAGTAGAGATAGTTCAAGACACTATTTGCCTTAGGCTTAAACCCAGTAGCATAGGTTAGCTCATTCCAATATAGGCAGATAGCAGATGGCAATGAAGTTAGAATTCACAATTAGATAATTAATTCATTTTCTTTCCTCAATGAGTAATAGAGAACAGGCTAGAAGCAACATGTATCATTCATAAATAAAACAAAGGATGGCAATCGGAAGGAAAACACACATAGTCCTCTCTAGAAACTGTTGTATAATATTGACTTCTGGCAGCGTAAGAAGTTCTCATAGAGTAGAGCAGGGGTTGCCAACCTTTTGGACCTCAGGGACAACCAAACTCATAATTTTAAATCCCAGGGACCACTAACCAGTTCTGTGGGCGTGGCCTAATTTGTGGGTGTGACTTGGTGGTCATGTGACTGGCTGGGCATGGCTTGTATGTAAATATTATAAATATTTATATAAATATTGAATTTTTTATAAAAAAGAGCAACTTTTCCCCAAAATCAGGCAAAGCAGGCAGGCAGATTGAGTTGCTCACAGAATCATTCAGTGATCTATCTATCTGCCATTGGCTAGCTCAGTCTAGTCACATAAAATTTGCTTGCCACGAGTCTGCACTGAATAATAGAACCTTCAGTCCTAAGGGAGGTTCGGCTGTACTTAAAAGCAGAGCCAAAGATCTAAAGACGAGCTAGAAAGCAAGAAATCCAACCATTTCCTGCTTCCTATCTAATCTAAATCTCCCGGCACAGCAGAACAGCTGATGGTCGGAAAAATAGCAATTTAGCAGGCAAGTTTGCTGGGTAAGGAGTGAGTGGGCGGGGAGAGTTCCCGCGGGCGATGTGAACGGCGCAGCCTTGTGTTTCTGCACAGCCTGGATTAATTGCTTTGAGGGGAGGTGATCTGGGGGTGAGATTTCTCTGCGGCCCACCAAATTTTTCTCGTGGCCCACCAGTGGGCCGCGGCCCACCGGTTGGCACCACTGGAATACAGGACTACCGTGTTTCTCACATAATAAGGCCGGGCCTTATTTTTTTTTGAGCCCCGAAAAAACGGCTAGGCCATCTTTTCGGGGGGTATGTGACTTAATTCCCCCCCTTGCATCCTCGCCAACAGCCGCTCCTAACGGGTGATCATGGCGAAGCGCAGAGAGCTCCCTACTCCCACCTTTGCTGCAGACACCTTTGGCACCCGCCGCTGTTGCTTTCCCTTCTGCCCATTCCGCCACCACGTTTGGAGCTGGCGCTTCCGTGTTTGGAGTGCCGCCGCCATTTGGAGCTCCAAACGCGGAAGTGGCAGCTCCAAACATGACGGCGGGCGATCTTTTTATTTTGGTCCGCGCGAAGTTCAGAGCGAGCAAGAGAGGGAGACTGCGATGCCTCCGTCTGAGATGGCAACCTCACTAGTGGATCACAACGTGGCTGGAAACCCGAATCGGCAGGATACGATGGCAATCTTTTTGGAGCGAGAGGAAAGGGAGAGAAGAGTTGTGAGGCGTAATTTGCAGGAGGAAGTGGGTGTACCCCACGGCAGGGAGCCCAAGGAAGAAGGGCCGGTAGGCAACAGAGAGCGTCCCGTAGCTCCGGAAGCAGCCTAGAGACACGCTCGGGAAGAGGCGCAGATGCTACCTTGTAGTCCCCAAACCAACTCCAAACGCGAACGTGTTCCAACCACGAAGCCGGTCGCTAAAGAGCCAGAAAGCAGCAAGGGCGCCAGGTGGAAAGGACAGGGTCGTGATCACACGGAGATGCCCAAAGCGCGGAGCGCGCATAACTAAAGGCAGCGCACGCAGTTGGTTTGGGGACTACAAGTCGCCCGTTAGGAGTGGCTGGAGGCGAGGAATTCCTGCCCGCCGGGCGCTCCTAACGGCAAGTCTCCTGCCCTTCCCCCTTATTTTGCATATTTTAAGATAGGCCTAAATTTGGGGGGAGGGGCTTAATTTGATTTGATGCCCCAAAAACATGCTGGGCCTTCCTACTGGTGGAGGCCGTATTGTTGGAGAAACACGGTAATAACACTCCGGCATGATAACGGCTGCTTCTCATAGCAAACATTCCCCAAGAAAGATATTTAATAACATAATGCATTATCCATTCATAATTTAAACGTAGAAGTAAAAAGTAATAAACATGGAATATTTCTTATTGCAAAAAATATATGAAAAATATATTAAATAGATACACATTTTTATTTTATTTTATACATTTTTATACATTTTCAGGAAAAATATTATGAGAGGACACATAGGTGGGGGTAGAATAGCAATAAGATGAAACAAAATCACAGGTTGCTGGGCGTGATGAATCCAGAACAAGGTATTCTCCTGACTCATTTGATATGATAATAGCTTAATTGTGAGATCATTAAAAACATTTGGCAAAAACAAATGAGAACTCTAATATTTTGATCTATGCAAGTCTTTGGCTGAAGAGAACTCTTCCTGCAGTCTGACCAACTGCCATTCCAAGCTTGAAATGTGTGATGGGTGTCTCTCTCATAACTCATTTGCTTGGGGGAAAAACAACTCTTATTTAAAATATAGTATCTCAACTAAAGCAAATCTACTAATAAAAATATTTTTAAAGTCTTCTCCCAAGGTTATTTTAGAAATGGAGGTGAAAGGTACGAAGAGGGATATAGATATAGCTTGGTATGATAAAGTAAACCTAAAGTTTAAAAACCATAATTATGTTAGGAATGCTATACTATATTACGAATCTGGAATTGATATACAAACCCAGGCTTTGTTGGCTTCAGCTCAAGAAGTATTTTATAGAAAAGAACAATTGACAAAGACAAATGGTTAACATGTAAAGACTTGCTAGCTAAGGAAAATGGGGAGCTTAAGATGAATTTGAGAATACAATTGACCTCAGAAGGATCTGGTTTTCAACAAATCTGATAAGAACAATTAAAATTTAATACAGATAAAAAAAGTACCAGGAACAGAGTGTGATAAAAACAGAATTTGAAAACAAATTAGATACAAATGATGAATATGTGATTGCAAAAATGTATAAGTCTTTGTTGACATTTGAAATGGAGAAAGAGCAAGCAAATAATGTATCTTTGTAGCTTACAAAGTGTTGAAAATGGATAAAAAAATGAATTGCTAATTTTTGAGATTTATTGATTCAAAAATTTTTGTTTATGGGAAGAATGGAACTATAATATGCAATGTGGGAGGGTGGAGATTGCTACGTTTATAACTGGAACAGGACAACTCGCCCTGGCCAAACTCACCATAGGACAATTCAACAAATACAAAAGTTAAATTAATTTTGAAAGAACAGGGGCCAATAATAATAAAGACAATCCAGAAATACAAGAGTTACAACAATTTTGATGAAAATATGGTCACCAATAATAAAAATAACTGAATGAAATCATTAATACAGCATTGAATTGGGACCTTGACAACGTTGCCAGTGGGGAATTGGCCTAGACACATTTATAACCGCTGTATAGACGTACCTAAATCACTTCTGTAGATATCTTTTTCTTGCTATTTTGTTAACTTCATTTCTTCTCTTACCCTTTCATAATCTTAATCTTTTTCTATTTTTCTTCTGTATTTCTGTAGTTTTAAAAATCTTTCTAGAATCATTTCAATTACAAATTGTTCAAAAAAGATATGGAGTTAATCTACATCTAAACATTTAACAACAATTTGTAGTTATGCATTCTTCCCCCCCACCAAATTTTAAAATGATATATATGTGTCTAAGTGTGCTCACAAAGGACCAGCCCTAATCAGAACAAACATTTTAAAATTATAACCCTGACAGCTTGAACAGAAGTGAATATGGTTCTTTATGCTGAAGAATAAAACTAAAAAAATAAAGCAGCAGGGGCATGCTCCTAAATGGGAAAGAAATGTTTAAACAGCTATTTTCAAGTAACTACAGAAAACAAAAGACACATAAAATCTCAATCCTTGTAAAAATAAAAATCCTCATTGAACTTTTCACTTATGAGATTTTTGATGTGGTATGCATGGCCAAAAATATCTTGGAGGCCCTTCCATGTTGTTACATGCTTTACAGCAGTTGGCTGGATTTCAGAGGTCCTGCACAGATGCAGTTGGTGAAAGGTTTTTGAATACTTTCAGACAAGAAGTAGGAATGCAAATGTGTATTTATATAAAATTTCTGGTCATGCTCTGTTGCTACTCTGTATAATAACAAAACTCTGCCTTATGTGAAAAACCAGATTCGCATATTCATTATTCAGGAAGAGTCATACCAAAGCAATTTTTTCTCAAGCCTCAACACATTTGTTTTGAAAAAGCCTCTATGAATTCGCAAAAATGTCTGATTAAGCACTTTCTAATCTGATCACAGCAGTGTCTGAACATTGCTGTAATTCTGTTATGTATCCACCAAGTCTGATACATAGCATAAGAGCCAAGAATCCTAAGATTCCGAAATTATTTTAAAACAGCTACATTCCCCATTACTGCACCTTAACGAAGAGACCTTACCATTTGATTACAGGATTCCCAGGAATCATTGCATAAACTCAGCAAGACAGGTAATGATTCATTTAACCTTATTTGCTGTTGGGTCAGTGAGATATTTTGGTCCCCCTGATAACGAATTATGTTCTACTGATTAGCTCCAGAATGATGTTATTCCACACTTCATTCTGTAGGTGTAGGGATCCAGTTGGTATACCCACCCAATGCCCATATATTCCCCCACCCACCCATCCACGCTTCACATCATAAAGATGAGGACTACAGAGGCTGGGGTGGGAATGGGAGGATCAGTTACGTGGAGTTGGCTTTCTACTTCCAAAGAGAACATTTCCCCTATACTCCAGGGGTGGGAAAGTCATTGTATTCTATGACTTCTGAAATGCCAGGGAATAGCAGGACTGCATATTTAGCCTGACAAAACAGGCTCGTCACATTTCTAAGAAACTGACTGGAGAAGCCTCTGAAGTTCTTGTGAGGGAGAAAAGAAGGGCAGAAAAATCAGGAAAAGCACCCTAATTTCTGGAGAAACAAAACTATGACAAATGCTAAGTTGAATTTAGAACTGGATTTATAAACGTGGATTTCTTGGCAACAGGGCATTTCATGTATATAGACGGTTATTTTATAGAAATGCAACATTTCCCCCCTCCGCGTTCTGCTCAATCATGCCTGATTCTTGGAGACTGCTTGGACAAGTCCCTGTGTTTTCTTGGCAAGTTTTCTTCAGAAGTGTTTTGCCATTGCCTCCTTCCTAGAGCTGGGAGAAAGTGGCTAGAGCCTCAAGTCAGCCAGCTGGAACTAGAACTCACGGTCTTCCAATGCCTTCAACCACAATATCAAACTGATACACTGATATTGTATAAAATCTACCAAAACTGGTACACCAATACAGAGGGCTATTTTATACAGGTGCAACATACCTTTTCAAAATTAGCTGAATAAAAAAGGTCACTTGTTGTACCACTATGCCTGCTGCAACAAGCACTATTCAGAGTTTTATAAGCTTCTTATGTAATTGCACATTCTTTCATTGGCTGAAGCTCAGTACTTGCCGTTTCTAATTTGCAAAATGACAGCATACAAAATCCTCATGAGGTTTCCAAGGGTGCTGCAGATGAGGCACGGCAGACACCTCTACATCTCAAGCACTTGCACGCAAGGAAATAACCAAGCTGCTCTAATTTACCACAGTCAGATTGTCACAGCTAAACTTGATGCTAAAACTGGGAATAGTTTACAATGGGAGTTCACAAAGACAGGAATGGCACGATTGCAGCTATCCTCAGTAAACAGCACACATCTGCTTATGCTGTGTGTGTGTGTGTGGGGGGGGAAAGTAATGAGATCACATCCCATGCAGATATTCTCTGCACCAGTAACCCGGATAGTAATCTACTGCCGTGTAAGAATTCTGACCCTTAACTCTATAGCAAATTGCTTGAACTCAGTGCTATTTCAAATCCTGCTATAACATTTCTATGGGATTTAAGGTTAGGCCATTCTGAAACACTGAATTTGTTCCTATTCGTTCTCATAAAGACTTGCTTATACCATATGTTTCGGTCATTTTCTTGCTGCTGCTGCATGGCACTTGGATTTCAGCTTCAGTTCTAGCTTCCTTCAATGATAGCAACTCATCCAGGACCTGAAACAGCAAAATATTCCCAAACCGTGGCACTTATCAGCTCAAGCTTGACAATTAGCATGAAGTTCTTATTAGTGGTGGTAACCGGGCCGGACCTGGTAGTAAAAAAAAGCCGATGATCAGCTGAGAGGAGGAAAAAAAAAAAACCTCAGACAATCAGCTGGGAGGAGGAAGGAAAGGGCAGGATCGGCCCTCCCAACTGCCCCTGCACTTTTCTTTATTCTCTCAGCTGACTGGCGCTGCAGGTCTCAGCAGGTGGTGGGGAAAGCTGCGCGCATGCGTTAGGCAAAGCATGCCCACCAAGCCACGCCCACCGAACCGGTGGTAAAACAATTTGAATCCCACCACTGGTTCTTATGGTGGGATGTGGTTTGCATCAGAAACAATTCTTATGCTCCACTTTTGACCTATCTCTCTATAGAACTTTCCTCCAAAAGTCTAATGGATCTTCAAGATGCTTTCTGTTGAATCTAGGATAAGTATCAATATTCTTCTTAGTAAGCCAAAGGTTTTCCTTATAATTTTCT
This sequence comes from Notechis scutatus, assembly GCF_049901735.1. Taxonomy (NCBI): domain Eukaryota; kingdom Metazoa; phylum Chordata; class Lepidosauria; order Squamata; family Elapidae; genus Notechis; species Notechis scutatus. The sequence goes on from NC_142010.1 coordinate 139,654,603, forward strand.
TGCCCCTTTCTTTTCTGATAGTGGAGTCACAAATACTCTTTCTACCCAAGACAAGAGAGACCAGATCCCTGAATTTTGTCCCAAGATTGTAATTTCCTAAACCATTTAAAGCTGCATTATTGGAGGAGATTTTGATAGTATAGTCACTCTTGGCAATATTCTCCACCTGTAGTTATATAAAACACTGAATACTGTTCCAATTTGGGAGAGAGCTTGCGCATGCTGAATTACTGGGGAATGTTACAATGCAACTTTCAGCATTCTGTCTCCTTTATGTATTTGAATACAATTCCTGAACACCCCAGCCAGTATAGCCACAAAGGCAGGTATAATTAGGAAAATTGCAAAACAAGTTATGAGATCGGGAAGGATAAACTCATCGTATGTGGGAAACTGCTCTGCCATCTTTCCTCTGATACCATATTTCTGTAGTTAATTAGAGAATTTGTCTTTCAGACATTGCCAGGTTAATCACTGAAAAATGCCTACTATGATTCCCAGGGAAGCTATACTACAGTATATGTTAAAAGCTGAAGAACTGAAGCTAGTAGCAATTTTCTCAAGGTCAGTTTTTACCTATTGCTTTGTATCAGCTAGAACACTGCAACTTAGCCATAATAGGTTGCTTGAACTATTCCAATAACTGTTTTCTATAATGTTATCGCAACACAAATGTCGGCCAAATAGAAAATGGAAATATTGATAACATTATTCTGTAAGAGCCACACGATAGAAAGGCAATTTGTTTCCATACTGTGTCATTTCTTTGGTGTCTACTTTGATGGCAACTGGGATGCCAATTCCCTTTGCAGTTTGTGGCAGCTCTTCACTATTTTACTTCAAATATCATGGGAAGAGTTAAAAATAAAAAGTGGTTGAGGATTACTGTGTTATTCCTGTGGATTTTATAACATTAATTTACTACTTTTCGCATTAAAGCACTGGACTAATTATTCATAATGGTATGTGAAAAAAGGAAAGGGGTAAAATGCTAAAATAAAAATGTGTTGCTTCTAAGGTCCACACTGCAGGCAGATGTTAAAGATGATTGAGAAGTACTGCTTTCTAATACACCAAATCAGTTTCCATACCAAATCTCTATTACAATCACATTTTTATATGTGATTATCCATATCCAGACTGCTTAATTTAAATTATCCACTGAAACTGGGGATAGAGTAAAGCGATAAGCTTCATTATTTGATTAACATACAGCTGGTATTTACTTGCCCGAGGAAGGACACAAAGCTGTGCCCTTTCTACTGGATAACTGCCCATAGATATAAACACGTTAGATTGAGGGCTTTTAGTAGCTTCCATTTTGAGTAATAAACAAGGAACAGGTTTATAAATTCAGAATTGGAAAAGACTAAAGATATTGAATAAGGATTCCCTGTCATCGGTTAATCATTCAATAGATTAGTATAACTTTCTTTCCTCTTCTTGTTCTCTGAGCCCCGTTGAGCTTGCTTTGAGACCAACTAATAGCAGGTATCTGAAAGGAAGGAGGAAGGGTCAGCTGCCTGCCCTTGAGGAGCTGTAATGCCCATACTTCCTTTAAAGGTTATCCACCTCAACCCTTCTGGATGAGAGCTAACACACTAACCAAGCACTCCCACAGTAGACAATGACCTATCACGATGGAAGGGCTCCCACTGACAACCTATATGGTCACATTTCCTCAGATTATAGACTAAAGGTTTTGGGGTCACTACACACCAAAAACAACATGATTACAAAAGGATTTTAGAAGAGGAAGGGAACTGTATAGTATAGTATAATTTACATTTGACAGACAAAGGCATGTGCTCATAGGCCATAGCATGTTGGACTCAACTAGTTCTAACACTTTGCAATGAATCCTTATTATGAGAATGACTTAGCTTTCAGATTCCTGGAAGGGTGGCTATTAAATAATATTTAAGCCTTTAATTATATTTTAGAGTAGAGAACACATTATTGTGCTTTTGTAGTTAAAGGTCTGTCAACATTTTCATTTTAAACACTAATTTTTAAAGGGTTTATAATTTGGTTATAAAAATCCATTCTAGGGTAGAACCTGGCATACAGAAGCTCAGCCCAGGAGGTTTTTCTTTATTATCCAATTTGGTTTAAACTAGTTTAGCCATTTTTAAATTATAGGCATGTTAAAAAATAAATGGTTGCTGGCTTCAGAAGACTTTTCAAATTATTATTTAAAAATTAGCATATATTCCCACTTACAATAGAATTGCTTTTGAGTTAAATTTAAACGGGAAAATGTTTAATAGAGTCACAGTCCACTTTCTATGGTTAAAAAAAAAACCTTTGAAAGCAGATTAGATTTTAAAAATTCATTACATGTGCATATAATTTCTAAAACCACAAATTAAAACCACAAAAATACTGCATGCCAAATAAAGTAACAGCAGCTAAAAGCTTAATATACTGTGCTTCTAATCATTTAAATAACCTGATTAATGTAAAAGATTAATTTTGAAGATTGCTAAAGAATGTGAGGAGAGCTTTACAAATAGATCATCACTGAAAAGACCCTGTACCTAGTACCTCACAACTCTAAATTCAGGATCAACTACGGATCATTTATCCCAAAGGTGCTTTTTCAAGAAGCAACTGGACTTTCTTTGTTTTTTCTTGATGACTTTTTGCTTTTTGGATGAGCTTCTGTTCCGAAAAAGCTTCCTTGGATGAGAAGTGAAATGTCTTCAAGGAAAAACAAAGGAAGCCCAGTTGCCTCTCGAAAAAGCACCTTTGGATAACCATTACATGGATGACTGAGCATCTCCATAGACATACTGATCAAGGTGCTGATTTTAAAATGCCAGTCATAAAAGGAAGCCTTAAAATAAAAATCCAGCCTCATATCACTTAGTATCCCAATAATGAGCAAAGCTTGACTGAGTTGGTAAAAAAAAACTAGGCACAAATAACTAGACAATAACTATAAAAATAACTAGACAAAAATAGTCAAATCTGATTAGGAACTGAACAGGAAACCGCCAAGGAATCCTAGAGTTGTAGACTAGAATGCTGACAAAACATTCCAGAGTAACGTAAGGGCAAATCACTTCTATCTTCTTCTTTTACTGCTTCGGGTGTTGAGGGAGACAAAAAAGTTTGAGTTCTTGCATTTCTGGCGGCCTGAACCATTGTTATTTGCCACTGTTGTGGTGTGTCCTTGATGTCTCTCTATCTTCCTCTGAGTCAGCCTCATGTTCTTTGGCCTTCTCCTTTTTTTGTATACGCTGTGTATAGTATAGAATCCCAAGACATTCTCTCCTTATTCTACATTACCTCTGCACTATTTAAAAAACTGCACAAATGTGACCATGTAGACATCAGGAAGATATTATCTTGTTATAGCCCACTAGATGTTATTGAATGTTATCTCTTATTATTGATTTTGTTGTTGAATGCTGATGGGAAATGTGATTTAACAACACTGGCAAAGCTACATAGTATGCATCCATGATTTAGGGTTCAATTTGTAAGAGCTTGGCTTCTGCAGTTTCTAAGATGCAGATGTTGCTTTCACCGTAATGGGCTGAAATAGATTTAAATGGTTTACTTTCTTTGTACATCAGAACTGTCTAAATTGTGGCATGAAAATCTAGTGAACAAAGAAATAAACAGTGAAATCAACTGATATATTCGTTTTTGCCAACCCACAAAAGTTATTAGTTACAAAAACAAATGATTTCAAAAATTCACCTGAACTACTGGATACAGGCATTTCTGAATCCAAATTAACATTTGTTTCAATTAAAACATATAGATCTTTTAAATCATCTGAAAGTATTTCTTTCAGGCATGCAGGTATTTACTATACAAGCTTAGCCTCTACTGACAGGGAAGGATGCTGAGATATATAGATAGTGAAGATGTTATTTATGCATCGGATCTACATCTAACTACTGACTGATCTAATCAACACCAATATATGCTGATTTACATACTTTAGCAAAATAGAATTTTAACAAAATTGTAAAGATTACTGTATCATCTAACATAATAAACAATACAGAAGCCAGCAGATACAAGTACTTAATCTCTGAAATTAAAAAAAAAAGATCTATGCTAGTGTTTACATAAATAACAAAGGACAAATGAAATAAGCTTTTATGGTTGGGAAATTCCTCAAATGGGTGCTATTCTTCTCCTAATCATCAACCACTTTATTTTAGAGAGGATATCAGAGATGTATCACCACACATACCAAAACCCAATACAAAATACTTGAGTAGTTAAAAGCACATTGAGGTAGTACACAAATTAGGATCTTGATTTTTTAAAAATGGTTTGTTTACAAACTATTGTATTGTGCAAACTATTTGGAATTACTTGCCCAAACTTTATGCCTGTCTACAAAAACTGATATTCACAGGATGGAAGCATTTGCTGGACATATGTTTATTCAGAAAACAATCTGAAAGCAAGTTCTTTCTGTGTCACAATCAACCTTCCATGGCCACCAACATATCAAAGCACTTACAGGAAGGGAAAAAATCCCATTTCTGTGTCTGAATGCAACAATGTGCAAAATAAGGCCTTCCTCACCACTTTTTGATTTGCTGGTATGAAGTGAAAGGCAGAAAGAACAGCTTGTGACTTAAAAGATTCTGAAAAAGAAAAGAAAAGAGGCACCTCCCAAGGCCACCTTTTCTTTTTAATACAAGTGCTTGTTGACCAAAGTAATCTATACAGGTTTGCATTATTATACCGGCTATAAAATACACCTTAGTGTCATGCCATGTTTAGCCAATCACAGAAGCCATTTGCTGGATCATATATTACCAAAGAATAGAGATTTAAGGGATAATGGTTATAGTGGCAGAGCACACAAAGCAATAAACAACTTTCCAGGTTGGTTAAACGCCAAGTGGAGCTGAGACTTCAGCGCCATAAACATTATTCCTATTATATGACAAGATAAGAGGACATAATAAAGCTCAAAGAGGAGGGGGAAGATATTTTGTAGTTCGGTTCAGGTTCTGAGCTTTTGATTTCTTGGTTGTTCTACAGATGACACACTTAAGACCAGCGGCTTAAGGGGGAATAAATTGTCCATGGGATAGGTTTAAAAAAGCAGACAATTGTTTGAGGAAATGGTGGACATAAAAGTAGTCATGCGATCAGCATCTAAGTGGTGATTTGTGGTAAGTGTTAAAAAGTGAAATATTCCAAGTTCTCCCCCCCACTTTTTTTTTGGTGGCTGTATAATGCCTCTGCCTTGTAACTAGTATTATGGTACCACTCATAAAAAAGTATCTCTATCTGGCAGCTACACAGGGTAAAGCTGACAAATTACAGCCTTCTACTTTAAGTACTTTGCAATACTATCTACAACAGTGGCCCCAGACCTTTTGGGCACCAATGACTGGCTCTGTGGAGAGTGTTTTTTCTACAGACTGAAGGGAGTGTGGTTCTGTGTGTTGCCTGCATCCCGTGGATGGGGCTTAGTTTGTTTGCACGAACCAATTTCTGGCATGCCGCGGCCTGGTACCAGTCCATGAACTGTTTGTTTACACGCACCTGTTTCTGGCATGTCCATGGTACCAGGCCATGGACCCCTGATCTACAATGTTGTATGTCTGGATTTTCATAAAGTGGATTTAAAAAAGCAAAATAATGCATAATATTAACCATTTAATTTGAGGCAGAAAGATAAGGACCATTGCATCCTTTAAGATTTTTAGCACAGAAAGACAGGCTGGCTTATGTTTTAAACATACTCAGAATCACCTGCCAAATCTGATGCAGAATCCTGAAATTCTGCCTGCATTGCTTCCATTGAAAGGAAATGACCACCGTACAAAATAGGGGTTGAATTTCTCCAGTTTGGATTTGCACTGTTGGCATAGATGCTGTATAAATTCCCTCTAATGTGAGCAGATATGACAGCCATAATACTATCTTGCAAAGGCTCCCAAGCATGGGATGATGCTTGTTCAAGCAGTGAACTCGTCACTGATAGTTCTTGAACAAAAATCAGAATTAACTTTCTTTAGCCACATCTTTGCCATGGTAGGCCAAATTCTATTGTTAATAATAGCTTGTTGTGGGTCTGAGATAGGTCACACAACCAAGGGTCCCTGGTCCAATGAGAAGGTTCCATCAGTTTATGTTTTGGTCAATGCCTTTCTGTTTTAAGGACAACACTGAAGTTTTTAACTCACATTCAGTTCTACAGAAAGTGCATTTTGTTTTGTAGAGAATTTTAAATAGTTTAAGAAAATTATGTTAAATAATCGTTATAGAAGTCCAGCATGTTTGCCAAATTGACTATTTGGATCCATTTAACTTGACAGTTTCCATAAAAAACACAGGACTGCTTTTTATAAGATTTTTCTTCTTGGTAGAAATTGTATGATGCTATACTTGCTGCTATAATAGATGACTTTTGTTGTCTAAGCACATGCAAATTACTATCTGCTTTAGAAGCTACAAAAATAATGGTGAAAAAGATCATTACTCTTTTTTATGGTTGAAGTGTTCAGGTCAAAAACAAACCTTATCCACTGAACTGAATTGCTGTGTTAAATTCAATATATAAAAGTAATTTGTTCAAAGAAATCCACCAGCCAGAAAACTGTCTGGACACACATTAGGTAGTCCTCGACATACAATCACAGTTGAGACCAGAATTTCCATTACTAAGCAAGGCCGTTATTGGGAGAATCGTACCTGATTTTATGACTTTTTTTTTTTTGCTACAGTTGATAAATAAATCACTGCAGTTGTAAAGTGAACCACGTGGTTATTAAGTGAATCTGGCTTGGAACCTGGCTAGGAAGGTTGCAAATGGCAATCACATGGCCCCCTGCAACTGCAACTGTTGTAAATACAAGCTGGTTGCCAAGACTTGGATTTTGATCATGTGGCTGTTGGGATACTGTGATGTTTGTAAGTGCGAGGACCAATTATAAGTCAAGGACTACTTGTATTGCTATCTCTTGTAATAACCAAGCAAACTATTTTATTTATTTATATCCCACCTTTATTATTTTCACAGATAACTCAAAGTGATGAACATACCTAATATCCTTTCCTCCTATTCCTCCTGTTAAGTGGGTTGGGCTGAGAGAATGACCCGTCCCAAATCATCCAGCTACCTTTAATGCCTAAAGTGGGACTAGAACACATGGTCCCCTGCTTTCTAGCCTAGTGGCTCTCTCGTTAATTTATACCAAAGTTTGTCAATATGCAGCAGAGAGGCTCTATAGAACTTATACATTATAAGAACTAGAACAGAACAGAACAGAATACTTTAATGGCCAAGTGTGATTGGACACACAAGGAATTTGTCTTGGTGTAAATGCTCTCAGTATACATAAAAGAAAAGATACATTCGTTAAGAATCAAGAATCATAACATACAACACTTAATGATAGTCATAGGTTACAATCAACAATCAAATCATACTAGGAAACAGTCAATATAAATCTTAAGGATACAAGCGACAAAGTTACAGTCCTACAATCAGAAGTGGGAGGGGATGGGTGATAAGGAGTGATGAGAAGATTAACAGTAATAGTAGTGCAGACTTTGTAATAGTTGAATAGTGTTGAGGGAATTATTTGTTTAGCAGAGTGATGGCATTTGGGGAAAACACTGTCCTTGTGTCTAGTTGTTCTAGTGTGCAGTGCTCTATAGCGTCGTTTTGAGGGAAGGAGTTGAAACAGTTTATGTCCGGGATGTGAGGAGTCTGTAAATATTTTCACATGAATGGATAAACAATTTTCCTGAAACAAAAATCACTCCTCATCATTTGTACTTCATAATGCTATCCTGGAAGTTAAAATTACAGTGGCAACAGCTTTAAATCAAACTATAAGGAAAAATTTCCCCAGCTGTCAGTTCACAATACTGTAACTTCTAAAGGTGGTTTATGGAGTCACCTTCTTTAGAAATCTTGATGGTACAGCTGGTATATCAATCTGAGTAACTAACACAGAGAGTGTACTATTTCAGGCAGGAACTTCTGGATTCATTCCAACACAATTCTACTATCTTTAGTGTGAAAGTTTTAGATCCTGACAAATCTCAGAGAGAAAATGGGCTTGGCTTCAATAAATACTTTTTCCACATTCAAGGCAACTTTTTTTTTAAAGATAGCTATTTTTATATTAGTATGGTTACTGCTATGTTCTACTTGTTCATAAAAAATAAAGCATCTAAAACTATTTAACCACAAAGTTCACTGGCCAATCACAATCAAAATCTTCTCCACCAACTTGTTAGAAAATATATGTACTAAAATCATGTAAACTGGACTCTCTAGAAGGTTTGAATTTCCCCCTTAATGTAGAAAAGCAAATACACCTCAGCAGGTATAATTCCCCACTATTAGAATTCAAGTGGTAATGGTATATCCAAATGGCAGAATATGTACACAATTTCTACTGAAACTACTTCACAAATGGAATTTTGTCCAACTTACTTTACATTCTAGCTTTCTCCAACCTGCTACCCTCCAGGTTACTGACTTTAATTCCCAGAAGTCCCTAGACAGCAATCAAGTTCGTTTGGGGAAATTTAAATATACTAAGATGTGTACTAAGAAGTATCAATTAAGACTGGGGAACATTATCTGAATAAACAATTCTAGTGGACTGAGATCTAGTGATTTAGCATTAATGAAGTTCACATTGCGCAGTTCATCTGCTTTACGTGCATTCGTCTCCCTGACTTTGCTCCCAAACAATTACCTCCAGATTGAATTACAAGTAGTTCTTGATTTACGATTGTTCATTCAGCAATTGTCTGAAATTATGATGGTGCTGAACAATGAGAGTTGGGACCCAGGCCTCAAGTGATAGCTATTACAGTGCCCCTGTGGTCACACGTTCAAAATTTAGGTACTTTAGGACAGCATGCCTGCCCTTATAACCACAGATGCGCTGCAACTCCCCCACCCATCTATTGTTCCCCCCACCCATCTTAGCTATCTACCTGCTGATGGTGTACAAAATCGACATGGCCCCGCTTAGTTCCCTGGCTACTTTTCCCCATCCTCTCACACCCGAGAGAGTTAGGCCTTCTCCCTACCCCTTTCCTTTGCCTTTTTCTGAAGTTGCTGAAAAACCCTTTCTAGCCTTTAGAATGATTGCACTTGCTAGCTTTTTGGCTGTAAAATAGCCCTTTTAACCTTCAGAACAATCATCCTAAGCATGCTGCAGCTACCGTCAGCTAGGAATCTACATTTGGTGGGTCCCAGGAGACAGGTCTTCTCTGCTATAGGGCCAGCCTTGTGGAATATCCTCCCCCCCCCCCAATTAAGATTGGCCATATCCTTTTTGATATTCCAAAAGGTCTTCAAGATTTAGTTATGTGACTAGGCCTGGGGCTCACACAGAACTGGAGTTTTTCTAGATGGCTCTGTTGTTGAGGTTTTTTTTTTATTATTCACTTATGATTGTATTTTGAGGTTTTAGGATATTTATTATTATGGTTTTAATATTTGTATTTGTGTTTTTATGTTTTTAGTTTTATCTATTGTTGTGTGCTACCCAGATGGGCAGCTATATAAATATGGACACGACAGCCTTTTCTAACATAATCTTTTAACTTAGTGAAAATATTTCAGACTGATTTTCCATACAGCGTTGTATTAGCAAGTGGAAAAGAGTAGGATACGAATAGCAATTGGGAAGATACAATGATTTTTTTAAAAGATAATATCCACTGGATTTTTCTAATTCACAATGTAGTTAGCAAACAGGTATCACTGCACTCCTACTTATCAGTAGCTGCTTTGATGGGTCTGCATTCTGATTTTGGCAGGAATGTTGGGGGGTGGGGTGGGACGGGACTTTAGACTGTTAAAGATACATTTTCTCAATTTTTTTCCTTGCTTGTAATTGTCCAGTTGTCTGAATACGCAGCAGTTGCTGATCTGTAATTTCCTTCCTCTGAAAGAACGTTACTCCATAGAAATAAGTTTTGTAACTTTGTTCATATTTTAATAGAAGAAACTGCATAAATGTAACTCAAGAGCGCCTACTGATTAAGCTGCAGAAAGCCTAGAATCTCCAAAGTCTCTTTTATGAGAAACATTCTTGTTGAGCAACTACTTGGAAGCCAGGTGGAAGAAGGAATCTGGAGAGGAATGGAAAGAAGTGTCACCTGTCCTCTTAGCAAATAGATTAATGACATTCAGTGGATTTTTTTTTTTTTAAAAAAAAGAAGTATATGTAGCACATTCAGCTGTGTCACACAGCAAGCTTACTGCTGGGAAGTGATCATGTACAGAATCCAAAAATAACAGTAATTGAAGACCTAGCAACGAAAAAACATGTTTATAGGTCCATTAAAAGTCCAATAGCTTGAATTACAGGGTAGAATGGAAAGCAGTTTCACCTAATTCAATTTCAGTCTATCACCTCCCTAACTGAAATAGCACTTTTCAGAAAACAATATAATGGAAGGAATTGGGAATGCCATTGATATATACAAATACTCTTGTGTAACATTCCAGAGGCAGTGAAATACCAAATGACTTATTTTAACACCAGCTTTCAAGACTGAAGAGCAAAAACTCACCAGCCTTCTTTTCAGTTTCCATTTCAACTTTATTTTACTTGCTGTTACATTTTGTATGTATTATGCCTGGTTTGTATATAATGCTATACACTAACATACCAGGCTATATAGCAATAGCACTTAGATTGATATACTGCTTCACAGTGCTTTACAGCCCTCTCTAAGCGGTTTACAGAGTCAGCATATTGCCCCCAACAATCTGGGTTCTCATTTTATCCACCTCGGAAGGATGGAAGGTATATGTAATGTAAACAGAGGTAAAACAGAACATGTATTTATCTGTTTGATTATTTTTTTTTAAAAAAAAGCTTATTCTTTTGATTAACTTCAATTTTTAGACAAGCCACTTTTTTTAGATATTTGTGTGAATCCTTTAATGCTTTACGTCATGGTATACTTATCTTTTAAAAAAACCCAAATTGTTTGAAGCAGTAATCAGACTACATCATAAGTGTAAATTGCAAATTACTAAATATTAAGACAATTTTCCATTTTTCTCAAACCCCATATAAATCATAAAAAGCTTTTAGCACTAAGCAATGGAACATATTATATTATAATGATGCAAATCAACAGAACCAAAATGTTATTTAACAAAATGCCATACTCAGAAGCAATACTCAAGAACTATCCATACAAAATCCTCAATAGTCAACTAAGTTTAAAAAGTATGAAAAATATTTAAAATAAAATTTAATAAAAAAGACAGTAGATTTTGCGACTCCTAGCAGGCATATGCCAACCAAGGCCTCAGGCCCTCCTTTTCCCCTCCAAAGTTACATATCGAAAAGGAGTGAAGGGGAAGAAGGGAGAAAAAAGGATTCTAAAAGATCATTAACGCTACAGACCAATGGGTTGCCTATCATGATAATTCTGTGGTGCCTGGGCAACAATATATAATATTCACTATAGATAAAAGATATTGAATTGTGATCAGAATCAAAAGACAATCGGGATACTAAAACCTGATTGAAAGGTTTCACTGTAAAAAAGAACTGTATGTTAAAAGTGTACACGCATTAACAGTTCATTTTCAAGCAATCCATGCCTGAACTGAAAATGCAGGTTCTGAATGCTTTGATTTGTATGCAAAACAAAGTAGGGTTATTTTGTCTGGATATGGGGTGAAACACAGTTCTTGAGATTCTTCATGTTATATCTTATGGATGTTGGACTCTAACCCAAGTTTCTTTTTTCCGATGAACTCCAATTTATTTATTTGTTTGCTTATATCCCACTTTTATTATTTTTACAAATAAGTGGCAAAAATATTTGACACACCTTCTGCCTCCTATTTTCCCCACAACTTCAACCCTCTGAGGTGAATTGGATTGAGAGAGAGTGACTGGCCCAAGGTCACCCAGCTGGCTTTCATGGATATTCTCAGAGATTTCTACTTGTTTTATGAGTCATGACTTGTTTCAACGAAGGCTTACCATTATATTTCCCCCTGGCCTATTTCTGGTTTTTGTGCTCAACCTGTTTTTTGTGATACTAACAAAGGAAATGATAAAAATGAACAAGAAATCAACTGAAAAAGCTGTGTTTATGTTGCTCATCTGCAAAACTCAGTTTTGTTCAATAAATACAAATAAAATCAATCTCAGCATTATGAACAAATATAGCCAGACAGAACTATGTCCATTTTTTTTCTTTGGGATTTCCCAAACTGCAAAAATAGAACAAAACAAAATTATAGCATCAAGATGACAGCGTAAGGCAGAATCAGTTCCCCTCCTTGTACGGCCATATTTTATAAAAAAGCACATTAATGAATCAAATGAAATTGTTTCCAGCTTTAAATCATTATTATATATCTGACCCCTCACCATACCACACTTTTGAAAAATAGTAAGTTTATTTCCAAATAAAGGAAATAAAAAGGATGAATTGCTTCAGAATGGCTTTCCTTCTGCTTTTCTTTCAGAAATAATATGACAAAATTCAAGGGATCTTCAATATAGATAAGAGTTTGTCAATGGACTGTTGCTCTGAAATACTTCCATTATACACTGCTCAAAAAATAAAATAAAGGGAACACAAAAATAAGACATCCTAGATCTGAATGAATGAAATATTCTTATTAAATACTTTGTTCATTACATAGTTGAATGTGCTGACAACAAAATCACACAAAAATTATCAATGGAAATCAAATTTAGCAACCCATGGAAGTCTGGATTTGGAGTTACACTCAAAATTAAAGTGGAAAAAAACACTACAGGCTCATCCAACTTTGATGTAATGTCCTTAAAACAAGTCAAAATGAAGCTCAATAGTGTGTGTGGCCTCCATGTGCCTGTATGACTTCCCGACAACGCCTGGGCATGTTCCTAATGAGGTGGCGGATGGTCTCCTGAGGGATCTCCTCCCACACCTGGACTAAAGCATCCTCCAACTCCTGGACAGTCTGTGGTGCAACGTGGCGTTGGTGGATGAAGCGAGACATGATGTCCCAGATGTGCTCAATTGGATTCAGGTCTGGGAAATGGGCAGGCCAGTCCATAGCATCAATGCCTTTGTCTTGCAGGAACTGCTGACACACTCCAGCCACATGAGGTCTAGCATTGTCTTGCATTAGGAGGAACCCAGGGCCAACCGCACCAGCATATGGTCTCACAAGGGGTCTGAGGATCTCATCTCGGTACCTAATGGCAGTCAGGCTTCCTCTGGCGAGCACATGGAGGGCTGTGCGGCCCCCTAAAGAAATGCCATCCCACACCATTACTGACCCACTGCCAAACCGGTCATGCTGGAGGATGTTGCAGGCAGCCGAACATTCTCCACGGCGTCTCCAGACCCTGTCATGTCTGTCACATGTGCTCAGTGTGAACCTGCTTTCATCTGTGAAGAGCACAGGGCGCCAGTGGTGAATTTGCCAATCTTGGTGTTCTCTGGCAAATGCCAAATGTCCTGCACGGTGTTGGGCTGTAAGCACAACCCCCACCTGTGGACGTCGGGCCCTCATACCACCTTCATGGAGTCTGTTTCTGACCATTTGAGCAGCCACATGCACATTTGTGGCCCACTGGAGTCATTTTGCAGGGCTCTGGCAGTGCTCCTCCTGTCCCTCCTTGCACAAAGGTGGGGGTAGCGGTCCTGATGCTGGGTTGTTGCCCTCCTATGGCCTCCTCCGCGTTTCCTGATGTACTAGGCTGTCTCCTGGTAGCGCCTCCATGCTCTGGACACTACGCTGACAGTCACAGCAAACCTTCTTGCCACAGTTCGCATTGATGTGCCATCCTGCATGAGTTGCACTACCTGAGCCACTTGTGTGGGTTGTAGACTCCGTCTCATGCTACCACTAGAGTGAAAGTACTGCCAGCATTCAAAAGTGACCAAACCATCAGCCAGAAAGCATAGGAACTGAGAAGTGGTCTGTGGTCACCACCTGCAGAACCACTCCTTTATTGGGGATGTCTTGCTAACTGCCTATGCTTTCCACCTGTTATCTATTCCATTTGCAAAAGAGCATGTGAAATTGGTTGTCAATCAGTGTTGCTACCTATGTGGACAGTTTGATTTCACAGAAGTGTGATTGACTTGGAGTTACATTGTGTTGTTTAAGTGTTCCCTTTATTTTTTTGAGCAGTGTATTTGAAAATCATAATATTTCAAAGGGAAAAACACATTTGCAAATACTAAGGGAGAGGTGGTAGTCATACTGGTCGTTATCTTCCTGTCATTTCAATAATTTTATGTCCTTGACATGCACAGACTTATACAAACTTATAGTTATTCATCTCCAATCCATGATAAATCCATGATACGTGAAAGGATACACTGGAAATACATCTGCTAGATAACAGCAACCTAATTATTTGTTAACAGGATCTTACAGGAGAGCATCATGACTCTAAGTATCAAGGCAAACATAGCATATTATTGGTACATAATATATTGAAAGAAGGGAAAGGACCTTTATTCAAAAGCTACCTCTAAGAGCTCAGTTCAGACTTAAGGCATACTATCGCTTTCCCTGAAGTCTGCTGCTTGGGAGGGAGGGAGAAAATGTCCAAAAGAAATACACCACTTGCTTCAATATTGCTTAAATGCAATCTCCACAATTTCAATTACCCCCAAGGAAAATGCAGCCGTTAATAAATTAAAAAGATCGCCCATCTCTTCCTTAAAGACTTCTTATTAACATTATTATGGAATTAGCATCTCTAGGGGTCTATATCTACACAAGTTTATGTCATACTAGGTTTATTATCCTTTGGGGTGATGGAAGAGTCCTGACTATAATAACCGCAATACAGACTCATTGTATGGTACTATGGAGGCCTTTAAAAAGGTTCTGACCAACTATCTATTTGGTTTGCCATAACTGTGAATTAATGTATCAAGTAAGAGATTAGATTAGGTCTCTTCCAATGTTCTAGATAATTTCATACAATGTGTTGCTAAAAAAATATATGCCTTTAACATTTTACATGAGCCAGGTTTACTAGTATTTGGAATATCTTAGTATTGATTTTTAATTGCATTTTTTTGCTTCTTGTGATCAACACTGGCTGCTAGTTACTTCCATAACTGAGCCAGGAAAGAAAAATAACAACTATACAACCACCTAATTCACATTTAAAAGTAAGTCATTTAGCAACAGTTATCAACTTCTACCCCATTTTCTTTACTTTGTTCCTGAAGTCCCTGTTCTCTGGCCAATCTTTGTCTTCAGTCATTCATATTAATATTATAAGTCATAACATACATATACATACATACATAGATACATACATAGATACATACATATACATATACATATATATGTATATGGTATTCAGCTTTGTTCGGGTATTTTCCCACGTCATTATAGTTGTGCTTTTAAAGTTGTAGCGACGTTTCGGCAGAATCTCATCTGCCATTATAGGCTTCTGTATTGTGTTCGTCTGAGAGTCAGACTTTCACAGCCGAACTCACAGACGAACACAATACAGAAGCCTGATGATGGCAGATGAGATTCTGCCGAAACGTTGCTACAACTTTAAAAGCACAACTATAATGACGTGGGAAAATACCCGAACAAAGCTGAATGCCATACATATACATACATACATACATACATACATACATACATACAGAGAAAAGTATTAAAAAGGAAAAAAATATTAAAACAGGAGTGTGAAGTGAAAAGAAACAAACTTCAGACAGGTAATTAAAATTATTCAGTTCAAATATCAACATCTGCAGATGATCATATAAGATGGCTTTGAAAGACTGAAAATGGTAACTAATCCAGAAATGATAACATATTGTTAATGTGGATTACAAATTAACCAACCTACGAAAAAGCTTAAGTGTACTGCTCTAATACCTTCTTTATCACCAGCACAGAAAAATGGATCCTAATAAAAAGTTCACCTGACAATTTTAAGCAAGAAATTGTTTCAAATTTGGACAAACAGGTCATCAAGATCTCTTTAATTTTGTTGCAATTGTTTTGATCCTCTATAGAGGTCTTTACCTTGCTCTGACCACCTATATGAAAAGTATCTGTTTGCATTCCCCAAGGAACTTCAGAGCCTTACAAATATAGCATAACGTCAGCTGTTCCACCATGCAAGCTGTCCAGATTGATTGATGTTAATTCAGGAGTAAGTGTCACTTATTTCAATGGATATGTGCAGATAATAGCTTAGAGTTGCTTTGTCGTTTCACTTTTACAAGTATACATAATAATAAGTGAATTGTGCATCTCATTACAGAACCTGATACACTCATGTACGAGCATCTTTTCAAGTTAAGCATTAATTAAGCACTTCAGCTAAGCACTCATATGGACAATTCCTTTGGACTTAGAGGCAGCCCTCGACTTATGTCTGTCTGTTTAATGACAGTTCAAAGTTACGACTTTGGAAAAAGTTATTTATGACCTGTACTTGCATTACAATCCCTGCACCAGCCCTGCGGTCACATGATCACAATTTGGCTCTTGACAAATGGCTCGCATCTATGACTGGCAGCAGAGTCAGCAGCCTCATGTGGTAATAATTTGCAACTTCTGCTGAGTTCTAGCAAAAAACAGCCACAGCGTAACCTGGATTCACTTAAGGACCATGGTGATTTGATTAACAACCACCACAAAAATTGTTATAAAATCAGGTATGACTTGAGCTATGACCAGAACGACTTATGATGGAAATCCAGTCCAAATTGTGGTCATAACTTATAATTTTTATATACAGGTAGTCCTTGAGTTGTGACAGCAATTGAGCCCAACATTTCTGTAGCTAAGTGAAACATTTGTTACATGAATTTTGCCCCATTTTACAACCTTTCTGGCCACAGTTGTCAAATGAATCACAACAAATGAATCACAACAATGGTTAAGTTAGTACCATGGTTGTTAAGTGACTCTGGCTTCCCCATTGACTTTACTTGTCAGAAGGTCACAAAAGGTGATCACATGACCCCAGGACACTGCAACCCATCATAAATATGAACTAGTTGCCAAGTATCCGAACTTTGATCATGTGACCGTGGGAACGTTGCAATGGTGGTAAGTGTGAAAAATGGTCCTGTCACTTTTTCCAGTGGCGTTGTAACTTTGAACAGTCACTAAATGAACTGTTGTAAGTCAAGGTCTACCTGTATATACTGCAGTGTTGAATCTCAGTGTACTACTTGTCCATCTGAAGCCATTTAATGGCAAAGATTATTTCCATGGCTAGTACAGACCTTCAATCATACACCCTGAATGTAAACAAGGCTTATTTATTTGTTCCTCCATTTGAAAATAAATGCGTTCATCCAGGAGCAAATGTCAACTTATTTTCTTAAACTATTAAGGTACTGTTTTTAAAACTAAATAGGCTGATATTTAAAGGATTATGCCAAAATGTATCTTTGTACAGATTACATGGCTAGGTGCTTTTATTTTTTTTATTCTGTTTTTATCCTTGTGTTTTTTAATAATATATATGTTATTATAAAAAGAAATTTTAGTAAGTGTTGCTGAGGAACAATATGCACATTTGAAAATAGGTTTAAAGACATTCTAAGCTTTTCCTGAGAAATAAATACATGTTTGGGGGGAAATAACAAACCAAGAAATGTTATTAAATCGTACTATGCTATCAAAGTATATTATCTAGATATCAGGTATAAAGTTTCCTCCCTCTATATTTAGTGATTACTTCTGGATGTGACAGAAGTAGAGAGAAGAGAGAAAATACCAGCAAAACGCCAGGCATGCCAGGCAAATTTCATTACCTCAGGGCTCTTGCACTTGCTCATAACTTGGATTTACACACTGCAAATCTTCCAATCTGATTACCTCCAGTGATCACATAAGACGTTGGCTTTAAACTCTTTGCCTTGGTGATAAAACAGCCACTTTGATTCATAATGATATACTAACAGCAGAGTATACTGTAAACTTACCTGTCCACAGCCAGGGGCACTGCACACAAACGGCCTGTCGTCTCCCATATTTTTCTACAGCTGAGCTGCAAAGATGGGGAAAAAGGGGATGGAGAAAGGAGGGGAAAAATAATTGTTAGCTAAAGATGAAATTTGAGTCGGGATGCTATTGTGTAACAGCACTTTTTAGGAGTGCAGTTCATCAATATCAACGACATGTTTGAACAGATCACATGGCACAAGGTTGTGGGGGTGAGGAAAGACAATGAGAAATCTGGGGGTGAAGGAATAGACAGATATTGAGCAGCAAGGTCTGGCTGCTTCCCAGTTTGGGCCAGAAATACATCTACAAAAATGTGCAATAAGCTGTGGGACGTAAGCCACACACACACACACACACACACACACATACACTGCACTAATGCAACTGTTATTTGGAAGGGGCCAAGGAGGTCCCTGATTCCAATCCCCTGCTCAGCATTGTATAGGAATTCTAATTAAAGCATTCCAGACAGATGACTATCCACTTTCCCGACCGAGTTTTTCATCCAGTCAAAGGCTGCCCAGCATCTCTCTGAGAAATAGTCCCTCTGTTCCAGTGTTTTTATTGTTGGGAAGGTTTTTTTCTTAACCTTTTAGCAATCACCAATAGTGAAGCAGCAGAAAAGCTCAGATCCTTGAAAACATCTGGACCACAGATACTAGGTACATTCTGGCATTTCAAGTAATCTACACATTCCCTCCTCCTTCCTGAGTGGGAACATGTTGTTGAGGAATCACAGTATTCATTTAGGATTCAGTATTTCAAGAAATAGACATATTGTAAAACCTAGCAAAATCTCAGTTCTGCTTTATCCTACTCTCAGGTTGCTTTTGCAGGCCTTAATCTTCAATGCTGGCCACAGAATGAAGAGAGCTGGATTACAAAATACCATGCGTTATTTATTACCCTTCTGAAGGTAGTCAGTTTTGGGTTTTTTGTGATCACCACAGCACAGATAAACGCACATATTTATAAAGTGATTATACAACGTACAACAATCTATCTCCAAGCTACGGAGAGATAAATTCAATTCTTCTCAATGCAAAACCAGTATTTTTAATATGAGGGAACTACGAATCTGTAATAAGTCGTAGGATTGTAGGAATGAAGCTCCATTTTCTCAAGGCAATTATCTAGGTTCCTAATGGTAAAACTGCAAGAGTGATGTCAAAAATGATCTGTCATTGGACATCATGAAAGAATTTAAAGTATCAGTCCTGTTACACTACAGGTAAAACTATTCTTGTTAACAAAAAGGGCAAACAAAAGAAGGTGCTACTATGCAAATTTTACAAATGATCATTTCTCCGTCCCACCCAGCTTTTTAATAGTGAAACAATTACAGTATAATAAAATTGCTATTTCTTCAGAGAAATTGCTATTGGATACAGTTCTTGACTGACAACCAGTTTGAAGCGACAGTTTGAAGTTACAATGGCACTGAAAAATGTGACTTACATCCAGTCCTTGCACTTAGGGCAGGGGTGGGCAAACTACGGCCCGCGGGCCACATCCGGCCCGTTGGTCTTTTTAATCCGGCCCGCCGAAGATTGGTCCGTATGTAACCGCGGCCACTTTTCGGCTGCTTTCAGACGCGTCGAGAAGAGGCGGTTCAGGCGGAGGGCGGGCGGCGGAGAGCAAGCAGGGCGCCTGGCGGGCTTGTCAGGCGGAGCAGGAAACGGGGGCAGGAGCCCGGCGGAGCGAAGAGAGCTGAAACCTGTTGAGGTCTCGCCGCAGTCCCTTCGCGGGGAGAGAAGCTGCCGAGCCGGGAGGAGCGCGGGATGCTGCCGGCTCGCCTCCCCGCCCCTCCGTCGTGACTGCGGGAGAAGGATCCCCGAGCGCTGCCCTTGCGGCTGCCACCGATGGAGCCCCGCTTGATTTCGCCTGAGCCGCGTTTGATTTGGAAGGGGGTGCGGGAGGCGGCGCCAAAGGAGCGCTCTGGGGTTCGGCCAACTGCCCGCTGAGCAGCTCCGGGCTCCCCACCGCGGCCGGCAGACCTTGAGGCTGCGCTCCGGAACCCAGTGCCACGGGACGGCTCAGGCACCTCGGTGGAGGGGGATTCCCGGGACCAAGAGATCTGAGCCGGCCGCTGCAGCTTCGATGCGCCTCTTCCCGCCGCTCGGCTCAGGCGGAGCCCCGAGCACCGCCGGCGGCGAGGAGCACGAGAAGTGCAACGGGGCCACGGGAAGAGCTGCGCCCCAAGGACCGACTGGCGGCCGGAGCGGCCAGGGCCTGACCTGCGCGGGGGGGCTGGGGCGGTTTTCTCCCGCGCCTGGCTTCGGAGTGGTCCACCGTGCGCTCTTGGGCATCTGGCTCGCTGCGCCCTGGGCGCGCCTTTCCCTCGCCTCTCAGCCAGCAGCAGCAGCAGCAGCAGCTCCGCCGCCGCCGCCTCCTTCCTCCCCTAACGCCCGCTGTTGTGATATTCCCGTAGACCCGAGCACCAGCAGGCGCTTCACACCTCCCTCCACGCACGGCCTTCCCCTGCGGTAAGATGGGAGAGAACAGCGGCGCCCTCAGCGTGCCGGTGCCGGGACCTCGCAGCCGGACCGAGGCGCACTCGGTGGTGGACGTCCTGGCTGGGCGGAGTGGGCAGGTCCTGGGAGAGGCGCGCAGATGTTTTCTGCCGAGCGGGCTTCCCAAGCGCCCGGGAGGACTCGCGGTTTAACGGCAAAAGCGGCGGCGGGATGGGCGCTGGGCAGGCGGGGGGAAAGGCAGGCGAAAGCCCACATACACACACACCTCGGCAAGCGGTTTGCAGGGTTAGCCAGCAGTTTCTCGCAAGAGACTGAAGGCCGGTCTGCTCCCCCCAATTAGACGTTGGTTCAAGAGGGAGGGTCAGCCCTGCTACTAATTGGTGGTTCACAGTTTATCCGTGGGCACCGGAGGAGTTATGTTTTGGGGGGTGGGCGTTTATTTATTTTTTATCTTATAAGTGGCCAACTTGTGTAAACTGAGGGGGTACATTCATTCATACATACATACATACACACACACACACACACACACACACACAGTCGTTTATTCGTAGCGGAAGAATCTGTCTATCTATCTATCTATCTATCTATAATGGTCTTTTATAAAATTGGTTCGGCCCTCGAACGCAGATCTGATTTTCCATGTGGCCCCCGACAGAAATTAATTGCCCACCCCTGACTTAGGGGAATCATAGCATTCCCACAGTCACATGATCAAAATTCTGGCGCTTGACAATCAGCGTGTATTTACGATTGTTGCAGCATCCTGGGGTTGTGTGATCACTATCTGTGACCTTCTTAGCCAGCTTCCAACAAACAAAGTCAGTGAATTAACTTAATGACTGCATGATTCATTTAGCAACTGCCGTGATTTGCTTAACAGCTATAGCAAAAAAAAAAAAAAGATTATAAAACTGGGCGCAACTCACTTGCCTAGTAACAGAAGTTCTGGTCCCAATTGCGGTTTTAGGTCGAGGACTACCTGTAGTTACAGAGAGTCAGTTTGGTATAGACACCAGGCTAGAAATTAGAAGAACCTGAATTCTAGTCCTGCCTTAAATGCAAAGCCAGCTGGGTGACCTTGGGAAGTCACTTTCTCTCAGCCCTAGGAAGGAGACAGTGGCACACCACTGAAACCACTTCTGAAAATCACTTAACATAATTGGATGTGCTTAACAACTGCATAATTCACACAACAGTTACAATGATTCATTTAACGACTCATTCATTTAACATTTAACAACTGTGGCAAAAAAATTTGTAAAATAACAACCACCTTGCTTAGCAACAAAAATTATCATCCCAATTGTGGTCATAAATTGAAGACTACCTGTATTGTTAACTGTTTATGAAGTTTCCATACATTTTCTTAAATTAAGGAGTTTGTTGGAAGCGGTTGATTGCTGAATCTGAATCCTGTAAATCCTGTTTCTAAACATCTTCCCTGGTTGCACAGGCTGGTATGCAAGTGCAGTGCAGTTTTAAATGCACCTGCCTACATTATTTTTTGTATCTGAGAGTAAAATATACAACTGCATCTGCCTGCAAACTTGTTTTTTGTTAATGTTCATGCTGACCGCATCAGGTGATTATTCCTCCAAAACATAGATCTGAGAAAAAGAAATCATGGACAGAGTGATTTGTATTACTGTAATGGTGTTACTTTTTAAGCAATCTGTGATGTTCAATATATATTGCAAAGTAGGATTAATTGAAGATTTGAGTTTTTTTTTTTTTTTTACAAATTATTGCTCAGATTACTGAAGAAGATGAGAAATGGATCACAATGCATAACTGAAATTTTTGCCACTGGCAAATAATGTGGAATTTGTCTTTACACATTTTAATATGTGTGCTATATTTATAACTTTAAAATGTCTTTTTGTGAATTTTGAAGAATTATGTTTCACTACTATTTTATATTATTTAATACACTTCAATTATGTGCCATCAAGTCAGTGCTGACCTTTGGTAACCACATACAGAGACCTTTTCCAGGACGATTTAATATACTTATTGGTCATTTATTATAGATTTATATTTACTCTTTTGGCTTTACATGCATTGCATTTTTAATTGTGTCTGATTTCTGTTGACTTACTGGAATGGACCAATAATTTGCAGCCTCAAAGAGTGATCTATTCTGACTGAAATTTTCCAAACCTCTAACAGACACAAAACACAGATTTTGTTATTCAGCCTCAAAATTAATTTCATACACGAAAAAATGAAGCCCGCTATTTATTCCCTAGTATATTGGGAAAATAGTTTCAACTCTTAGTCCTTTTCATCATGGAACTCAAATACATATTCTTTACACTGAATGGAACTCCAACTGATTTGCACTAAGAACTCTCAAAATATGAAATAGCATCTTCTAAAAGAGTTTTCCATTATGTGTTCTGACTACTTCTCTCAAATTTTCTGGCTATCACACTGAAAATGCTAGGCTAGAAACATATATGGTAGTTGCAGAGTCTAATTTTTTTTCTGTCAAGTGCTTTCCTTTATCCAGGATTTAAAGTAAGGACAATATTTATTGGGATGTTTATCCTATCCAATTTCTTGCTTTCTCACATGTTCAGCAAGTTGCATGCATACATTAATGAAAACAAAAAGCTATATTATTACTGTTATTTTAAATTGTTCAGCACTGCAACTTTCAATATAAAGGAGGAATTAATTAATGGTTTTCTGAGGTGAGGCCATGCTAAAGTTGCTATTAAAATAAATAGCTAAAATTATAACTGAAGGATTTGCAAAAAAAAAAAAACAACAACAACCCACCAACAACTCTTTTTAAAAAAAAACAACTCTGTATACTTGGTTTGAAGTCTTCAGAGCTCTTCACTATTTCCAGATCAAATGGAAAAGCATATGCCCAACTGAAAGAGGACAAGTCAGGGAGACTTATGACCACAATTGAGCCCAAAATTTATCTTGCTAAGTGAAACATTTGTTAACTGAGTTTGCCCCATTTTATGACTTTTCTTGCCACTGTTGGTAAGTGAATCATTGCAATTAAGTTAGTAACATGGTTGTTAATTGAATCTGTCTTCCCCGTTGACTTTGCTTGTCAGGTCACAAAAGGTGATCACGTGACCCCAGGACACTGCAACTGTCATAAATATGAGCCAGTTGCCAAGCATTTGAATTTTGAAAACCTGACCAGGGGATGCTGCAGAAGTCATAAGGGTGAAAAACGGTAATAAGTTACTTTTTTAGTGCCGTTGTAACTTTGAACAGTCACTAAATGAACTGTCGTAAACCGAGGACTACCTGTACTTCTGTATCAGGATTTGTATAATAAGAATAGCCTCCAGGTCATATTCTCACAAGGCTGCATTTCAAATTGCAACCTTTGAAATAGTAAACTGAATAGTAGGAAGGATACCATCCAGATGCATGAACACAAAGTGCACGGAATATAAGAATTGGACTATTATCCCAGCCCACCATTTCAAAAGTCTCCTGAACCCAACCCCCCAGCTTTAACTGCCCTCCTAATATGCCAATAGGATTTCTGAGAAATTCTGCAAAGATTTCCACTTTACAAAAAGCTCCATTTCCTTGCACAGCAGCGAAGGTTCAGTTTGTGTATGTTTGTGCTGTAAGGTATCTGCAAAGGGCAGCAGCTGGTGCCTTGCTTTAAATATAGCTCCCAAATCCACACTCTCCACAGTTACCATACAGCAAGCACAACAATCAGACCTAAAGCAAAATATATTCCCTTCTGATAAAAAAAATTCACACCTGTGCTGCACGGCACAAGATACCCCTTATATTAAAAAAAAAAACCTTACATTGTGATTTTAAGTGCTTTTTATTTTAGACTTTCTTCAAAAGTCCCAAATTGCAAATATAGCCCCTAGTTCCCAATCGTTTTTTTCTGAGAGATCAATCCCATTGAGAAGGAGAGGGTGACACTAGCCACTAATCCAGTTGTTACCTATTGAAGTTAAAAGGGAAGTAACAATCAAATCTGGATTTTCCCAACCAGAGTCCAGCTCTGTATTACTATAGCACACTGTTGTGAATATTAGGAGAAGTCTACCTCACCAGTTTCACAAACAGGAAATTGTACATTATTTCATCATGTGGGAGTATTGTATCTTTACACTCAGGAAGTACAAATGTAAAACTAAAGCAGAAAAGAGTAAAGCACAGTTAGTTTGCTCGGAGGAGGTAAGACGTATGTTAAGGTAGCTCCTTGGAATATTTACAGAGTTCACAAATTGCACCTTGACAGTAACATACTAGAACATATATTTGATTCAGGAAACTACATATTTTTGACTATTAAAAGTTTTTTAAAAGCCGCAAAATTAACCTGAAGCTCAATAAAAACTGAGGGCAAAAATAAGGTGAATTTGGAACAGTAGTGTATCTACTATATCTTCAGTAATTATATTTTATTTTTCATCCAATGGATTTTAGAATCTACTTCCCTTCTATATTCCTTTTGCTCTCGCACACTTTTATGATAACAGCAATACCATTTGTACAATGCAGGTATTGTGCTACACTGCCCTTTCCATTCATATGCTGCAATTTTAGCTGGGTTTTCTTATAACTGTTTACATAAGCTTCTACTCAGGGAATCAAAACCTCTAATGTTAGCGTGATTCTTTAAAGCAGGGGCTGAGGAAATCAAATTCCTTTTACTTCTTTATACAACAGTAGACTTCTACAGTGAAGCTAAAGTGAAAGGACTTGTATCACATACACCAATAGCATCCATCTCTTGCACCAACATTGTATTTAAATAAGAAGCAGGGGATCTAACATATTTGGAGCCCCACCAGCTGAGAGTAGTTTGAATGGGTCCATAGTTTAAGCTTTGTTCTAAAGACAAGATACAAAACCATACCTTTTTTGGTCATGCTGTAATTTTCAACTCCAATGTGAAACAAAGAACAGTGTAGAATGTACTGTGGTAGAGGTAGGGCAGTAGACTACAGACTTGCTCTAGAGGCAAAGCTAGAAGATCCTGAACATGCTTCAGGTGACCAATGTAATTCCATGTTACCCCTTTTTAGACAAGAAGTACAATTATGAAAACCAACTCTATCTTTATTGTAAAGTTATATTACAAAATATTTCAGGACTGAAATTAATTCTCCTCTTTTCTTTTGCTCTCTGGAAAACTACAAAGTTTCCTCTTCTTGAAACATTTCTCATGTGTCTCCTTTGGTCGACTGAGATCATTAGTATTTATTAAATTTATTTGCCACTTACCATGCCACAAGGCAACTCTGGGAGGCTTATAAAGTTAAGACCAATAACACAAATATAGCAATAGAACCATAAGTTATGGTAAAAAGATGGGGAAGGAGTGAACAAAGTGTGCAGGAGGTGTGAGATATCTTTTACATGACATTTGTCCACTTTGTGGCTCTTCCTCCTGTCTCTCAAGGTCATTCTCACATACCATTACAGTTCACTCTCACAGTTTGCAATTTGGGGAAGTGATGGTGCAGGAGCCTCCTTTGTCTTCAACGAGGTGGACAGACCGTAGACAAAGTATAGCGGCCTCAGTAATAACCAGAGGTCCTCTAACTAGTTCCAGCCCAAATGTGGAGGTCAGTAGAGGGTTGGACAGATACAATTTGCAGTCCAGACATGCCCAGGATCCTATGACAATGGGCCCCTTGACAACACCGTTTAGGTCTGAGGCGAGAACCTGGAGTAATGGAGCCACCCAGGTGGGAACAGAGAGGACAGGGGGACCTAGTAGGTGAGACTCTGGAAGACCGTGGCCCTTGGAGCAGGGTATTGTGGGGCCACAATCAGAGAAATCAGGACCTCCCCCCTTACATGCCTCGTTTGAAGGGGACCCTGATAGAGTAGCAGTATTCCTAGCCCAGATCATTAACCATATAGACTTGTATGGGTGGTATTACCTCTCCCAATGGGCTATGGTGGTAGCTGTTACTGGGGTCTGAGATGGAGTGGCCAGGGAGTGGGTAGCGGATTTACACCGAGAATAATCCCCCGAACTGGCTGACACCGGTCTCTTTTTAATGGCCTTACGGACCCAGTTTGAGGATAACTCCAAGGGACAACAAGCTGAAGATTTACTAGCTTTAAGGCAATGGGCCAGCAAGAGACTATGTTAGTGAGTTCTGTTGGGTGGCTGGCCGATTTCATACTTGGCCGGAAAAACTGTTGATCCATTTGTTTAAAGATGGCCTGGACCGTGAGTTGAACCAGGCCTATTTATACCGGGGCCTACCCCAAAGATTGCATGATTGGTACCAGGTGGCTATTGAGCTTGATTCTGGTCTCAGGTGATTGCAGGCAAAAGGAGATGTTGGACCCAGGGTTAGACGGGGGTTTCTACCCAGACAACTCCTACAAGTAGCACTCCATCTAGATGTCAGCAGGGCAGTGGTTCATTCAGGTGCTTTCGATGTAATAGAGAGGGACACAGGGCAGCGGAGTGTCCTATACTGCCATTCACTCCAGGACCTACTCTTGGACCTATGCATGGTCGATCAAGTGGAAGCACCTGGCAGGCCTCAGAAAGATTGAGTGGTGCAAACCAGTTACACACTAGCACCAATAGACAGATTACAAGACGAAGATCCAACCTCACACAGGAATTCTGGGTGACCTGTGGGTGACGTTTGGGAAGAAGGATCTGATGATGATCCGATGGTTAATATGCCCATCTGCCCATTCATCATACCAGTCATACTTCACAATATACGGATGAATCAGGTGGCGGATTTTGGGGCATTGATTGATTCAGGATGTGCACAGTGTTTGATGACACAGGTGGTGGTGGATATGTTAGGGTTACAGGTTATACCATTAAACACACCTATCCGATTTGAACAAGTGGATGGGTCCATTTTGGGTGGTGGTCCAGCAACATACAGAACTGGTGAAATTGGAGATGGGGGAGCATTGGGAGTGACTTTCATTTGTAGTGGTTCGACATATGACGGAGGCCATGATACTTGGGTTGGCCTGATTAGATAAATGGAAACCTACCATATGGTGGGAAGGAGGCTTTAGGAAACTAAGACACGTTAAAACAGTGTTGGAGAAACCAAAGGAAGAACTAATAGATAAAGCTACTTATCCGTTGGAATACAAGGAACTGGCCGAAGTCTTTAATGAGAAGGGAAGCGGCGTTTTACCTCTACATAGGACAACTGATTGCGCAATTGAGCTATTTCTGGGAGCGAAGTTACCTAAACCCCATATGTATTCCATGACTCTGAAAGAATTAGAGGAAATGCGTAAATACATTGACAAGAACTTATCTCGAGGATTTATCCAGCCAGCCCATTCTCACATAGAGGCTCCTGTATTGTTTCAAGAGAAGAAAGATGGGGGCTTAAGACTATGTGTTGATTTCCGAGGCCTTAATGCTGACTGCTTGGAACCCTTGTATCCACTACCACTTATGAAGGATCTCCTAGACACTTTGGCTAAAGGACGTGTGTTTACAAAGTTAGACCTGTGCGAGGCGTATTATAGGGTATGCATCAAGTCAGGAGATAAATGGAAGACAACATTCAATTGCCCGCTTAGTAGCTACCAATTTAAGGTCATGCCTTTCGGACTGCAAGGGGCTCCAGCAGTCTTCATGCAGCTGATTAACAACGTCTTGCATGAGCATTTGTATAGAGGCATTTTAGTCTATCTGGGCGACATATTAATATATTCTAATACCATGGAAGAGCATGTGGAATTAGTGAAACTGTACTTCAAAAGCTAAATTATACATAAAACTGTCGGAGTGCGAATTTCATCACACCAAACTGGACTATTTGGGTTACAGAATTTCAGGCGATGGGGTCAAAATGGATCCACACAAGGTGAAGACTATATTAGACTGGCAGTTGCCTACAACATGAAAACAACTGTTTTCCTAACCTTTGCCAATTTTTATCGGCAATTCATTCCCTCATTTGCCTCCATCGTGTTACTTTTGACCAATTTGTTGAAGACGAAACATCTGGGAATAACCAAACCAAAACGAACCAAAATCTGGAGTGGACAGAGTCGTGTCAAAAAGTGTTCGAGAGTTTAAAGCAGTTTTTCTCTAATGAACCAATATTGAAACATCCTGACCCTGAGCGTCCGTTTGTAATTCAGGCAGACGCCAGTGATGTGGCTGTGGGCACGGTGTTATTGCAACAGAATGACCAAGGGATATTACAATCTTACACCTACACGACGGAATGAGATTGGGCGATTTGGGAGAAAGAGGCCTTTGCAGTACGCTGGACCTTAGTAACCTGGTGACACCTATTAGAGGATGCGCAATCTCCATTGGAAATATGGACAGACCATAAGAACTTGGAGGTGTTACAATCACCCAGGAGACTGTCGCCCAAACAAATCCGGTGGGCGTTATATTTTCGGTGATTTCAAATTGAAATATGTTCCGGCAAGCAGGAATTTTTTTAGCAGACACATTGTCATGCCTGCCGCAATAAAGAAAGCACAGAAACAGTGTGCTTAAGAAAGGTGTGAGTATGGAAATATATGGAATTACAAATACTTGGCTGTTGAAACTACGGGAGAAAAATGACTTTCCTAGCAATATTCCTTCAGCAGGGCCAGGATAGTTAACAGCAGGATATACCACAGCTGTTCCTGAGGATGGGAGTGTCTCTAGTCCTTGTAAGAAATATTTTTGGTAGCACATTCTATAAGGAGGGCATGGAAGTGAAGTGCTTTTATAAAGGAGGAAGAGAAGTTCACGTGGTAACCTTACAGATATATCTCCAGGAGTTTTTATTTATTTTGTTGCCTGCAACAAATGAATTATTCTTGGTGAATTACAAAATCATCCAATATGCTAAAGCATCAATGGTATAATATAGACGAGATGGGCGATACACAAATCTAATGAATAAATAAAATATGAATAAAGTTATGTACAAAATAAATGGTAGAATAAAAAACAAAACCCCCTCCCAATAAGTTGATTCAAACACTCTTATGTTTCTATCCTGATCAGTTTATAAACTGTTAATAAAGTGGGAGTTGATGAATAGAGAGGAAATTACCAAAAGAAAAGCTGTTCCTATGAACCACCATTCTCTCTACTGTATGAAAATGATAAAGTGGAAAGTTTGGCAGTGAATGGATCAAGTAAAGGTTCTCTGGGGACATCTGTGGTGGACAGGCTGCTTGGAGAAAATGATCCTTGAAATACCTTGCAGCCAAGCCATGTAGGATGGTAAAGGTCCAAACCAGTACTTTGAGATGCATTTGGAAGTCAGTAAAGTATCCAACGCAAGACTTGAACACAAGTATAATGTGTTTATACTGGGCTAGCACATTCTGGTCTAGTTGAAACTTCCAGATGGTTTACAAAAGCAGCTCCATGTAGACCATACTGCATTGATTCCAAGCAAGTGGTGATGAGAGCATGAATCATCACTGTTGTGAAGTCTTAACATTTGCAATAAGACTACAACTGGTACACTAGTTAAAACTGAGCAAAGGCCTCTGGGCTATGGCTTCCATCTATCTATCTAGAAGTAGCTGTTGAAATCAGGATTACCCTTCACTGTGATCTTGCTTCTTTCAAACCTCCCAGCCACCAGACAATGGATCAAGAGAAGTATGCCTCATGTGGTATGGGAAAACAATGTACAGCTCAGTATCATTAACATATTGTATCCTAAACCAATGGGTGACCTCCTGCAGTCTCATGTAGTTATTAAAAACCTGGGGAGAGAAAACTAATTTCTGCAGCATTTCAGAGAACCTGCCTTAATTCTCTCCTGTCTGTTGACTAGAACTCTCTAGGAACACAACAGAATTTTAAAACAGTTCTCTGCATGTAGTCCAGAAGGATACCATGATTGATAATATCAAAAGCTGCTGAGATGCCCAAAAGTGCAAGAAGGGAAATCAAGATCATCTATAGGAACAAGCAATAATGTCTTATAGTTCCATGCCCACCCCTGAATTCTAGACGAAAAGAATTAAAACAGTCTCATTCCTTTAGGGTGCTCCATAGCTGAATATTGACCGTAGTCCCAATAGCCTTTCTCCAGAAGAGTAGTTTAAAGCCTGGGCAATAGTTATCCAATACAGATAGATCCAAGGAGAGCCTCTGAAACAGCCTCTTTTAAGACTACTGGTAGCAGTCTCCTGCAATCAGGCACTAATTCAAGAACACACCTAACCAGAGACAACCAAAAGAGCACACTATTTATTTCATTTTGTTAAAGTTCACAGGCCAGAAACAGTCTTAGATAACGTGGCCAGACACTCCCTAGTTATCACAATGGACTCAAGATTTGTGAATCTGAGATTTATAAGCAAATTGTTGTTTCAGCTATTCCTAGTGGCTAGGTGGGAGATCCATCACTTCATCTTTTTTGGCATACAGCACTCTTACCTCTATCATCTTTCTAGGAAGTTAGCAACTGGTACCATGTCAGCAGTCAAGAGGTGACTTATTCAGGGATTGAATAGGGTCCGGAGCCTTAGACAATTAGCTGAAAGTTCCATAACAGATAACAAAAGACAGTGCTTGGTCTTAGTAGCGAGTCCCATCTTAGAAATCTTTCTTTCTTTTCTTTCTTTTTTGTTCTTTAGAAATATTCTAGTGATAAGATTGAAGAGAGTTGTCTATGGAGGATGGTAAGTTGTAGCTCCTTGTCAAAGCTCATTCCAAAGAGAACAGGGCTGGAAAGTTCCCTCCTTTTTGTTATCTTCAACATGTACATGTGGGTGGTATAAGCTGTTTGGATGTTAAAATACTCTGTATGGTTTTTGATATTGTCTTAAAGGCTAATAAGATGGCCCTACCCAATCTCCAGGTGAGTAGGTATATCTAACTGCAATCTAAATGATTGTATTTGTTTATTTATTTATTCAACTTCTACATCTGCCCATCTCAAGCAAGTGTCTCTGGGCAGCAAAAAATCATAAAACATTTAAAAATAATTACAATACAATAAGTACAATACTCTTGCAATTTGATTCAGTTGGGAAGCCTCAACATAGGGGTTCTTGATCTCTCTTCTCCCCCAGGGGGGGTAGATGAATACTGGTGTGGGTTTGTTCTAGAGGGACTCTGGCCAGACTCCCTATGGACATCTGGGAGTAGAAGACCATGCCAGACTTCAGTGAGGAGAAAAAAAGCATTGAACTAATCCTTAAAACTTGAACAATTAAATTTAAAATTCCAGTAAACCAAATGTTTGGCGACTAAGTCACATTTCAAATTTTAAAAACTGGGGTGAAAAATAAAAAAGTTCCTGAGATGGAATGGGGCCCTGGGCTAATTATATGTCCTAGAAAACATCACGCTCATAAGCAATTTGTTTACATATTCAGGAGATGATGCAGAGGCTGAAGCAAAGAAGAAACACATACCTCTCATAAGGCTTTCATTAGGCTCTTTTTCTTTTCTCTCTGATGAAGTAATTTTGGAAATTACAGCTGAAATAATCGACTCAGGTTTTTTCCATAATTGATTGCATTCTAAAGATGGATTATACACAAAAAAATCAGCAATATTACCCAAACATAAGAAAGAGCTCACTTCCGTATGTCTTCCAAAAGGTAGAGGATAACAACAGCAACATAAAAAAAA
This sequence comes from Notechis scutatus, assembly GCF_049901735.1. NCBI lineage: Eukaryota > Metazoa > Chordata > Lepidosauria > Squamata > Elapidae > Notechis > Notechis scutatus. The sequence goes on from NC_142010.1 coordinate 139,686,608, forward strand.
TTGATTAATGAGCACTGGCAGAATTATTTCCAAAACTAGACCGCTCAGTCATAGGAAAGATGGATAAGAAAACGTTCTGAAATTTGAACAACGCATAAAAAGGAAACTACAGTACCACCACCACCCCATAGGACTCAAATAAAAACCGAACACCTTTAAAGGCTCAACACATCTTAATCTATATTTGTCATCCATTTGAGAAGAAACATGATCCACTGCCTATTTATATTGAGAATTGTCCTTGCGTGTTTTCACAACTGTCTGTGCACATGTCTGTCATCGATTGGTTGACAAAGATCACACTTAATCCATCAAAAATTCAGTCAAAAGGATGCTTCCTATAAATATATTTTATGTACTGATTGGGGATGTTTCTTGATTCATAATATTTATAAACCACATAAGTATATAGTAAAGGTAAAGGTTCCCCTTGCACATACATGCTAGTTGTTTCCAGGTCTAGGGGGTGGTGCTCATCTCCGTTACAAAACTGAAGAGCCAGCACTGTCTGAAGACGTCTCCATGGTCATGAGGCCGGCATGAGTAAACACCAAAGGCGCATGGAACGCTGTTACATTCCCACCAAAGTGGTCCCTATTTTTCTATTTGCATTTTTACATGCTTTCGAACTGCTAGGTTGGCAGAAGTTGGGACAAGTAACAGGAGCTCACTCTGTTATGCAGTGCTAGGGATTCGAACCACACACACACACACACACACACATATACATATATAATAGTATGCACATATAATAGTATGTATAACGTATAATATAAAATAAAATACTCTACTTTACATTCAGGAACTGATCCACCTTAACTAAGGCACTATCAATATTGGAAAGAGATAGGCTGACAGATGAGCAAAACCAATGAGAAGAAAAATCTGAGGAATTGACACTTCAACCATGCGTACTGATTTGCCTTTTCACCCTGCCACCACTTTAGGAAGACAAACTCCAAGAAAATTCAGTACCCTGCACTTCAAAAACACTTTCAAAAAGAAACCAAATGTAAGGTTTAAATATGGTTTTCGACCCAATGTCGCATCTTACAGTATGGAAAAAGTTTTTTTTTAAAATTCCAATAAAAACAAATGTGAAAATAAGGACAATTGTGAGGTGTAAAGAACGAAATGAACTTCAACTGCTGCATCAATTATAGGCCCAGGCATGACCCACAGATCCCTCATGAAGCCAATCTTTTGAAGAATAGCTTTTCAATTAGCCAAGAGCAACTTATCCCACTCACTATGAGACATCATGATGCACTCCAAATGGTTGCCAGTTGTCAGAAATCCCATTTAAAACTTCAAGCTCGTATATTTCCATCCATTAGATCCAGTGTTTCTTAATATAGATTTTAATAACAGTTAAAGGGAGAATGTTATAAATGCTTCTTTCAAGTATCTTCCCCTGCCTTGAGCATGAGACTGCTAACTACTTTGTATGCCTGAAATAAAAAAGATCTGTGTCTGAAAAGCAGTTTCATTTCTCACGCTCAGTAACAAAAATCACTCTTGACTAGCACCTGTATAATTATCTTTCCCAGTGTTTAAACTCGGAGGCATCTTATATTAACAGATTTAAGGCACTGCTCTTTGCCACTATGGACCCTTGCAAAAACTGCAATCCACGTCCCATAGTTTCCTGTAATTTGTTATTGACATAATAAATGTAACTAGCTTACCAGAATGGGCATTGGTAGAAGTTACCCTGAACGCCCTTTCTATCTATGCTGCGAGAGAGCCCAGGATGGGTTGACTCCTTCCTATGATGTCATTTAGCTGAGTCTGTACAAAGATATAAAAGCCAGACCCCGGGAGAGACCCCAGCTTTGGCAAAGATACTTGACAGACTGAAAGGTGTCTCTGAAAGCACAAAATGAATACAGAAATATGACTTATCCTCTCCAGACGAATCAAGGGAGGGGCTGGGCTCTCTCGCAGCATAGATAGAAAGGGCGTTCAGGGTAACTTCTACCAATGCCCATTCTCCTCCATGCTGCATCGAGAGCCCGGGATGGGACATACCAAAGCTTGCATGTCCACGGGCGGGTCCTCGTTCGGCTCATCACACAGACTGTTGAACCACTCGTTGAAGCACCCGTCTGCCGAAGGCTGAAGTTGCCAAGGCAAAGGCATCCAGATGGTAGTGTCTGATGAAAGGAGACGGAGATGTCCACGTGGCCGTATGACAGATCTCCTCCAAGGGTACTTGGGTCGCCCAGGCAGCCGAAGTGGCCGCGTTTCTGGTAGAGTGCGCCATCAGACTTCGAGGAACTGGAAGGCCGCAGCTTTGTAGGCCTGCTCAATGCAAGATCTGACCCACCTGCTAATAGTAGGAGAAGAGGCCTTGTGCCCCAAGTGAGAAGGGAAAAGGAAACAAACATGGCTTCTGACTTCCTGAAGGAGGAAGTGCACTTAATGTATATTCTAAGAGCCCTTCCTACGTCTAGCGAGTGCCACTGCTGCTCTAAGTCATGGTGCGGGAGGGGGCAGAAGCCAGGCAACATAATGTCCTGGAACCTGTGGAACAGGTGTTAACCTTTGGAAGAAATGAGGGGTCCAGACTGAGGACAACCGTATCATCGTGAAAGGAACAAAGGTCCTGTCTGATAGAAAGAGCAGCAAGCTCAGATACCCACCTGGCTGAAGTGATGGAAATGGGGAACACTACAGTCAGGAAACGGAGAGACAATGTTCTAATGGGTTCAAAGGGGGGCTTCGTAAGGGCATTAAGGACCTCATGAAGATCCCAGGAAGGATACCTGTGAACCACCGGGGGTGCAGGTTGGAAGTCCCCCTTTCAAAAAAACTTCCTGACTGAAGGGTGATGGGATAAGGAAGGAAGCGAACCCCATGAAAGAACCGAGGAGAGGGCCTCAACCTGCCTGCGTAAGGTGTTGGGGGCCAAACCTTTCTATAAATCATGCTGAAGGAATCTAAGAACCTCTGCCAACTGGGCTGAAGCAGGAGAGAGACCCTCCCCAAGGAACCCCTGGGAAGAGCCTTCTAGGTGGCATCATAGATGCGCCTTGTAGAAGGTTTGCGAGATGCCAGGATAGTGATGATGACCCTTTCAGGAAGATCAGCCACCCCTAGCTGCTGCCGCCCAAGTGCCACATGGTCAGCTTGAGCCACAGGGGCTCCGGGTGGATCAGAATCCCCTGATGAAGGGAGGTTAGATGGGCTGGGATCCTCCAAGGAGAAGCCCCCGATAGGTTGACCAGGTCCACAAACCAGGGCATCCTTGGCCAATAGGGTGTCAGGAGGAGGAGCTCCACTCGTTCCTCCAACATCTTCTGAATTACTGCCGGAATGATGGGAAGTGGGGGAAAGGCATAGAGGAGACTTTTGGGACATCTGCACCAAACAGCATTGGTCCCCTTAGCTCCCTGGCAAGGAAACCTGGTGAAGAATCTGGTGACCTGGGCGATTTGAGGAGTGGAGAAGAGATCCACCTCCGGCGTTCTGAATCTGAGGAAAAGGTCCCTGAATAGAGACGGAGGAATGGACCATTCTGCCTGGTCGACTAGGCTCCTGCTGAGCCAGTCAGCCTGGGAGTTGTCGATCCCAGAGATGTGGTCCGCCAAGATTGACAACAGGTGTTTCTCTGCCCATAACACCAACCCTAGCGCCTCTCCCATGAGGGCTCTGGACCTCGTCCCCCCTTGCCAATTGACATGAGCTATGGCAGCCATGTTATCCATAAGGACTAGAACTGAGTGCCTGAAATGCTTGAGAGCTAGAAAAATGGCTCTGAGCTTTAGCCAATTTATGGGAAGGGCCAGCTCTGACCTGGACCAAAGTCCTGAGCTATCTGGCCCTGCATATGGGACCCCCAACCCAGGAGGCTGGCATCGGTGATTATCACTAGCCTGTTTGGGACCCTGAAAGGGAGTCCCTTCCAGATTAACAAGGAACGCCACCAATTGAGAGATCTCTGGATTTGTGGTGGGAGCAGGACCTTGATGGATGAGAGGCTGGTTCCTGTTCGTTGGTAGGGAAGCAGGAACCATTGGAGTGGACAGGAATGGAAAAATCGATGGCTCTGGAGATATGACAGGGTAATTTGAGGATCCCAATGGGCTGCATGGATGGAGGAGGACAGAATCAAAATGTTGTCCCCGTAGCTTGGATCCTCACTGGAACAGAATGCAGAGATGCCATCAATGCCGCCAGAACCTTTGTGAAGACCCTTGAAGCCGATGAGAGGCTGAAGGGAAGTGCTCGATACTGGTAATGGGTATTCTGATAACAGAAACGGAGAAACTGGTGATGATGAGGCCAAAAGGGGATGTGGAGGAAGGCTCCATGAGATCAATGGAAGAGAGCAGATCACCCTCCCGAATGCTCTCTAAAATAGAATGCAGAGTCTGCATTTTAATTGGTTGAGAATTTTTAGATCCAGGATGGTTTGCCACCACCCCTGAGGCTTTGGGAACGATGAAAAGGCGAGAGTAAAGCCCACCTCCCCGTTGAGAAGGGGGAACAGGTTGAATAGCTCGGATTTCAAGAAGGTGTTGAATGGCCTGTTTCATGAGGTCTTGCCTTGAAATGTCCCGAGAGACAGGCCAGCTCAAAAAAACCACAATTTTTCCCCCTTTTGGGGGTGGCATTAGGAAGTCCAATTGTAATCCTGACCTAATAGTGCAGAGGACACAGGCATCCGTCGTTGACTCCTCCCATTTGGAGGCAAAGAAGGCTAAGTGACCTCCGATGGGTGGGGAGAACAAGGGATTACTTAGAGCGACGGAAGGAACGACCCCCCACCCCCCGAAAGGGGTGTTTACCAGTAGAAGGTTGTTGCCTGCCAGATGTTTCCGCACGTTGGTCTTGGCGATGGGAGCATGGACTCTGAGACTGGGGGAAGGCAGGAGGGCGATAAGGAGCTGGGCGATAGTTGGCTCTCTTCCCAGAGGAAGAGAGAATCTTACATTTATCTCTGGTTTCGATGCAATAAGGTTCCAGAGCATCGCCAAAAAGCTTATCACCCGCGAATGGAACTGAAGCCAGCTTCCATTTACGATGTGACTCCGCCTGCCAATTTCTGAGCCATAACAGTCTTCTTGCTGCTACTGAAATGCCTTGGCCCTAGATGCAAATTTGGCGGAATTGAGAGTGGCATCTGCAGTGAATTCCGCCGCTGCGATAATCTTATTAAGGTCTTGGTGAGACCGAAGGTCAGATGTAGGCAATCTAATCTGGAGCTGGTGCAGCCACCGTATGGATGCCCTTGTGAAAAAAGGATGCTGCTGTTGAAGGCCGAACAGCCCATGCAGCACCGGAATGTCAACAGAAGGCACTGCCAGGGCATTGTCCAGGGCTGCGCTGACGTTGTAGAAACGCTTATCCAGAGAAGATGGGCGAGGACTTGCCGAAGGGGAAGCGCACTGTTCCATGACCATGTCCAGGAGCAAAGTGGGAGAAAGCAAAACCCCTGCATACACTACAGGCTTGGAGAAGAGTGTGTCTCCCTGGCTTGAGGGATTTCCTTGTGGCTCGGGAGCCATTTCCTCTGGTGACAGCTTGGCAGTGACCAAGGCCTTGCTGAGTAATGGCCTGAAGAGAGAAGGATTGAAGACCAATGCAGAGGATGTCTGCTCTGGGCGAGAGTCCTCTTCCTCTGAAAGATTTTGGTCAAAGGTCTCGCCCTAAATCAGGGTGATGAGGCAGGGAACTTGTAGATTGAGAATGGAGAAGGGCCTAAGCCCTTTCCAGAGGTCGAAGAATTTGCTTGAAGCCTTCAGCCAATCCCTGCCTAATGGCCAATGAGACAACATCTTGGATATTCCCTGGTCTATGCTCAAAGGCAGAGGCAGAAGGCCCGTTGCTGTGGGAGTGAAGGTGGCTTCAGGCCTAGATTGAGGAGAGGTTTGAGGCCTGGAGGGAGGGGGAGGAGCATAGGGCCCAGAAGCCTGTTGGAAATAAGGCCCAAATCTGCTGAGATCCTGAGGATCATATTGTACTGCAAAAGCCTCAGGAGACCAGGATGGAGGATGGAAAGGCTCAAGATAACTTCTCCTCCCCTGGGAGGGCTTGGCTGGGGCCCACGAGTATCATCTGAAACCTGCTGTAATTGCACTCCCTTCTGTTGAATAGTTCTGTTGAACTGCCTCTCTAGGGCTGCATGTCTGCGCTTTTCTGCCCTCAACTCAGCCTGAGTTGCCTTCTTAGGGGCTAGAGCCTCAGCTCTGATTTTAGCAGCCACCTCCCTCTGGACCGATTGGGTGTGTTGCCTACGTCTTTTTCTCTTATTGGACTTAAGAGACTGCTCCACTGGTGGGGAAAGCTCTGCCTGATCCTTATCTTGCTCCATTGTAGAATAAAAGGCTCTTGCGATGGAAAGAAACTGTTTGTAAATTTTCTATTAAGCCCCTTAGGGTATAAATGGCCCCCGGGCTTACAATATGGCCGCTCACCTCGTGGTGGAAGGCTTCAATCCAAGATGGCCACTGAGTATGGGAAACAGGATCCGAGATCGAAGAATCACTCCTTAGGCTATAAAGAGCCCCGAGCGAAGTCAGCAAAGGAAAGGGCAGCCTCTGGCACACGATCAGCTGGCTGATGCTGTTATCGGTTTGCCGATCGCTTTTTAGACCGCTCAAACCGGAGGTCTACAGACGCTGCCCAACTTGCCTGAACAGCGCTCTGGCAACGCTGCTCCCAACGTTGCAGGAGAGAGAGAGCCCTGGCTCTCCTGGAAGAGCAGCTGTCCAGATCCTGGAAGCTGCTTGAAGCGAGCAAAAAAGGTACTGAAGATCGCTGGTGAGTGCTAACTAACAGAACGCTTTCAGAGACACAGCTACTGACTGAAAGGAGCTGAGTCAAAAGCTGGGGTAACTTCTGGGGTCTGGCTTTTATATCTTAGTACAGACTCAGCTAAATGACGTCATAGGAAGGAATCAACCCATCCTGGGCTCTCGATGCAGCATGGAGGAGAATTGATATATAATGAAGACCATTTTTCTGCCTGTTCTTGATGAGGAAGAGGATTTATAGTAGTCCAAAGCATTCCCACAAGCAATCTTTCTCTTTAGTATGCCTTTACATGGAACATGATTCTCAGAAAATAAAAACTGGCCCACCCAATAAAATACAACTCTAAGTCAACTTTAATATACCTTAAAGATATTCTTTTTGTTTTCTGAGAATCATGTTCCATGTAAAGGCATATTTTATAATTCCTTCATTGCTTTAGGTCTATTGGTTGATGTCAACCATCACATATATTCTCTATCACAACCATTACATTTATCTAAGGATAAATATGTACATGTGACAAACATGTAAATAAATGAACAAGTATGTATATTTCAACCAGTCCAAAAAAAGGCAATAAAAAATAAATAGGTTAACTGAATCACTTATTAACACTAATTGTTTGCAAAAGTGTCCCATTTACAATTTTTGTTTCTTCTTTCATTTCTTTTTGTTTCATATTGTGCTTTTATGGTGTAAGCCTGAAGACAAGGATTTTCTTACCTGTTATTTGTAAGGCATGCTGGGAGTTTGGGAGGCTAAAACTCTAGCATAAGCAAACTACAGAGCCATGGTACAAAGAAGTCAGCTCAATATATGAGTTGCGAATTTTATCCAAAATTCAAGGCACAACAAACTGGTTTTATAAAAGTACACAAAGTAAAATGCCAAGATGACCACTCAATTTACTAAAATTAAGTTGTATGTCAATGGGTACTTTCTTACTATGTCACATGCTATGGCATATGCTTCTGTAAGAAAAAAAAATCTAAGTCAACATCCTGAAAACCGTACAGTTCCTAACCAACCCAATAAAGCAGTGGTTGCAATAAGTCATTAAAAAGAACCTTTAGTTCTTTGCTTCCAAGAACATTGTATGTAGACACAACTCATCTTGCCGAAGCAGCAAAATCTCCCTAGCCAAAAAAGTGAAGGAAATCTGTGCTTTGAAACTGTTCCAAAAACACATCACTCCTTGACAATGTTTCAGAGGAAACACATTGCTCCCATGCTTACTGAACTTTCTGATGCATACTGGAGAATATATTGACCAAAAGTAGTTAAACTGGGAGGAATCAAGCATGTATCTCACGTTTTCCATTACTAGGCAAGGCGGTTCTTAAATAAGTTGTGCCTGATTTTATGACTGTTTTTTTTTGCCACAGCTGTTAAACAAGTCATGGCAGTTGCTAAATGAATCATGCAGTCATTAAGGTAATTCAGTTTTCCCTTTGACTTTGCTTGTTGGGTGCCGGCTGGGAAAGTCACAAATGGTCATCACATGATCCCAGGATGCTGCAACTATTATAAATACAAGCCAGTCGTCAAATACCAGAATTTTAATTGTGTGGCCATGGGAATGCTATATGAGAGTTGTGTTAGGACTGGGCGCTATTAGAGTTGTTAAGTGAGAGGACTGGTTGTGGGTCACTGTTTTCGGTGCTATTATAATTTCAAACAGTTGCTAAATGAATAGTTGAGAGTCCAGGACTACTTGTACTAATGCCGACACACAAAAAACAAAATGGAAAATACATAGTAGACTAATAAGTGCACAGAAAAAATATGAGCAGCTACACTAAAAAATATCAGAGTCAGAAGAGATCTTGGAGGTCTTCTAGTAGTCCAACCTCCTCCTACTCAAGCAGGAGACCTTACACCGTTCCAGACAAATGACTTTCCAATCTCTTCTTAAAAACTTCCAATGTTGGAGCGCTCAAAACTTCTAGAGTCAAACTGTTCCATTGATTAACTGCTCTCACTGACAGGAAATTTCTCTTGAATCTCTCCTTGATAAGCTTCCATCTGTTACTTGTTTTGCCCTCACAGTTTTGGGAGGATAGGTAGACCCCACCTCTCTGGGACAGCCCCTCAAATATTGGAAGACTGCTATCATCTCCCCAATCCTTCTCTTTGTTCGACTAGATGTTCACAGTTCCCCCGACAGTTTATTGTATAGTTTAGTCTCCAGCCCCCTAATCATGTTTTGTGGCTCTTCCTCTGCATTCATTCCAGAGTCTCAACATCTTTTTTATATTGTGGTGACAAAACTGGATGTAGCAGAAGCCCACAAAAAGGGGTTTGCTATCTCTTGGCTCTGATCCTAAATCTCACTACTGGGCAGTTAATATATCAGAACAGCATGGGTAATTAAAGCACAAATGGCTGTAATTAGAATGGAGAACTACAGAAGCACTCCCTCTCCTGTGCAAAACTTGGCTTTTGTCTCTTTCCTATAACTCCCCAAGAGTTATCCAAGGAATTTCCAGAAGAATACATTTGGAAAAAAGAGGAAATGAGAAATCTCTGCTACTAAATCGTTCTAAAGATTGAGCAGAATTTGAATTTGAGATCAAAAACATTCTTATCATTTCTAAAATATCTTGCAAACATTCCAAAAATATTGTTTTGTCGGCATAAGGATTCTTTCTTATTTTTTAGCAGATCGGCAGACTGTTAGCACAGATCTGCCAATTTAAGCTGCAAAATTCCCAAGCAGAATAATGATCAAGAAACCAGTGTCTATTTCTTTAAAAACCTGCATCTCAGGTTATCAGGGTCGCTTCACACAATGCAGTAACATTTTCTAGAAATATTTTAACATTCTTCATTAAAATGCAGCACAACTAAAAAAGCATCTTGGCATGGGAAGGATTACAGTAAAGAATAAGAAAATAATTATAAAGGTATAAAAGCAAAAAAAAAAATGTTCTTGTAAAGAAAAATTTGCATAAACTCTATATATTAATATATTTGTATGCATGCTGACCAATATACTTTTTGCAATCTATTTTCTCCAATACATTTCTACCTATTCCTGCCTCAAGCCCTGCTGTGTTTTCTCATTGTGGCAGGGGTGCTCTAATGATGGGAAAGGTGGAAAGAAAGAAAAGAGGAGCACCAGCAGCAAGTTGGACCACCAGCAGTTACAGTGGTGATGGGCTATCATGGAGAAAATATTTCTATGCGATAGCTAGCAGTTGAAAGTGATTGATGGCTTGATGGATAATCCATCCATCGATTATTTCTGTAAATGAATTTCACTAATAATTAGGTCACTAATAAGCACTAATAATGTTCTCATACATATGCTTTTTATCAAGGCACCTGCAACATATCTTCTTAGCTCATTTCCAGGTTGGGCAGAATATGTATTTATTTTGATGTAAAAAGTATGAATAAAATGTAACTTCAAGATTCAATACATACATACATACGTACGTATGTACATATGTATGTAAAAACACACATTTGTATTCCACCATTTTTACAAATAACTCAAGGTGGCAAACATATCCAACATACTTTAATATTTCCACCCACAACAACAACTGTGTGAGGTGAGTTGGACTGAGAGAGAGAGAGATTCCTTTGCTCTGTATATGAATGTTTATGTAAAAATAAAAATTTGGTCTCACTAAAGCAACAAGGAAGAAAATCTGATGTTTGTTTGGTTTCTATAGCCACCTATCTAAACTAAGGACTATGAATGAGATATAACATAACAGTTAAAAACAATTAAAACAACCTAGGCTAACTCAAATTAAATTACACTTGATTCCTAAAGTTGCTAGACTATTATATTAGATGAACACAATACAGAAGCCTGATGATGACAGATGAGATTCTGCCGAAACGTTGCTACAACTTTAAAAGCACAACTATAATGACATGGGAAAATACCCAAACAAAGCTGAATACCATACATGTAAGTACCCATGAAAACTTAAGAATATATATATATATATATATATATATATATATATATATATATATATATATATATATATATATATATATATATATATATATGTATATATGTATATATGTATATATATATATATATGTATATATGTATATATTATATATGTATATGCCCGAACAAAGCTGAATACTATATATACATACATACATACATACATACATACATACATACATACATAATAGTAATATACTGTATATTATTATTATATATTGTACAAGTGTGCTACACTGTTCTGCATAAAAACCTAAGTCATAAAGCATAGTTTACAAATAACAATGATTGTTTATCAAGCCAAAATTATATAATTCTTATTATGGCTTATTATGTAAAGCCAACTTGAACATCAACCCAAATCATGGCTTGCACTAATAAAATCAAATAAATAATTACTAAAAATGAAAGTAAGATTTTTCTTTTGGTGAAAAGACATATTCTTCCAATGACAATTTAATGGTGAAGCCCGGAGTAGGAAGTCATATGGAGCCTCTTAAACATAGTTACATTATGTTAATCAAAATATTAAAAACAAATTTCAGAATACTAAAGAATCACAATATTCTAAGTCATCTATCTTGTACCATTTTTTTAGCCAATATCAGGGGTGGGCTGCTACAGTAGCTAATGTTATGGCCAGTTTGGTGAACTGCCAAATCCCACCCCTGGCTGGTCCTGTCCATCCCGCCCCACCCACGTGGTCCGTTTTGGATGCGAGGTAAGTGCAAGGCCCGTACAGAGGCTCAGGGTGGGTGAAAAATGGGCCTCCCAGAAGTTCTGGAAGTCCAAAAACGGACCAGTTTCCAGCCTCCGGAACTTGAGGGAGGCCATTTTCACCTTCCCAAAGGCTCGAGGAAAGCCTCTGGAGTCCGTGGAGGACAAAAAACAGGCTTCCTGGAAGTTCTGGAAGTCTGAAAATGGGCCCGTTTCTGGCCTCCGGAGGGCCTCCAGAGCCCAGGGAGGGCAAAAATGCCCCCCTGCCTTGGTCCAGGAGGCCGACTAGTCCACACCCAACATGGCCACGTCCATCCAGCAACCAGGCAGAGAACCAGATGCTGAAATTTTTGAAGCCCACCCCTGGCCAATATGCTTCTTACCAAAGAACTTCTACTTTGCAACAAAATAGAATGTTCCAAGTTGGGGGGGGGGGGGAACCTGGATTGGTTCCAGCATATATTCTGCCATAAGGTGCAGCAGACTGTTTAATAATGAAGATATTAGTTGCTGTGTCCTGTTTTAATTATTGTATTGCCTCAATAGAACAGTTCTGTTTCAAGAAACTGAGTCTCTGGATGACTGGGGAAAATTCTACTACAAAAGATATGTAAATACATCACTACTATTTATACTTTAACTGCTCAATATTACTACAAAGTAATATAACATTCTTAGGGAGAAACAAAACAAACTACTTTTCCTTTACTATAACTACATGTTGGAATCTGGGGCATCATATTGGTCTAGTACCTGACTGGATCTGGAACAAATGAGTAAGCCAAACTTCTAAAATATGATTCATTAAAATGTTAGACATATTACTATTTATCTTGGGCTACTCCAGGCTACAAGGCATGACAAATATTATCAAGAGACGCTCCCAATCTAAGCTACACCTTGAAAAGTAAAATGTAGTTGAAATTACTGTCAGGTAAAACCTCTCAAAATTTCAGGGTTCTCATGTATAAGATTTCAGCAACTGCACAAACGTTTCAGAGAGCTCATAGAAGATTGCAACATTGTGTGACATTTCTACATGTTTGATAGAGAATGTTATCCATCATATAAGATTAATGAACATAAGCAAACTAAAAAAAATATGAATTGAGTTTGAAAGATTTCCACTTACAGATTTTGAATCTGCTGTCTAAAAGGATCACAAATAGTTCTAATCTCCTCCTACAGGAGTTCTGCAAGAAAATTTTGCAGCTCACCCTTACTATACTATGTTGTGTATGAACACTTTGCTAGCTTTCTTCTGTCATCATGGACCACGTAATATAAACACTGAATATGACTGTCATTCTTTGCCGTATCTGCTACAGCTACAATCCAATTCACTTATTGGTGAATTAATACACTGTAAATATTTTAAGCTTAGATACTTTTAAGAAATATAGTAGAGCAGGGGTCCCCAACCTTTTTTGTACCAGGGACCGTTTAGCAGAAAATTTTTGCAAGGACCGGGGGAAGAGAAGAGAAGGAGGTTCCGGCTCGCTGCTCCACCAGCCTGGGCTCCTGTCGCCGCAGCTATTCAGCGCCTTTTCACCCCAAAAATCACAGTGTCCGTTTCGCCTGCCTGCCGCCTGCCTTAGTTTCTGTTGTTTGGGAGCAGCTTCGCTGAGAATAATAACTATTCGCCTCTTTTACTCAGCCGAAGCTGTTCCGATTCAACCATTAACGAAGGCAGGCAGGCATGGCAGGCAGGCAGAACGGAGCACTGGTAAACCCGCGGGCGGGCGGCGGACGGGGGGGAGAAACGGGTGCTTCGGAGCGCTGCGGCGCCACCCCCTTCTTTGAAGCAGTTTCTTCCTGGGCTGGTGGAGGAGCGAGAGAGCGACTGAGAGAGCTGACCCAGAGAGAAGGACAGGCTTCGTTGCTTCCTCCTCCCCTTCTTTCATTTGTGTCCTTGATCCCGATCCCAGCAGCATTCACCAAAGGTGAAGAAAGCCGCCATTTTTAAAAAAATTCTTTGCGGCCCGGTAGAGAGTGCTCCACGGCCCGGTACCGGTCCGCGGCCCGGTGGTTGGGGACCCCTGTAGTAGAGTACTATTTAGCTCTGCTAAGGACTATTTTCACAAATGTATCAAAAGCAGAGTTACATTTTCTACACTACAATCTTGATTTCAAATTGTTACACCAAAATGGAAAAGATTCTTAAAATTTCAATGCACCCTAGTTAGTACAATACTCCTAAGAAATTGTGATTTATAGATTTGCTGATTAAAAGGGTTCAATATGGGAAGAAGTGTATTATGATATAATTTTAAAGGAGGAGGACAGGTAAATACATTTGTTTGTAACTGCTGTAAAGATAGGACATTGCTATCTATATCATTTTTTTTAACTTTTTCACACGTTTTTGTCTTTTCATAATCTTACTATATATGAGTTCATGTCTATCTTTTGTTTTTGTGAAAATCTTTAATAAAAATCATATTAACAAGACTAAAACTATTCTTTCTGAACACTTTCAAATTGTTGCTTATAGAACAAATGAAATGCAACTAGAAATTCACAAAATTCCAACAAGAAACCTATTACCCTTTTAAGGTCTTGATCTTGATCTCAAGATTTAAATCTCTCCTACTCTAGAGCTTGATAAAGAAAATGACAATTTCAAAATACTGCAGAAGGATATCTGCAAGATATTGAAGAAAGAGTAAAATAAATATCAATAAAGTCCCAAGGAAAAATTATATGGCATGTTACTGGAAGACATAAAGGCTTTAATTAAGGAGGCACTGTTGATGGATAGTTTCCGTATACAGGAGGTAAAAAGACAACTTGCTCTAAGAAGGATTAAAAGGAGCAATGTGTAATGTCACAGAACACTTGAATTCATCTTTGTCATTAAAAAGGACCTGCAGTTGTAAATCATGCCTGTTTTCAGTTCTGAGTCGTTTGTCAACTAAAGCACTACAGCTAGCCCTTGATTTACAACACTTCATTTAGTGACTGTTCAAAGTTACAACGGCACTGAAAAAAGTGACATGACCATTTTTCACACTTGTGACTGTTGCAGCATCCCCATGGTCACACGATCAAAATTTGGATGCTTGGCAACTGACTCACATTTACCAGTATGACGGTTGCAATGTCCCAGGGCCACATGATTACCTTTTGCGATCTTCTGACAATCAAAGTCAATGGAGAAACCAGATACATCTAATAACTGTGTTATTAATTTAACAACTGCAGTGATTCACTTAACAAATGTGGCATGAAAAATCATAAAACGGGGTAAAATTCACTTAACAAATTTCTCACTCAACAACATAAATTTTGGGCTCAATTGTGGTCGTAAGTTGAAGACTACCTGCAGATGAAGGTAACTTGACCACACTGATCCATACTTTGTTTGTATTATTACAATGATTTCTATATGCTCTTGAAGATAATTTGAGGTCACTACCTTGTTACAGAATGCTAATATTTATTTAGCTTTGTGCTCACAGTAAACAAACATTGCTACAGCTTGTGCAAAACATTTGAGGAGCAAAATGACCCACTGGATCTATTCCTCATGCTCCAACCATTCATAGTGCCAGAATGGCTGTTATGAAATCCTCTGAAGGTCCTCTGGGCATGCTTGTATAAAGCTTTGCCACCAATCCTGGCAGAAGTACACTCTGGGCATTCATACTCAACCCAAATGCTGCAGGAAAGCTTCAAAAGAGCCACTTTGATTCTTTAAAAAGTTGGATTCTTTGCAGTTTTCAGGAACAGATCAAAAGAGGAGCATCAGCTGCAGAAGTTGAATGTCTTGCAGAGGCTTATAATAGAGCACAATTTTGAATTTTCTGTCTTGTTTTTATTTTATTATTCAGCGATTCTGCATAGACAGCAATATGTACATCCAGTAAAAAGAATGGCCTTTTTGCTCAAATATTCTCATCTAAACTCCACAGGCTGTAATGCACTGCAAGTAGCTAGATATGATGGGTTTTGTGGTCTACCATTTTTGATGGAAACTAAATCTTAAAAAGTTAGCTCAGATTATGCCCATAGTTTTCTAAATGGCATATGAATAGAGACTGTATTCAATATGATTTCCCAAGGGAGTCCTTGAGATTTCAGGAAATGTTGACTTCCTGGGATTTAGCAAAACTGTAGCATTTGCTACTTGCAGACTGTTCCCCAATTTCCTAAATGTTTCCTCACAATTGTTGTGCCTAAAAAGGCATTTTGAAAAACAAGTTTAGAGTACTGCAATCAAGTGAGATTTGCTGATAGATTGCTGTAACTAAATCTCTACTTGTTTCCCAAACATTGCATTTTTGAGGTAAGCTTTATAATGGCATAAGCTCATTAAAATATAAAAGCAAGAATCTGATGCTGTCAGAAAACAAGTTTACCCTTTTTATATACAGGCTAATTAGAAGGGGAGGGAGAAGGAATTTACTATATTCTTTTAATATCTTTGCTATAAACAACATTCAAACGAATTCTTTTAATACCTTTGCTATAAACAACATTCAAACGAATTGTGCTAATCTTTTGAGCTATTTAGTCAGTAGAGTATTCCAATACTTATTTAAAATATTTATGTATGTGTTTTCCATTTCACAGTTGATCTCAAAAAGAGCTGCCAATTGGCAGGAGGAAAAAGAGAGAAAGCACCCAAAACAAAAAGAAAACAAATAGGTGGACGAGAATATAATTTATTATAGACATACAAAGTGTTTTATGTTTAATTCCTTTGGGGCATGCTCTTATTACATGGAAAATAGCTTATTGTTGAACTTAATCCAAAGTATCTCAAACTTTTAAAGTCTCTATTTATCTTCTTGGACTTTACTTCTAACCCTATACCTATGATGTGCAAGTGTATTCTAATCCTCTCACAATGCCATGCATCCTACAACTGCATCAAAAACATGCCTCAAGCAAAATGATACTGAAAATTATATACATATTCATCTTTCCCTTATTGCCAGTAAAATCTGAGGAAACTGGAAACATGCAAATCGGCTACTTCAGCTTCAGCCAGTCATTGCTTGCAGCATTTTTGACAGTGCTACTCTTTTAGATTACAGGATACAAGAGGTTTCCCTAGCTACCATTCATTGAGAAATATTTCTTTGCCAATTTTACTGCCCAACTCAAAGATAATAGGATAGTATAGGTAGCCCTTGACTTACAAGCACAGTTGAGCCCAAAATGTCTGTTGTTAAGTGAGACAGTTATTAACTGAGTTTTGCCCCATTTTATGACCTTTCTTTCCACAGTTGTTAAATTAATCACTGCAGTTGTTTAGCTAGTAACACGGTTGTTTGAATTGGGCTTCCCCATTGACATTGCTTGTTAAAAGGTCACAAAAGGTGATCCCATGACCTCAGGACACTGCAACCATCAGTTGCCAAACATTTGGATTTTTATCACATGACCATGGGAATGCTGCAACAGTCGTAAGTGTGAAAAACAGTCATAAGTTGCTTTTTTCAGTGCCGTTGTAACTTTGAACAGTCATTAAAGGAACTCTTGTATCTGAAAATGTCCTTTTTTACTCTCATTTTAAAAAAGCATTTGAAAATCCCAGTATATGACATTGGCACTCACATGTTTTCCAAAACCATAAATAGATCCTGATTACTTATTACTTCTTGTAATATAGATAATCCTCAATTTGTGATTGTTCAAAATTCTGACAGATCTCCCTGGAGGGGGGGGGACGGACTTAAATCTGGATTCAAAGATCCAACAGTCACACACACACACACGAACGATCGTGTTAACTGCACTTTACACACTCCGCAACCAGCTTGCATATACCGGTATATGGCTATTTGCAACATCCCAGTCATGTGACTGCATTTTACAAAAGCAGCACCATTGGTTTGCTTAACAACTGCGGCATTCGTTTAATGACCACAACAAAAAAGATCTATAAAATCAGGTTGGTCATATGACTGACCCACTTTACAGCTGTCACAAGTTTTGATCAAAATGGCAGGGTCCATTACAATCATAACTCAGGGACTACCTATAAATTCTTATTACTTACTTTGTAAATAAAAAGACTAGGGGAAAAAGCTAAATAATATTATACCAGAAACTCTAAGATCATCCTATGGATAACAAAACATAGTCTGTAAAGCAGACAAGAAAGTCCCTCATCCTTGCCTATGTACAAACAAATAAAGCTACATACACATTTATTAGAATTTTCTATGCAATTTCCAATTCTTTCAGTCATGAGGATAATGGATTGGAGTAGAAGGGCAGCAAAAAGACTTGTCTACAGATTTGATTGCTTAAAGCTTTACCAACATATAGCATATATTAAAGCCTGAAGCTTTTAAATTAATTCAAATTGGAAGGCTACACTTCAAATCTATCCCAAACTGTATTTTATAATTCATGAATAAATTGGAGTAATCTGGGCTTTCAAATTTCGAGTCTAGTGCTTTTATTTAAATCATTATTATGAGCCAAAATAATTGTAAATATGTGGAGGAAACATATAACTGTTCTCTTGTTAAGGCTTAATAAAGTATAAATAAGCCCCATTAGCATGTCTTTCAAGTTTTAAATAAAATGTTGCAGGCTTCTATGATACAAGAATGAGCAGATTTATTTTCAATACATATTCAGTTATTACCCAAATACATTTATTCACTAAACATGCAAGAGTTTTCTACTAGTCTACTTGTCTTTAACTATTGTGATGTCAACAATAGTTTTTTTTTAACTATACTTTTGTTTGAATGCCACAAAGTCTGGGGCTTGTCATGTGGAATTACCGTATATTTAACCGCCTGGCTGCCAATGGGAATTAGGAATTGTTAGCAGGAAAGCACATAGAACTTCCTCCAGACAAGTGAGCAGGCTATTAAAGAGGAACTAAGACCTTTGTCCTTTCTTTGTCGGCCAACTTAGCTATTGTACTAGCAGAAAAGGAAGGGGATTCTTACTCTTCCATATTGGCTGTGAAGGAAAAGTAACCTGGCAATGGAGTAACAGTATTTTTTTTTTTCCTGATCGAAAGTAGATGAGTAAACTAGCAGTTTTTTGGCGCTTAGTAATTATATTTTGATAGAGTTGGCTTAGAATAAAGGCCAAGTATATGAGCTGCAAAAATCTCTAGTTCCAATATTACCCTATCTATGCACTCAAGCAAGTCACCAATTTTGGTCTCATCCCCCTTATAGGCTAGACTGGTAAATTAAACAAGATTTCAGAAGAAGGCAGTCAAAAAGCTATCTCTACATCAGGGGTCTTCAAACTTGACAGCTTTAAGACTTGTGGACTTCCCAGAATCCCTCCTCTAGGCATGTTTGATCAGGAATTCTGGAAGTTGAAGTCCCACAAACTTGCAAAGTTTGAAGATCCTTGCTCTACATCAGGGGTAGTCAACCTTTTTATACCCACCGCCCACTTTTGTATCTCTGTTAGTAGTAAAAAATTTTAACCGCTCACCAGTTCCACAGTAATGGTGATTTATAGAGGACAAAAACCCTTCCGCCCACCATGAAAGCTGGAACGCCCACTAGTGGTGGGTAGGGACCAGGCTGACTACCACTGCTCTACAACTTATTTAATTAGATATTCCTACCTGATAAAATATATATTTTCTACTTACTAAGCTATGGATAACTATGTGGACTATAAGTAGCGAATGCTATTTATTGTCTTTTATTCATCCAGATGAGCATTACATAACTTGGTATATGCATAATATAAGAAATATTTGATAGGTGGAACAAATATTGATATCAAGATACAGTTACCAAAAATTTAAATCCTAAGGTTTCTGATTTTTTCCCCAGTTGATGCAACATGGATTTTCCTACCTGAACGCTTTCTGGATAAGAGAGCCAGTTTGGTCTAGTGGTTAAAGCCCCAGGATAGAAACTGTGATACCATAAGTTTAAGTCCTGCCTTAGCTATGAAATCCAGCTGGGTGATCTTGGGCCAGTCCCTCTCTCAGTCCAAGTCACTTCACAGGGTTGTTGTTGTGAGGAAAATAGGAGAAGGAAGGTATGTTGCATATGTTCATCTCCCTGAGTTATTTGTAAAAATAATGAAAGCAGGATATACATAAAATAAAAAAATGTTTTATTCAAAAAATTGTCAGCAAATACAGCTATTAGGAGTTCTGGAAACTGGAAAGCTAGCTACTAAGAAGATACTTAGCTTAGGGAAGATAATGATAAGTCACAGTAAAAAATAACTTTAAAGGTCTGGAAGAACGCAAAGGAAACTACTTTCATACAGCAACATGGATATGTCCACACAGTTATCAGAAGTTGAATTTACTGTAGTAAACCTTTAATTTACTAAACTTCACTTTACTAGACTAATGGAATAAAACAGGTTGATTATTTTACACGTGCCATTCAATATTTGGTTTAATGGACAATTTTTCCATTATTCCCATTGTTTTGTTGTATTAAAGGTTCAGAACTGTGGTGAAATACAAAACTTTATAAAAGTACACTTTAAAATCCTCACACCTAACCAACACATCTACAATGCTTAATTCACAAATAAAACTTACTTAACACTTGTTAGGAAAGCAGTATATTAATTTCTACCCAAAAACAGTTCAATATATTTATCAGCCTCATTATACCCTATGCTCTCAAACAACTCTGTCAAATCACAATGCTATTCTATGAAGTTCTTAGCAAAAGAAGTGGCTAAGTACAAAGGAAACATCGTGAATAAAATCATATTTTTTGTATTCTGCATTTTTCATGAGTTTTGAGTAATTTCACTTTGATTTAGCAAGATTCAATGCTGCAATGTGAGAAAACTCTGACATGACATCAATATACTAAATCAACATATGCTAATATCAGGTCTTAATACTTAAGACCTATAGCCAATAGGGCATCACAGAATTCTTAGCTTTTAGTCCTCTATAGCAGTGATCCCCAACCTTTCTTATGCCGCGGCCCGGTATCCCCAACCTTTTTATGGCGCGGCCCGGTACCGGCATTAGCTGGGCGCCGCCATCTTTTTGATGAAAAAGTGCTTCCGGTGAGCTTTCTACCGGAAAAGCTCACCGGAAGCTTTCATCAAAAGATGGCGGCGCCAAAACTGCCCAGTAGGACTTGTTCCGCGGACCGGTACCGGTCCATGGACCGGTGGTTGGGGACCCCCTGCTCTATAGTCAAGGACACGGCCTTGCATCAGGATAGAATTTAATATCTGATTTCCCTTTCCAATTCTAGAATTGAGAAATCCCAATATCTGAAAATTCTGCAAGGAGTAAGACATTATGAAGTTGGAATTAATCATACTAATCCTTCCTGTTGTTTTTCTATCATCTCTTCATTCCCCTGCCAGAGTGTCTCTTTCTTCCATAGTTCGCAAATATAAGATCAGCTTAATAATATTCCTACAAAGCCCATCTCTCAGTTATTTGAAGCAAAATATTTATTTTCATTACAAGGACATAACAAGTGATCAAGCATCTGATGAAACACTACTATACAATTTAAGATTTTGTGCCACTATAGTTGATAAGGATAGTTTAAATTAGAATTGATTACAAATTGCTTTATGTAACTTCAGTCAGCAAAGGAACATGTCGCAATGTTAATATAAAATATTACACTTCTCAATTTTGACAATTTTTATTCTTTATTAACTATTTGCTTTCCCATGTGGAGGTTCAGTTTAACATAACCACCAACATACAAAGTTACAAGACAAAAAGTAATGTTAATTCAATGGCTGTCAGTATGTAAATCCATAATTTTTCAAACATTGTTCTGCTGAAAGTTGACCATGCAGCTATAGGGAAACCACTATTCTTTATTTTCCTAATAGCTATTCAGACCAGGTTAGAAAATCTTCCTACACTACTGCTGTTGTCACTACGATTCTGTGTGAAGCACCTGGAGTTTTTAAAATAAGCCACACAAATATCATGTATTATTCTAAAAACAAGCTGCAATTACTGGCACCTGAAATGAAAAGCACTTTCAAGCAAGATAGTGGGACGATGTGCATTATTTTGGATTTTTTTTACAAAGTATCATTGTATACTGTAAGGTGTTGTTAAATCAGTTATGCATATTAAAATGTATTTTCAACGATTGTACAGATAGTCTTTGACTTGGCTTATTCATTTAGCTACTGTTCATAGTTACAACAGCCCTGAAAAAAGTGACTTGCATTTACGACCCTGGCAGCATCTCCAGAGTCATATGATCAAAATTCAGGTGCAACTGGCATGTATTTACAATGTTTGCACCATCCCAGGGTCATATAATCACTGTTTGCAACCTTCCCAGCTGGCTTCCGACAAGCAAATTCAACAGTGGAAGCCAGATTCACCAAACTACCTCATGATTCATGTGAAGTGATTTGCTTATCAACCATAGCAAAAAAAGGTCATGAAAACTGGCACAACTCACTTAACAACCACCTGGCTTAGCAGTGGAAATTCTGGTCCCATTTGTGGTCATAAATCAAGGACTATCTGTACAGTATTTTTAGCTCCAACCCAGCCTGTCACTGTCTTAGTTAGATTCAAATAAACAAACCAAACAACTGCAGTTAGTGCTTTAGTACAATGGTGATGATGTGAAATAAGTTTTTGCAAAGCCATTCAGGAAGAATAATCTACTTCCAATATTCCTTAAAAGAAAATAATGTCTGCACCCAAATCAAGGGTTGACAAAGATGGAATTAATGTTCCCAAATGGACACTATCTTTTCCATTATGATTCTAGCTGGTGTCACTGGGCTGCTGCCAAAGACCACAGAACTTTGTAGTACCAATGTCACTCTCAGTTAACTAGCTGACACTGCAAAGCAGCAACCATCAACACTCTATGCTGTCACAACCATGTTTATCCATTCCATTAGACTTCCTTACTGGCACATATCAGGACACAAACATCACTTCCTCCTCCCTATGCAAAGTTGGCAGGTGAGTGTTATTTTTAAAAAGTAATGATCACCACTTTCTTGCTAGCCCTACCCCTTTCTATAAGAAAAAATAAGAAGCAGAAGCTTAAAAGACACCTGTCATGGTGGACGGAGCTACTCAGCTGCTGTACAATCCAAAGAGAAGATTTTCATTTACAGCATTTTTCTGCAACAACAAAAATTCTTGACTACCAGTTCATGTGAGCAAACATTTGCTATCTCCTAGCCATTTATCCTATCCCCTTAAACAAGTGCAGGAGCATCACTCTGCAAGTAATACAGAATGTGAGGCCGTTTTCTTACATGGGAATTCTCATTTGATGGGGATGAAGAAGAGTTATTGATGCAGATGCAGCTATTAGGAGGCGAACTAATACCAACAGAGTAGCACCACTTTGGGGAGGGGGGGCTCCTACAGCAATATAAGCAACACTCCTCCCTTTCAGCCTGTTGAAAACAAGCAAAACAGCAGGAGAAGCCATCTCTGTACACTTTTCCCATTCGTAACCCATTTTGTATGGCATTATGGATACCCCATCCCTTCACAAAAGGATTGGACATTCAAATGGGAATGGATATTTCATGGACAATCAGGCAAATAGTCACAGCAAGGAGAAGCAACTGCTATTCACTTATTGATTCTCTCTGGGCAGTCTGACAACTTCTCCGTTAACTACACTGCCCAGAAAGGCAAACAGAAAATGGGAGACTTGCTACCCCTATTTCCACTTCATAGGTGTGTCCAAAGGAACTTGCAGCTGTGGGTTTTCTGCACAATCTTCTTGGGCATCCAATATGGAATCCCCACCCCCCCACCCCAGCCAGATCTAGGAGGGTTTTCCAACAGCTATTCACTGACTCTGCAGTATTTTATAAGCCTTGAACAACAAGTCACCCTCGTTGTGTTTTTAGTATTCTCTCAATATGTTTGGAGGGGGTGGGAGGCGTTTCTCTATTGGGACGTATATCTTCCACGAAGTCTTTGCAAGAGCTATAACTGTCTCTGATCAGTAATGCCACTCAGCTCTCCTTCCTTGAGGATGACGCTGTTTTTGCCTCTCATAAACCTCAGGCCCTGTACTGTCTGTCTTTTTCATTCTCAGCCATTTCACCCACATGTATGTGTGTGTGTATTATATGTGTGTATTATATGTGTGATGTGAGACATATGTATGTATATATGTGTGTGTGTGTGTGTGTGTATATATATATATATATATATATATATATACACACATATACATATATACACACACACACATATACATATACACACGTCATATACATCACCTACACACACCCCTATCCATACACGTGTGCAAGAAGCACACTCGCGGGCCAGCTCCCCAGGCTGCTCCCAACTCTTCCCTTCTCGCGCGCCCATCATCACTCCGACTCCCTGGTCGCGCGCGCCCCTCCTCCTGGCCACCGCCCGGGCCCCTTTTCAGAGCTTCCTCACAGTCCCCGAAGGCCAGCCCACATCCAGGGAAGGGGGCTGGCTCTGGCTCCAGCTTCACGCTCTGATTAGCCGAGTCGCCCACCACTCCTCCCGACTATTGACGCTAATTGACGCGGCTGAGCTGCCAATCACCGCCAGGCGGAACCTCTTCTCGCAAGTCTTGGAGGAGTTAGGATTTTTCTTGAGGGGAGGAGGAGGAGGAGGAGGTTAGAGAACGGGGGTGACAGAAACAACGGAAGACACTCACCTCGGGAGGGGAGAAAGGAGGGAAAGTGACCGAGCTCCCTCTCCCCTTTTAAGTCCCCGTGCCCCTCCGCTTGGCGCCGACACTAACGGGACTCTTCCCCACTCTCCAGCGACAGCCCCCAAGTCTCGCTGTGGTGGATTGCTGTGCCCCCCCACCCGCCGCCGCTTTCTGAGCACCCGAGATCCTCGCGAGATTTGATAAGGAGGCGGGGCTACCGGGTCGCAAAACCAATGAAGGAGGGGTGGGCGGGATTAGGAAAAACAGAAGGTGGTGCTGAGGTGTGGAGGGTGGGGGGTGGGGAGGGGGGTTACCAGCGGCGGCAGCCGAGGGGGACAAGTTGGTGGTCTTCGGTGCTGCACTCCCGGGGTGGGGAGGAAGAGCGCGCGGGCGCATGTGCGCGCGACGCACGCCAGTAGAGTCCGAGCTCGAGCCGAAGTTATTCCTGCAGCCTTCTCTAATCTGGCGCCCTCCAGGTGCTGGCTGGGAAAGTTGCCTCGTATGGACGGTAAGTCAGGGAAGGTTGATTTAGTCGTTCTCTTTTAACATCCAGAACATGGTCTGCCTCCAATCCTGCAGCTGTAAATGTTGATAGTAGCCGCTTACCTGGCAACAAGGCTACAGGAGATGTATTGATTCAATGCATTGGGAACATGGTCAGCGTTTGGTCCACGCTTACGGCCTTCGACCATTCTTCTATGTGCTCCGTCTTTTTCATTCTCAGCCTTTTCACCCACATGTATATGTATATGTGTGTGTGTGTGTGTGTGTATTTACACACACGTATATACATATGCGTGTACACAAACACGGATGAAATGGCTGAGAATGAAAAAGACGGAACACACAGACTGGTCGAAGGCAGTAAGCGTGGACCAAAAACACTAACCATGTTCCCAATGCATTGAATCAATACATCTCCTGTAGCCTTGTTGCCAGGTAGGCGGCTACTATCAACATTTGCAGCTGCAGGATTGGAGGAATTGCCATTCCTTTGCTCTTGACTGTGCTGTATTTAATGTTATTTGTGAACACCCTACAGCAGATTCTTGTATCTGATCAAACGTGGCTAATCTGGAGAAGGCTAAGTAGAATCAGAATTAATACTTGGATGGGAGGCCATTAGGAGGACCTAGCAGAAGAAGGCAGTAATCCATTTATGTTGCGAAAACGGCCTGGACGTGAACCAGAGCTTGATGGAAGGAAGTTTTTAACTTTACCTTTTATTGATGAAAATTCTTCATGATTCTGCTGCTTTAACTTGGATTTAAGGACCAAACTTTTGCTGATAAAAGCACGTTAATTTATATCTATCCAGATGAGACAGGTTCTTTAAACAATCCAATTATCACAGATTGCTGAATTATATCCCTCGGATATTAATTATAGAATGAGTAACAGTTGGAAGGGACCTTGGAGATCATCTAGTTCAACCCCCTGCTCAGGCAGGAAACCCTATAGACCCTAGGACAATTACTGGTCCTTTTTGCTGATAAAGCCTATATTGACCAATTCCAATCTTTGAACTTAGTTTATGGTCCAATGTGCTATGAAAACCTGAATGTTTAGACTGAATAAATTTAACCATGTTAATTCAATCTCAGTTTTTGTCTTTCAGCTTATTTTACTTCATAGCTTATTATAAGGATAACACAGGGAAGAACCATTGCACTGCTTTGAGCTTACTGGAGAAAGGGCCAACATAAATGCAAGTAATAAATCTACTAAAAAAAAGCTTCTCTTCTTGAGATTGGTTGCCTTTGTGCACTTTTTTCTATGGTAACTCCAGTCAACTGAAGAGTACTTGTTTTGCATTAAAATGATTTATGTTGTATATACTGGCTCGCTTCTTTATTCTTCTGCAGTCTTTTATATTCTCTGGGTTAAGGAATAAAGTCAAATTTAAATATAAGTTAAAGTTAGTATACTTAATCAGCTACATGGATTAACTCAAGTAATGTATATTTTTATGTCTATCCGTAATTTATTGCAAATTCCAAAAGATTCACTTATTACAGAGAATAATCAACCAAAAATTGGGTTGTTACCATAGTGCAGCCTTCCCTAACCCTCTGTGTGTTAAGACATTCTGTAGAAATCTGAGAAAATCATTCTACTATACACTCATTCTGGTGTCTGAAAGTTTTGTATGTTTCCATTTATATACCCAGACTTCCTGTTTTTTATAGCCTTCAACTAGTAAAGAATGTACAAAATCCATTACTCCTATGTAATTGAAATTTCAAGGATCTTCACACCAATTGCATTTGTAAAGTTGTGGCTGCTGCAACACAGTTAACCATGGCCCTGTACTCCTGATTTCTGGTGCACCCTGTCACCTTCCCACAAGAAAAGTCAATGGGAAAGCCAGCAGGAACTCAGAGGTCATTCCTGCTCCCACTGCTTTTTTGCCTGCCCATAGTCATTCTGTTTCTCTGTTTAGATAAGGACATATCTCTGAAAAGGTGACCCAATAAAGTAGATGGGTTGCCTAGTTTAACTTAATTCACCTTATGTCAAATGTTTTGTTAATTTAATGCCGTTTTCACTTTAACATACAGCAAATTATGTAAATCTGGTACAAAATGTCTGGGTTGACACAACTTTGTACTTAGTTTGAGTTATAAACCAACCCCAATGTAGTTTAAACCCAGTATATTGCATGAATACACCAACTTTGGTTGGATTCACTCCCTGGGAATTACTTTTTTAGGATTTCCACCTTAGACTGATCCAGACTCTTAAGTACACACATTGTGCCAAAGTATAATTTCCTTAACCATTGTTTATTGAATAAATCATAGTTGGATGGGAATCACACCATGCACAAATTGATCAAACGCTCTGTAAGCTAATCGGATGTACATTATAAATACAGCATTCACACATGGATAAAACAACCTGAAACTAGAGTTGGAAACAACCATTTAAACCATTGAGGTCGACACAGAATGACTCCTAAAGTTTTTCAGCACCATGAATTCGTAAATTATTTATCAAGCGTGAAAATAAGAGGTGCCCATACATATTTCTACTTGCTATAGATCACATCTTTTAATGTATACAGCCAGCATCACTGCAGTGACAATAAACATATAATGTAATGCAATTTGAAATAAATGCAGTGGACTCTTGCCTCTCTTCAACTCTTACCTCTTTTGCCTTTTAATATTATTGATCTAATGCGTATGAGAGCAACCTGTGACCCCTGAAGTGCTCTCAGGATAGCCCCAAAATCAGCAGGCTGATTTCCCATAACAATGAGCAGGGAAGCCTTTGAAAGGCAAACAAATCACAAAATAATTTTAACACAAGTTTTTTAATATACTGTGAAAAATCAAGGCAGGAAATGAACCTACACTGGTTTGGTTGCATGCTATTTTCTATTAATCATGTGAGGTAAAGATGGTTGTTCATCTGTATGATTAGTAGAAACTGCCTAAGGATCTCTGATACTCAAGTCTGCAGTAAAGCCAGATATGCCTCAAACGCCTCCCATCCTGTGAGAATCCTAATGCCTGTTGACTCCACCAAACAATTATTCTATCAGAATGAATGAAGAGAACACCAACCCAGCGCACGGAAGCAGAGCAATCCTCTGAATACAAGAACCTTGGTTCTCTCTCTAGAGATAATCCTGGTTTTCAAAGGATTATTCTACTTATATCCAACACTGGTAGATTTTGACATATTAAACACATCACGTTGCTCCAACTTACCAGCTGGGACTACATACCTACCTTGCAGCCAGAAAATCAGACCACTTCTGCCCCAACATGGGTAGATATTTCCTGATATAAAACCAACTGGTTTCAGTGCCGGGGG
This sequence comes from Notechis scutatus, assembly GCF_049901735.1. Taxonomy (NCBI): domain Eukaryota; kingdom Metazoa; phylum Chordata; class Lepidosauria; order Squamata; family Elapidae; genus Notechis; species Notechis scutatus. The sequence continues at coordinate 139,714,484 of NC_142010.1, forward strand.
GAGGGGGGAATACCAGGAGAGAGTGAATCTTAGCATTCTTTTAAAAGGAGCATCATAATACTATGCCAGTGAAATAATGCCAAAACTGACGAAAGTTTAAGCAAGTGATACTACAATAAGTGAACATAGCATTTGCTGCCATTGATAGAATAGCATGGAATAAGAGTTGGAAGGGACCTTGGAGGTCTTCTAGTCCAACCCCCTGCTTAGGCAGGAAACCCTATACCACTTCAGACAAATGGTTATACAATCTCTTCTTAAAAACTTCCCGTGTTGGAGCATTTACTACTGGAGTTACTACTATTGATCAAGATACCACATATACTGTACCTGTGCATTTTCACCACTGAATTTCATTTTCTTATGTAGCGCCTAATGTTCAAGTCTGTCAAGATCCTTCTGTATCTCAAGCCTATCTTCCAGAGTGTTGGCTATTCCTGCTAGCTTGGTGTCATCTGCAAAATTGATGAGTTCACCATCTATCCCCTTGTCCAAATCATTGATGAAGATGTACTTCCCTCCATATATTCTTAGTTATGCACCTTCCTTAGTTATGCACCTTTTCCATTTTTTTATACTTGTCCTTTGTCTTTTGATTTGTCAAGAGTTCTTTATGCAGCCATGCTGGTTTCTTTTGAGAGCTGTTATTTTTCTTCATTGGTATTGTACTAGACTGGGCTTTTATAACCTTACTTTTCAAAATTTCCCAAGCTTGAGTTGTTTTCCCTTGATTCTTATTCATGGAATCCTTCCCAAGCTCTCTTAAAGTTTATTGAAATTAACTCTCTTAAAGTCCAAGACTCTAGTTTGATTTTGTTCTATTGCTTGTGCTTGCATGATGTTGAATTCCAATATTGCATGATCACTCCCCCCCAAGATTCCTATAGCTTCAACACCTTCTATCATGTCATCTCTGTTAGTGAGAATTACGTCCAATATGGCTGATCCCCTTATTCCCTTCTCTACTTTTTGGGAAACAAAGTTGTCTGCTAGGTTTGTCAGGAACCTGTTGGTTCTTATACTTGGTGCAGAGTTTGTCTCCCAGTTGATGTCAGAGTAGTTAAAATCCCCAATTACTTGATGTGCTTCCTACCTACCTTAGTTAACTGACTAGCAAAAAGTTCATCTATTTCCTCTGTTTGGTTGGATGGCTTATATAGTATACACCTATGGCAATGTCATTTCCCCCCCTTTAATATTGACTCAAATGCAATCAAGACAGTTTTCGTCATTGTTGTACTCTATTTCTATAGAGATGTAGTTATGAAGAATAGAATAGAATAGAATAGAATAGAATAGAATAGAATAGAAATAGAATAGAAATAGAATAGAATAGAATAGAATAGAATAGAATAGAATACTTTATTGGCCAAGTGTGATTGCACACACAAGGAATTTGTCTTGGTGTAAATACTCTCAGTATACATAAAGAAAAGGTACATTCGTTAAGAATCAAGAATCATTATTTCTTATATATAGTGTAACTCCACCTCTTTTATTTGGTCTATTTCTTTTAAATAATTTAAATCCCTCTAGCTGCATGTTCCATTTGTAGATTTCATCCCACCAAGTTTCCATAATGGCAACAATATCATATCTACCCTCATTTACTTGAATTTCTAATTCACCCTGTTTATTCCTCATACTCTGTGCACTGGTGTATAGACATTTGAGTCCATTTTGACTGACCCTGTGTTTACTGTCTACATAACCTGTGTTGTGCCTGACTTCCTCTACTTTCTTGCCACCTGTTTGATTAGTGCACCTGGTATGGCACTCACTATTAAAAGCTTGGTTTTGCTTGACAGCAAGGTTGATAATCTTACCCGCACAAACATCTATGATACATGCACTGATAACCCTAATTTTAGATTGCTAGGGACAGAAATGTTCTGTATCAATTAATTCTGTCTCCTGCTGTTCAGTTTAAATGTTTATCTAAAAAATCTGTGAATTTAATGCCAAGTAACACAGTCCCTTTCTTTGATGGATGCAAACCATCTTTTTTGTAGTTTTTCATTGGACCAGCTACAGACTTTTATACCACTCCTTTAGCCACACATTAAACTCTGCTACACGCTGGCCTTTCCCTTTTTGTTCCTTATATACTGGTAAAACCTCTGAAAAGATAAGCCTACAGCCTATAATGTTATTACTTAAATGTAGAAGCCATGCAGGTATTTAAACTGTATCTTCTCTCTGCAGGCTGTTGAATATCTCTGGGCCTAGACAACTCAAGAGGAGCCAGCTGACAAATCATGTGCTCTAGGAAATATTCCAGGCATTCCTACTGAAATAAGCACGTCCCCTTTGAAATGTGAGGAATAAATGCTGTCTGTGTGCAGTAGCAGTCCACAAAAATTATACTGTTTAACAAGAGGGTCAGGTGGCAACTGGAGATGATGAAAGCAGCCTTCTTTTCTTTCCCCAACCAAACAATCCCAGAATCCCTGTGCTGGTTAGGAATTCCTATATGCCCGAGAAGGGATGGGGAAGCTTGAACTGAGTGGAGTGAAGGGATAAAATGTTGCTTATATGAGGTATGGGGGAATATGTGGTCATCCAGATGTTGAACTATTGATTATAACAGCTACTCATCACTCCAAGAGAGATGAACATCCTTCCACCAAGGGCAAAAGGGAAAGGAGGCAAACAAGCAAATAAAAACTATTTTTAATTCTACTGTCCCCTTGTTTTGGAAGTGCTCTTATCCCACAGCACACGTTTTGAGATTGTTCTTTGGTATAGGATCCCAAGTGTACACATTCAATCCAGCTGTCAACCTAGCTTGAGAACCTGGGGTGAGATAAGACTGCCAGACTTTTCTTTCAGGTGCTGCTCCTAAATAAACTCTTCTCAAAATTACAAGGGTGATTATACATTCCCAACACAAATGAGAGGCAAGGCAAGGCTTTTTTTTTGAACACCCTTTAAGCTGTATGTACCTTGACATATACAGTATTTTACCACCAAAGCAATTCAGAATCCTTGAAATGGCTTCCTATCTATCAGTCTTTAGTATAACTCCTACAGGGGGTTTGTACTACAGCACAAAGCATAAATGTTTGATTACATGGTAGGCTTAAGCATAGAGTTTACTTGAAGGATTTACCTTTTTCCCCCTTTGCTAGCTGCAGAAATCCCAGCATTGATGCATGCCCACATTCTTTTCACTGGCTGGAGTTTGAGAGCATACTAACTCCTAGTTTTTGCAAAGTAAGAAGGGGATCATTCTTTGTTCCTGCTAAATGGATGGATGGATGACAAGCTCATATCCAGGAATTAGTGGCACTCATTCTTTCCTTCAACATAGTTAAATACAGATAGTCCTTGACTAACAACCACAATTGAGCCCTAAAATTTTTGTTGCTAAATGAAACATTTGTTAAGTGAGTTTGCTCCATTTTACAACCTTTCTATCTGGGAATAAGAAGTTGAGCAGTTCCATTATTTACTAGCATTTTTGGAATATCTCTAGTCCTAGATTAAATTGTCCATTAACTATTCCACTTTATCTCCTACATAGACTAAGGACACATCTCAGACATGATGTTTCCTTAGTTCAGATACTTGTTAGCGTTCCCTTCGTTGTTCAACTATTACTGTTCACTCACTCCACCCCCCATGGCCAGGCTGGCATCAGCAGCAAGTTTCCAAAACACAGCCCTAACTGTGATGTGCAGCTCAGTCAGTTCCTTAGCAACCCCAGTCTAGATTGCCAGGACCAGCTGTGGTTGACAACAAGCAGTAGCAACCCTAGTCAATATAGTCAAGCTCCCAAGAATTCCCAAAATAGTTGCGAGCCATTTGTTCACCCTGCACAATCACAGGCAAAGCATTTTAGGTAAAAGAAACAGATAGGACATAAAACATATTGAGGAAGCTGATGAACGATTACTATCCTCTTTTTTTTCTTTTTCTCTTTGAAAGCATTTCAGCATTTTCAGATCAACCCTTCCTAAAAAAAAAAACCCTAGTAATTGATTACATGCCTTTTTATTTTTAAGAATAGAGGATTCTAAATTATGCTGAACAAGATTCATTTCTTACATAACACGAACATGGCAAGCAAAAGGGAGAAGTGGAAAGGAAATCCCACGGCAGAGAAATAATAAAACCGAAAGCCCTTCCTCATTCTAGGACACAGAAAAACAAAGAAGAAGCAGGTGGAAGAGTTCAATGCTGCAGCCAAAAGGATTGCAATTCCGGATTGTCCACCCTGGACCATGGGATAGCTTTCTATGAGCAGCAAGACAGATCTGTTCCATTTCATGTCCCTATGATACTGCCTTGGGAGCACTATCCTTTTTTACTGTGTACTTAACCTTAAAAGAGTTAATTGCCAAATGACAGAATGAAGAAGATTTCCCTTCTATTCTCTTTTCTTTTCCTCTCCCAAATTTGATATGTATTTTTTTATCCTCCACGACTTTCTCTTAGTAGCTAACAGACCTGTCTCTGAACAGAATCTTCACAACCCAGACTTTTAAAAAACAAATACAAGCATTACAACAATGAGCCATAAGCTTCAAAACTTTCTTCTAAGCATCCTTGAAGCATCCAAGGCATTTTTTTTTACCTCAGTAAGCTCTATTACAATGACAAAAAGCTACACAGATTTCTGGAATCATCATAAATATTGCTAGTACAGTGCACAGTGATAGACGTACCTCCACCCCAACATCTTCCTCATTTTTGTGGAATTTCCTCAAGTTCTGGTTATTCCATGGGAACCAGAGGCTTGTTTAGATGGCTTTATGATTGAGATTGGATGTACTCACTGTCTCTGTGCGTAGGTTTTGTATATTGTGTTCATGTTTTGTGTTTGTTAATCTCTATTTTTGATTTTTATATTTTTAATGCCTGTTTTTAGATATGTATTGTGTTTTTATAAATTATTGTATGTCACTTTTGTGAGATGGGTGGCTAGTAAATTTGATTAAATAAGTAAGCCAAAACTCAAATAAAAGAAGTTAAGGTCAGAACCCTGCTCTGTGCTTTCCAAGATACCCAGAAGACTTATAATAGTAGTAGATAATCTGATACCTTTCAAATATGTTGGAATTCAACTTCTATTAATCCTACTCAGCACTATAGGAGATTGTTGAAGTAACCTAAGACATCTGGACAATAAAGGGGCTGAGAATAGTTTTTTCTATATAAGAGTATTAACCTGAAATTCAGAGGTTTAGAAACAGAAATATTTGTAGATTTAATTAAATGGTAACCACTGTAAAAATGTATTCCTTCTAGTGACCAGGATGCAAAAAGATCTTCCTTGTCTACAACTAGACCTAGGACAAAGGATGGAATTCACAACTGACCTATCCCTAGTTTCCTTATCCATGATTTATTAAAGAAGCCCCATATCTTACATAACACTAAGAAAATTGTACAGATGTGAAAAAACAGCTTTAAGTGGAAATATTTTAAGCTTGAAATAGCTGCTCAAACAAAGGTAAAGTGGGAACAAATATTTCAAGCTTGAGATAGGATGCTTTTAAAAAATTTCCAAACTCTAATTAAAAATGAAATCATACAGTTTAGCATGACTCAATTCAATCTATATATAAAATCCATTAAAAGTCCATGGGGAGAAGTCTGCAATATCCGATGGTACCTGAGAGTCTGGCACTACACTTGTGTTCTATTGGTAGGCAGTGATCTTTCTAATGGGTGTTAAAAGACTTTTTAATATTTGCTTTTTTTCTTACGCCTAAAGTAGGTGGAACAAACATGTAAAATGCTTATTTTTCTTTTTAAAAAACAAGGATAGTAGGGAGTCTCACTGTTACTTATGGGTTGTTAATACATTCTAGCAGCAAAACAGAGGCTCAGGAACTGTATCTTGCATAGAGGCTGTACATCCTGCTCCAAGCTAAAGTCATGCCGGCAGAAGCACCAATAAGTATTGCTACAATCCTATGACACTAAGGACAAGCTTCATTAAATTAATTAAGATTTCATAAAAAGTAATGGCATCAAGCTACTGATTAGGTATTTCACACTTATTGCAAATTACTCAACTAAAAAACAAACTTACAGCCATTACTGGATTTTCAGTTTGGAGGCACTGAACACATTGTTGTGCAAATGGTCCTGGCATCATCAGATGGAATTCCTGTGTCCCACTGGTCAATTCCACCCCCCAAAAAATAAATAAATCACCGACTAACCCCATGGACAAAATATTTGGAACCAGGTGTCTATTACAAAATCAAATATGCACACTAAAAAAAAGCAGGAAATGTATACCAACGCTGTATTTATTCACTTGCCCCCAGTGAACAGGGAGGATTTGGTTAACAGGTGAGCTTCCCACCTCTCCCACAAAACACTCAGCTCAGCGTACACATTAGACTAAACACAGGTGGGAAGAAAGGAAGAGTATGTACGTAGTAGTACATGTTGGTTTTGTCACATGGCAAAGAGAATGAGGAATGCTACCATCAAGCAGAAGAGCCCCATGGCTTCGGAAAGTGCAAAACCCAGGATGGCATAGGAGAACAGCTGCTGCTTCAGGGAGGGATTTCTGTGAAGGAATTAGAGAGAGAGAGAGATATGCTGATCAGAAAACGGAGAAGAGCTAGACTTCCAACATCTCTCAAGGGAACGTTTGACATTACATTGTTCCTGGCCATGTCACATGTATTAGGAGAAGCAAAAAAAAAAAAAAACCTCGCTGCGCAGAGAGCCTTTAGCCAGTTTTGCAATTAAATCTGCAAAATTTATTAGACTATAAAGATTTTACTAGGGTTTGTTCTGCACCAGGTCTTTTTAGCACTGCTTTTCTGCAGTCAATTGCAAGTAGAATGAAAACTAAGGCTTTGAGAGACATTTAACATGCTACTACTATATATCAATAAGTAGTGGCCAAGAGCTTTCAGAGTTTATGTCTAAGTTTATTTCTTTCTACAAAATGACCCCGCAATGTTAATTAGAAGCTTCCCTTTGCGTTTTTGTTCACCTCTTGTTTTTATTCTGCATAGCTACAGCATCACTGATTAAAAAAACGCCTTTTCCTCAGTGGTGCGAAGAAGAGGAAACTAATGCTTCATTATAAAATGGCAAGTGTTATTCCCAAGGGAGATATTTTTTAAAAGATGGGATAATAACGTTACTAGACATATATCCTTGGTGAGAAGAACTGAATAATTAAGAACAATCATCAGTAATGCTATACTGGGAACTAAAGCAATGACAGGCAGAACCTGGGAGGAAAAAACATCTAATTACAGGTGGTCCTCAACTTACAACCACAATTGGGACCAGAATTTCCACTGCTAATCAAGCTGTTTGTTAAGTGAGTCATGCTCTATTTTAGCACTGTTCTGCCACAATTGTTAAATGAATCACCATCATCAAGTGACTCATGTGGTCATTAAACAAATAGAGTTTCCCCCACGGAATTTGCTTTTTTTTTTTTTTTGGAAGCTGACCGGGAAGGTCACAAATGGCAACCATATGACTCTGGAACCCTGCAATTGTCATAAATACAACCCAAGTATTCTTCTGCCAAGTGCCTAAATTTTGATCATGTGACCATGGGGATGTTGCAATCGTTGAAAGTTATTTGTTTTTCAGTGCTGTAACTTATATGTGTGTGTGTGTATGTATGCATAATGTTTATCTTTTGAGAGCTGAATGCAATGAAATTTCATTTTAATGTATGCTGATAGTGTACATTTAAAGTGACAATAATGTTTTGTTCTATTCCATTCTATTCCTATTCCATTCTATTTCTAATTCTATTCCTCTCCTATCCTTATTCCATTCCTACTCCATTCCCATCCCATTCCTTTCCTTATTCCATTCTATTCCTATTCCATTCTATTTCTAATTCTATTCCTCTCCTCTCCTTATTCCATTCCTACTCCATTCCCATCCCATCGCATCCTATTCCTATCCTTATTCCATTTCTATTCCTATTCCATTCTATTTCTAATTCTATTCCTCTCCTCTCCTTATTCCATTCCTACTCCATTCCCATCCCATCGCATCCTATTCCTATCCTTATTCCATTTCTATTCCTATTCCATTCTATTTCTAATTCTATTCCTCTCCTCTCCTTATTCCATTCCTACTCCATTCCCATCCCATCCCATCCTATTCCTTTCCTTATTCCATTCCTATTCCATTCTATTTCTAATTCTATTCCTATCCTATCCTTATTCCATTCCTACTCCATTCCCATCCCATCGCATCCCATCCTATTCCTATCCTTATTCCATTTCTATTCCTATTCCATTCTTCTTTGAACAGTCGCTAAACAAATGTTAAAGTCAACAGCACTAAAAACCAGGAAAACCCCATAATTCCCTGCCGCTGCAGAACGACACTACCAATGAGGACATAAGTAAAACTCCCCCATACCTGGCATAGCCAATGATGAGACTGCCGAACACTGTTCCAATGCCAGCACCAGAGCCAGCTACACCCACGGTGGCAGCACCAGCACCAATAAACTTGGCGGCAGTATCAATGTCCCTGGACACCGCACTCGTTTGGAACTGCTGATGCAGCAGCGGCAAGACTTCATGCTGAGCGCCCGAAAGAAAGCAGGGCTAGGAGTAAGTAAGAAATAGGGGTGGGCGTGGGTGGGGAGAAAAAGGCAAAGGTCTGAAACAGGAGGTGACCAAAGGTAACTATGTAGTAATCAGCATGGCCTGGCAGCCATTAACCAATCTTGGCGGTTGATGTTTGTTATCATTTCAGTCAGATTATACTGTGTTTCCAAATATAGCAGAGTTAAAACCAGCTCATAGCGTGGCTTGACAGTGGCTATGAATTTTGGCAGGGGGCAATTACCTCAATTTGGGCCATTCTAATTACAAAGATAGGCAAAGGTAGGCAATCTGTTTCATTGGTTCCGGGTGCTTGTTTGTACTGTACAAGCCACAGAGAGAGTATCAGATTACCCGATCCTGGGATAGAGAATCACACGACAAGACCCAGATTCAAATGACTGACTGTGACTGTGAAGCACACTGCATTTAACTGCTGATCCGCATCTAGGAACCAACCTAGAATTGAATGTGCTCTTTACAAGGATAGGATTAAAGCAATACACGAATGAGGAACTGATGGAGATCATTTCTCAAAGCTTATTAACAGTTCCAAGGTTTGAACTAAATGAACCGGCCTTAGCTTCTCCCTGTGGCGAAGAGGAATAGCTGGAAGAATTGCAAATAAAGGTCCAAAGGTAGAAGATTCAAACCTTAACAAATTCAATAATAATCTGTAGACCCAATTAATATTACAGAGAGACGGTCTTGTAGCATCCCAAGGCCCTCTAGTGACTTCTTGCAGTTTTGTTTTGTTTTTTTACAAGATATCTATTTGGAAATGAATACTGTTTTATTGCTGCTGCTTGTATAATCTAAAAAAAAAATATCTAGCAGAGCCAATTCAATGGAAGAGGAGGTAGAAGAATCCTACCTCAAGAAACTCAGAGATGAATGAATAGAGGAAAATTTATAAGTTACATCAATAACCTAAAGCAATCAGTCCAGAGAGTGGGCAGAGGCCGGGTTCAGGGCAATCAAACTTTGAAGTACCAATCAGGAGCAGCAAAATTCCCCTCAGGTAAGCTATATAAAAGAAGACAAAGGAATGTCATTTTGCCTTTCATCATAGAAGGAGACAGGGTCTTTTTCCAGGCTTGCTTCAACCTGTTAAGAAAACCCTCCAACCTGGAGAACGACTAGAGAATCAGAATAAAATAGCCATAGCAAATAGACACGGATTAATGTGTTTTTGTTATTTCATGGATCAATCTGAGCTATGTTTTTGTATCCTGGGCCCAATTTTGTTCCACCTGTATTGTAGGGATGTGTATTTATGCCTGTAAGAAAAACCCACAAATTAAAGCCTGCAAGAACTGTACTTTTCTCTTTTTCTCCCATTATCTTTCAGCCACATTTATTCCCATATCTTAATCTGTATTATAAAAGCCTTGTTATGTTCTTCTAGAACAAGCGCCTTCAAACTTGGCAAGTTTAAGACTTGTGGACTTCAACTCCCAGAATTCCTGAGCTAACATGACTGGAGGAGGAATTCTGGGAGTTGAAGTCCACAAGCCTGAAAGCTGTCAAGTTTGAAGACCGCTGTTCTAGAATCAGTATTTCCACTTTGATACAGATTGCTCTAATATAGCTATTCATTGATAGTAGTGATGTACAGTGCTGAATGTTCTCAGAGCAGAATGTTCTGGAGAATTCTGGAATATTCTCACTGATACCAATCTGACTATTCTAGGGGTGATCTGAAAGCTTTCGGTATTGGTTGGAATAACTACATTGGCCTGCTTGAATTGAACAATTGCTTTTGCACATCCCTGGTTAAAGCTATAGCAAGTTTTTGCCTGCCGAAACTTGGTAGGACAAAGAAGCAAAATGCTGAGAAGATTCAAAATCTATCTCTCTTGGATATCCAAACTTACCTTTTCCGTCCTGATCTGAGGTCTGTTCAGCACAGAAGCAGAGAGAGGTCTGCATAAAACCGTGGAACTGTTCCTCACCTGAAGAAAGAAAGAAAAAAACACATTACAGAAGAGAAACAAAACTTCCACTGGTTAAAAAAAAAACTTCCTCACCAAGTATATTCTAATTTTAAAGGCAAAACCCTAACACTTAAAAGGAACAACTGTGGGATCAAACATGGTGATTTAACATGTGGTGTAAACCCAGGCATTTTGATTTGTAAACCATAGTTTATGGCTCTGTATCCTATTTGAGCAATTAATGGAAAAGAAAACAAAGCACAGGGTAGTTCCACTTGGGAAGAACAAACCTCTTCTCACTGTCAATTGATATTGAACTTTCTCAATATTATCTTAATTTAACCTGGGAGAAGGCACTCCAAATTAGAAATGGCATATATTTGAAGAATCCTTGAATAAAATTATTATTAATGAAAAAGCAATAATTATTTCAGACAAATAAGATTCTCAAGCTGAATTCTTCATTTAGACATAGACTACTTAAAACATTATTAAGAATACCCAAGAGGTACATTTTAGTTTACTCACCAGGATGGAGGCAGAAATCAACTTTGCACAAGTATACATATTCAGAGTTGTGGGGAACAGCCACATTCAACAACTGGGAAATAAAGTGAATGCCAAGATATTAGGACAAACTATTCATGCCTTTCATTATTTTTCATAAGTAGGAACCTAAGGGTAGTCCTCACTTAGCAAACACTCCTGAGACCCGCAACTTCATCATTAAGTGTTGTTGCTAAACAGAACATCACGTAACTGTGATGGGCTTATGAACTCACCTTCCCTTCAGTCATTAAGGAAAACATTCTGTGACCACAACTTATTATTTTATTTCCACCTTTATTTCTAGCAAGACTACCAGATTCTGTAACAGCTTTGTTCCTCCCTATGCCATCCGTCTGGTAAACTCGCCAGATTTTTCTTGCCATGTACATGTATACGTCCGGACTAGACTGTGTTGTTTCTGTGTGTCATATATGTGGGCATATGCATAATTTTGTATATTTATTCTTTCATGGTTATGTAGTGTATATTGGAGATGGAGGCCCCTTTGAGAGCTGTGTGCAACAAAATTTCATTTTAATGTATGCCAATTCAAAGTGACAATAGTCGTTCTATTCTATTCTATTCTATTCTATTCTATTCTATTCTATTCTATTCTATTCTAAACTCTGCGTGTCACAAAGGAGTTGCAAAGCATACAAATGGTGATAATGTGACTGTGGCACACTATGACAGCTGTAAATGCGTGAATGGGATGGTGATCACATGACCAGAGGATGCTACAATAGGAACACAAGATTGGTTGCAAAGCTATATTTTTAATATGGTCATAACTTTGAATTGTTGTTAAACAAAGCAGTTGACTACCTGTACTATATTTAGAAGATCCATCAGGAATTATTTATGCAGGACATCAATAATAAATGAAAAAATGGTACAATGGAAAAAGATAGAAAAATATGTTCTCTGCCAGATAAAGGGAACTGTTTAACACAATTTGGGCTTCCCAAATTTTAAGATCTGATCTTAAAATGGTCAAACATTCCAGTATATTTTTTCTTCAGATAGAGCTTAATTAAAGTTTCTTTTGGTATATTTAAATTAGATTTTGATTTTCACATTATACCAAATTCTCAAGGATTTGGGAACATGAATTTTAGGACCAATGTGATGTGATTCCTTACAAATTCCTAAAATTACACTGCTAGAATAATTTTGTAATAGATTCGTAACTGGCTGAACAACCATACTCTACGTATAGTCCCCAATGGAACTGCATTGACATGGAGGGAGGTATGCAGTGGGGTAACCCAGGGCTCTGTTTTAGGCCCAGTACTCTTCAACATTGTCATCAATGGTTTGGACAAGGGGATAGACGGGGAACTCATAAAATTTGCAGACGACACCAAGCTAGCAGGAATTGCCAACACTCCAGAAGATAGGCTTAAGATACAGAAGGATCTTGACAGACTTGAACATTGGGCGCTATCTAACAAAATGAAATTCAGTGGTGAAAAAAGTAAGGTTCTACACTTAGGCAAGAAAAAACAATGCACAGGTACAGAATATGTGGTACCTTGATCAACAGTAGTAACTGTGAGAGGGATCTCGGAGTGCTAGCGGACAACCATTTAAATATGAGCCAACAGTGTACAGCAGCTGCCAAAAAAGCCAACACAGTTCTAGGCTGCATAAACAGAGGGATAGAATCAAGATCACGTGAAGTGTTAATACCACTTTATAATGCCTTGGTAAGGCCACATTTGGAATATTGCATCTAGTTTTGATCGCCACAATGTAAAAATGATGTTGAGACTCTAGAAAGAGTGCAGAGAAGAGCAACAAAGATGATTAGGAGATTGGAGGCTAAAACATATGAAGAACGGTTGCTGGAACTGGGTATGTCTAGTCTAATGAAAAGAAGGACTACGGGAGACATGATAGCAGTGTTCCAATATCTCTGGGGCTGCCACCAAGAAAAGGGAGTCAAAGCACCTGAAGGCAGGATGAGAAGCAATGGGTGGAAACTAATCAAGGAGAGAAGCAACTTAGAACTAAGGAGAAATTTCCTGACAGAAGAATTGATCAGTGGAACAACTTGCCTCCAGAAGTTATAAATGCTCCAACACTGGAAATTTTAAAGAAGAAATTAGATAACCATTTGTCTGAAGTGGTGTAGAGTTTCCTGCCTAAACAGGGGGTTGGACTAGAAGACCTCCAAGGTCCCTTCCAACTCTGTTATTCTTTTCTAATTTGTTGCCTATTCTATATACAGTAATAAACATTTGCCAATGTAAGGTGGACCTAAAATCACCTCTAGAAGATATTCAGATGGAACGCTCTGAAACAGTAGAGGGAGACTCTCAGTGAAGGAACAATTTTTAAAATGTCAGCTAACTTTATAGTTAATAAAATCTGGCACTTGAATTACAACAGATCAGTATGACATTCTAAACCTTGATTGTTTCATAGTAACAAGTATAAGATTTCCCTCTTACTTTGCTTTTATGAAGCAAGCTTGGGAAAGTAGAATTTATGTACGTGTGGAAGGACTATGTTTCATTCGTCATACATCGAAAAAATCCCTGTTGATTAGTGACCAGGTTTAATTTGAAAAGTGAAAAAGATCCTATAAGCCTGGAATGCACTATCCCATTTAGGCCAAACACGCATGTCAGCAACTGGGTTCTATGATTTAGACTGTAGATAGAGCAGACATAGTCAACTATGATATTTACATCACCAGAAGTGGCTTCTGCATTCAGATGTCTCATAACACCAGACTGAATTATGTGTTGTCCCTAAATTGCTCCAAACATAGTCTCCGGACAAGAACACATAACAACTACTACAAGGAAAATATTTCACAGACGCACATTTGGCATTCATGATGTACTTGTGAGAATTATTCAGGGCATGGTGATCTGAAATCAATATAGTTTATATGGGCTATATGAAACAAGTGCTTCCCTTCCCCCCTGAAAATATTTTTTTATGCACAGCTTTTTTATAAACTGACCAACAAGCTTGCTATTATACACAGCAGATGTCCAGAACTAAAACTTAGCTGTGGACTGTGTTTCAAATTATTCTCAAGGCAGCAGCCGTGAGATTCAGAGAAGAAAAAGGATGTGGTCTATATAAAACACTCAACCTGCGTGGCAGCAACTGGACTACAGATCCAGAATCCTCTGCCACATCTATGGGATATAAACTGTGAAGGAAGAACTGCCAATCAGCATTGATATGCTCCTGTTGTAACTAATAGCTTCAGCTGCAAAAATCAG